>NC_079295.1:4594477-4897508 GCF_023638135.1 Falco biarmicus | reverse complement strand
GACATGACAGATGAATTTTGACACATTCTGTTGAGCCTCCCTTCCTGAACTTTCTATTTTGATTTAAAAAAAAAAAAGAAAAAAAAAAAGTTGTCTGAAGTATGCTCAGCCAAACCAGCTCAGCAGTTATTTTTCCTTTGTATTTTTGGATGCTGACAAACGGGAGGGGGGCATCTGTCTATATGTGTCTTTATAGTGACTCATGAATGGTAGAGATTTGAGATAAACTGTAGTATATGTGTTGATCTAAAGCTTATTTTTGTACTGGGTTTCTTCCTTTGTGAGGCCGGTGGAAGTGGCGAGGGAGGCGTGAGGAGGCTGGAGGGGAGCAGAGCTGCGTAGGCTTACGGGAGTCAGCCTTCGGGGGCCAGATAGGGCTTTATTCTGCTGCCCTGCACATTTTTCCCTGCAGTTATGTTGTTTCTTGAAGTTTTCCCAAATTTGCAGAGGTCAACGTTTTGTTCCTTACAACAAAATGTTTGTTTGCTTTTTGTTCTTAGAACAGAACAGAGTCTTTCTCTGATGTCAGCATTTAATTTGTATTTGCGGTGCGTGGAGTTTGTGGGCTGCTTGGGGACGGAACAGTCTTATGGCACTGAACACATGTTGTTTTATCACCGAAACATTAAATATTTGGCATTCCAGTGTAATAGCTCAGTGTTAGCTGTCTGAGGTAGCATCCTTGGGGCTGCCTTCTGGTGGCGCGGCTGTTGTGGTGTGCTTGTTGCACAGACTGAGCCACTTCCTGTTGATCTTTTGTTTTAATATTTTTAGGGGTAGCCTTTTTGTTTCTGACTTGACTTTACTCAGCTATGTCTGTCTAGATTACCGATTCACCCCTTTTTCAGCCACCTTACGGTGCTCGGGAGTTTACTGAATTGCTGCCGAGCGCGGTGGCTTTGCCCCTGCTGCGCTCGTACCTGCTATTCCAGGTGCTGCATTCGGAAGAAGAGGGAGGGGGACAGAATTATGTGGATGAGCCCAATGGCCTTGGTCCGCATCAGCTTGGTGTGACTGTCCCTCTAGAACTTTGTTGCTGTGCTGGGGATTTTTGTGCTTTTTCAGAGTTTTGTGGTGTTGGGGACCATATGTGCAGCTTGCTGGGAGAATCGTCGTGGTAATGTGTGTGTGAGTGATGGTTGAAACTCACTTTTAATCTCAGTCCCACTGCCTTCTCATGTCAGCACGGGCACATTGGTCTCTAGCCTATTGTTTCTGAGGGCAGGTGGAGTCCTTTGTTGGCTTTTGTTGTCCCCTGGGGTTTCAGGTACGTCGTGTCGCTAACAGGTCCGTGCCTTTGCTGCTGCTGCAGCAACGTGCAGAAGAGTCTATCCCCCTGCTAGACCTGGCCCTGCTCTCTTGCACCTTGATGCACTTACTTGCGTTTATCCAGCAAGTCCAGCCTGGCTTGCTGGTGTTCCTTAGGGGGCTGGAGGAGTGGCAGGCGTGATGGCTGGGTCATTTCTGAAAGGCAGGATGGCTTGAGAGCCAGAGCAGAGCAGCCATCCATCCGCCTGTGATGGGAGCGCAGGGGCCCCGCGCTTTCTCCGATCTGCTTCTCTTCCTCCCTTCTTCCTCCCTCGGGGGACGCCTGCGTCAGTTCGAGCAATTTTCCCATCAGTGCCTCCACGGTTTCCCTCTTTGAGGGAAGCTGCTGAGTTGTAGTAATAATATTGTTGCAGCTGCCACAGGCTAGGACCTCGAAGCCTGCTGCTTCTCCTTCAGATGTGAAGAAGGGCTTGTGTGCCCGTGGCACATCTTTTCCTGGGATAGCTTGTGGTCTAAGAAGAAGTATTCTGCCTGCCTGTAAATCTTGTTTTACTTGTTACCTACACAGAGATTGTGTCGGTCCTCCAGCCCTTCACATCAGCCTGCTCTGGAAAACAAACTTTATAACTTGCTGGGAGTCAGGAGTAAAGATTTTCGCAGCCAGCAGTTTGGTTGCTTTTTACCTTGAAGGGCTTCATGGGAGCAGAGCTACGTATCTCAAGGCAGTGCTTTGTTTCCTTTCCTTTTTGTACAGCTCCCACGATGCTGAGCGGAGCCCTTGAGGCATTTCTTTGTAGGACCATATGCAATATCTGCATAAAGGAGCGAGAAAGCATTAGTAAGGATCACAGAAAATTGTATGCGTATTGTGGGCTGTGTGTCGGGGTCTTCTTCCCTACATGCTCGCTCGTTTTTTTGCCTCTGATGTGGCACTCTGAGAAAGGAGAGGAGGTGGTGTAGGAAATGTAGGCCCCAGGGATTGTTGCAGTGTTTTGCAGCGTTGGCTTTGCCCCAAAATGCTGTGCATTTCTTCACTAAGGTGGTGATGACATTTTGGCCTTTACCAGTGGTTTCAGTGCATGTTATATGAAGTAAAAACACAAAAGGAAGAGTAATGAAAGACTGGCAAGTAACAGAAGTAGAAGCAGAAGTGTCCAAGCGCCGTCAAAGCATGGTTTGCACCCTGAAGAACACAGGTTAGCCTTGGCTGCAGCATGGCAGGGGGCACCCACCCCCCTCCCCTCCCCATTTTATTGGTACAGAAATAATGAAATGTTTTTGAACAAGTGCTCTTGCTGATGTTTTCACCAATGGTTCCTTGGCACAGACACTCTCCAGTCTCCAGCTACAGTTTGCTTACAAAACCAAGTCTTTATCTTTTGAAAAGTGAGCAAGCACTGATGTTCTGGGGTATTTAAATACTGTCTTTTAAATTTCTCGTGTCTGCTTTGGGTTGACTCCCTCATCGCTTACTTGACAGGTTTTGTCTGCAATTGTGTCCCGTGTAGGAATTCCGTTTGCTTGTCTAAAAACATCCTAATGTAGTCAGAGAGACAGATGACTGAAGTGATTAATCTGCTTCGTCAATAATAATGTTAGAATCTGTCACAGTGATCGCGAGGCTAGCAGCAATGTGCAGTGAGCAGCGGAGAGATTTCTGTGCCCTCGAGAAACTCGGAAGAGAAACCTTGTAATCTGTGTGCATGCATCCACTTCAAGTACTGGCCGTGACTTGCCATGTGGGTGTTTTTCTCTGGCAAATGATCCGTTCTTACTTCAGGGCTTGGATCCAGAGCAGGTTGCAGTACGACTAAGGGCCTGATCCTGGCTGGTGCAGGTTACCCACAGCTTGTTCAGACTGCTGCTGTTTGCACAGGGACTTGCAGGATCAAGCCCGTGTTGAGGAATATTTTAGCGGTGGTGTTATCCTCTTTGACGTAGGTTGCCTGTGCTGTGGTGTTTGCTTTGGGATATAGCTGTGCGCTTCTGCCTTTGTGTTGCCTGTTTGAGCGCTGTTTCTTGACTCGCTATATCAACCATCAACGTATTTGCAACAGGGCTGTCGTACGGACTAATGCTGAGTTTTGTTCCCTAGCAGTAAGGTGGTTTTGCTTGAGCCGTGGATACTGTTGCCTCAGTTTCTTCTGCTCCTTCATTTTTTTTATCCCGCTACCTTCCCAATTTCAGGAACTCATCCAGTGCTCTTCTATGTAGTTTTCCTTACAATCTTTACTGTCACGCCCAGGTTTTACAAGGCTGCCTATTGTGATTAATAACTTTATTAAGCACATACAATAGCTTGCCAGGGTTGCTTATTTTCTATTATGACACATAGACTTTATCCACTCTATTTCTGGGGCTAAAATGTTATATCCAGGAGGTGTTCTTGAGCAAGAGAGTTTTAACCATCATGGGGAACAGGCTGTGTTTGTTCAGAGATCCAGTATTATATTTCTTCACTCATACAAACGTAACTAGAAAGGACTCTGTCCGAACTGCTGTGGAAAAATAGTATCAAGGAGAAGGAGAAGTTTGTCTCTATATGGAGAGAGAAAGACCAGGTATGAGAGTGGTTTGTATTTTCATTTTACTGCAGAGTAGCTTTTGGAAAAGTAAATTTTTAGCATTGGCTCCTCTTCCAGGGAGGGGGTGGAAACAAACTTGCTTATCTGTAGCAGCTCACTGATTTTTGCAAGCTCTTTAGAGCTGCTCTGGAAGTTTGCAGAGATGCTGTATTTGCTGGGAAATACCAATGAGAGGAGTCAAAACACAGAAGTGCCTTTCGCTAGCTAAGGATTAGTGCTCTGTGATGCTACACGAGTCCAGCCCATACTGGGTAAGGGAAAATCCACGCAGAATCTCCTCTTTGAGGGAACTTTGTGTTAGTTCCTGTTCTTTCCACTTGATCATTGCACTTTGGGATCCTGGGATTGTGTTGTGCCTGTATAGTCACTTGCAGGTGGTGCGCGGGGGCTCTGCTCATGCTCCCAGCTCACTGAAGCACGAGGAGTGTTAGCCAAGCACTGGCTCAACGCAGTGTGCAGCTGCACGCCTTGGATCACAGGTAGAGTTTATTTTGTATGTGCCATCATGAAACGGTGCGGGCAAACCCTGGAGTATTTCAGGATGGAATCCTAGTTTGTTTGTTTGTCTTTTTCATGTACCCATCCCATCCCTCTCCACCAAACAATTCAAACACCCACACTGGGATACGCAGGAATAAAGTAAATCAAAGCCCCAGAAATAATAATGGTCTAAGGTGGGTTTGCTTTTAGTTTTGATATTACTCTTTGCCTTACTCTTTTGAAACATAGCGTCTGGCAACTTTGCGAGTGGCTCCAGCCTGAAAAAGCACGGTGGGCCAGAAGCAGGGTGCGTTTGGCTGTTTTATTGTGGCCAACCACAATGAAAAACAAATTGGAGCACACAGCGTGATTGTTCAAATAAGAGATGATATTTTAATAAGGTACTGATCTGGTTGCTAATGTGTATTAAAATGAGGAACTTCATTATGGAGGAACGTTGAAGTGTGAAATTTGCCAGGTTCTGTTTGAATTTGAGGCAGTTCAGGAGATGGTGAACATGTCAGCACAGGCTTCCTCTGTGCCTGCCGTCTCCTCGGCCTCAGCTATTCGGAGCATGCAGCGGCGCATGGGCTTATGAGCTGGCAAGATCCAGAGCCGCAGTAGTTCAGGGAAACACAAATGAAAATGAGTATTATATTAGACATACAGTTTTGCATATGTCACATTAAAAAACCCCACAAAACCAAAACACAGCCCTCTCTGGAAAGAAAACAGTGCTGCCCAAGCCTTGGGTTTGGATTTGTTCCAGTAAAATCTGGTCACGCTTCTCTTTGATCTTGCTTTAATGTCTCTTGTTTCAATGAATTGTTTCAGTGGAGTGATCTGAAACTCCTCAAAGTCATAGGAACCCGGTACATTGAAGCATAATCAGTACTAAAGAAATGTGCACTGTGCATGTCGGGAGTATTAAAATTGGTCTGCATAAATGGAAGAATCAGTATCGACACTAGCGATCTTACTTTGCTAGAATTTTTTTTTGTTTTCTATTTCCGTGCTCCAATGTGTTTAAAAAATAAATAAATAGAGTGACCTTACTGGACCCTGGGAATTTCGGCATGCTTGCAGGGTGCATTAGCAGTTGGGCATTTTTAGGCACGAGTGACTAATGTGCAGCAGGAATTTTTCTGGACTGTTACAGGCTACCACGGGTAAGAAGCAGTAAGTTTGTTTTTAATAAAGCTGACAAAAGTGATGTAGAGTACACTTCCAGAAGGTTTGCAGCAAGTCTTTGTAGATGCTTAATGATTTTTAACTCTGCAGAAGGTTGCTTTGCAGCGGGTGCCAGAGATACGGAAAAGCTTTTAAAGATACGGAGCAGGCTGTTATGACAGCCCCAGCTCTGCAGCTCCTGTGCTGCAGCTTCAGCTGCTGTTGATAACGTTCCCTGGCTTCCGCAGCTGCAGCCTTCTCTTTTTCTGGGCCCTTGGGGTATTGCGAGACTTAACTTTACCAGGAGGAAAAATAGCTTTGTTAATATACCGCATCCCAGCATGTGAAATACTCTCCTGTAAGTTCTACTGGTGGTCTTCTGTAAGTTCCCCCTGGGTCAGCCTGCGCTGCCTCTTTGCTGTGTGCCAGGTTTCACTGCAGGGCTGGTGCGTCCTGGCTGCAGAGGCAGCTGGGGACCCTGCGTTGGGCTCTCCGTAAGGGCTTTGCCACCTCTTGGTTGAAAAGGTCCACAGACGAAAAGGTTCCTTGGCTGGGAAGAGGCTGCTGCCTGTGGGTTTCTCCTGAACAATGGGACCCTGGTATCATCCTGCTCTTTCAGGCCTCTTCTTAACCCTCCTAAAGCTGTGTGGGTTAGAAAAGGCGCAGAGAACCTCGAAGTTGCAGTAAGATCTTGCCCCGAGCGGTGACGTTGGCTTTCAGTCCTAGGGGGAGAAAATCCAGCAGCGCTGCATCCCCAGCAGTACTGACAAGTGGTGTGTAACAGACATTACCGGCTTTTCCAGTTGAATGCTGATTTAGAATTTTCTTCCTGCTTGGGGTGTTAAAGCCATAGCTGAACAGGACTGAGCTGTATACACAGTTTTGGTGGAGAATGCAGAATATCTTGGCATTTGACCTGACGGACATTGAATGCTCTTTCCTACAGGTGAAGTGTTAGCCCACTAGAGTGCTGCTGGGCTACGTGACAGATGCACTGATAAACCATGAGTGAGAGTCCTTTTGGTTTGGGTTCTGGACAGACTGCCAAGGAGGCAGAATTTGCCGTTGTGAGTTATTGCAATAAAGTGGAAATTTGGAGGAAGGAGGATTATCAAGAGTCTCTAGTTAACAGAACTTGAGGAGACAGCGGATCTTGTCCAAACTTGCATAATGAGACCATGTCAAAGCCAAGAAAGAAATCACATCTCCTGACTGCGTTCTGTGCGTTCATCATCACAAGGCTATTCCTTTGAGATTTCATTTTTTTCCTTAAACGGGGAAAATGAAGGATCTCTTTAGTCCCCGGAGTGCCACGGTATGGTCTCCCACTACTCTTGGGCGTTCCGCTTTCAGCGCTGGAATGTTTCTGTGCTTGTCGCTTGCTCAAGGATTTAAGCCATTTATTTTGTTTATAATAGAGTTCTGGTGGGAAGGCAGATGTTATGTGGGAAAGCTATTTTCCGGCTCTGTTTATCCCTGTTATGTGGAACCTCACAGACCACCAGTAGCAGCTAGCTATTAGGCATCAGCATTGAGATATTGCCATTTTTGAACGACAAAACGTGTTAGTGCGTGTAAGCAGCTTTGCAGCAAAAACAGTGATTTCTTGGCATGCTTTGGCTTGGTGTTTAAAATGGACATGAGTATGTCTTTGTTTCAATATAGTCATTTGACCTTTTGAAATACTGGTATTTTAGGAAATGGTCTGTATTTGTTCATGTCTGACAATAAACAGCTGACTTGAATTCCCAAAATATATAATCTAAGCAATACTTAGCTATGAAGAGATGGTTCTAAGTAAGTCTCGTTTGAATGCCTGCATTCAAAATTAAAAATCAAGGTTTTCACTTTTCACTCATCTTTCTTTACCTTGGCATCTCGAGGCGCTTCAAGGAACTGAGCAATTTAGTTGTATGCTATTATGGTAGCAGAACAGCTGGAAAGGACAAGTCTGAGTTTCGAAGAATTCCTGTTTCAAAATATGATCTTTGAGATCTGGCCTTTGTTTCTCTTCTGCTGATACTTTCGAGCACCAATTTCACAACCAGCTTTTCACAAATCCTTAAGATTTAGGAGGAAGCATGTTAACACATGAATGTTTTGTCAGGAGAGAGCCCTGACTGGGGTATCCATGCACTTGTGAAGGCTACAAAGCTTCTTACTCTGGGGTACCTGTTACCCTTACCAAGAACCAGTAGGTTTGCCAATTGCCAAAGGCACGTGTGTTGAGAGAGCGAAGTAAATGCTGTAGAAAGGCAGTTTTTGCGTTTTGTTGTTCAGCTGAAGAGATCATAGATGGAAAACCACTTTCCTCCTTAGGGGGGGAGGATGACCACAAAACTGGAACATCTATATAAGCACACGCTCCCGTGCGTGTTTGAAAGAAGCAAAAATGGTCATTATTTTGGGATTGTTCTCAGCAGCCTGTGTCTGAATGCCTCTGGGGCGCTTCCCTCCCGAGCGGCGGTGCGAGGCACGTGGGTGTTGTCCTTTTGAGTTGCAGCCTGGCTGTCCAGATGTGGGGCAGCTTGGGGCTTGCTCCCCCTCCACCGCGTGCTGCACCGGCTCTTGACGTGCAACCAGCCTGTTTCTTGGCTATTTGATCCGTTCCGGGCTGGGATGCATGGGGGGAAATGTTTTGCAGAACATTTCTGGCCAGTTCCAAAGAAGATGAGAAAGAATGCGTTGTTTAGAAATGGCCAGTCTTGAGCCCAATTAGTGGAGTATTGTGTTTCATTGTAGCAGCAGTTGTGCCATGAATTGTCAGCGGTGGCTTCTTCGGTTTCATCCCGTGGGTGGTAAACACTAGAAGGATGAACTAGGAGAGTCTCTGGAAGCCTCAGGCTACTTGTTTTATCACTGCAGTCTAGTTTGTTCAACTCTGTTTTAAATGAGACAGAAAACGCTGTGTGAGTTACCAGCTTGCCTGTGCACATGCATGCTATGGAAAAGGGGAAATCTTGCTCTCTTAGGTTTCTGCTTGGGACTGAATTTGGTTAGCATTTAGCAGAAAATTGCTTTAGACGTGAAAGATAGGGAAGGGTTGCAGCAATAAATATTTTGAATTTGTGACTGCAGCTCTGGAGGTAATTCAGTGCTCTGCTCAACTCGTTGGTGAGGAACTGCCTCCCCGTGCCTCGGTTGCCATGTGAAAATGTGTATTACAGCCCCTCCCCATAAGGGAGGTGGTGGGGAGAGATCCAAATGGTGGTTGCAGGGTGCTAAGGTATCGCTGCAAAGAAGCCGTTTCAAAAGTACAGACCTATGTAAAACCCACTGTTTTCCTTCCGTAGTTACTAGCAGATGTAATCCAGCTAATGGGAACCTCTGGCTTTTGTGTACAGCCTTTGCACCTCCCAGGCAGTCCCTGGTTATGGGAAAAATGTGTTTCACCGGGTGTTATTTATTTATTTCATGGCTGTGGAAAGAGATACCAAATATTTGGGGTTTAGTTAATCTTTGGTCAGTATCTGCAGCCAGGGTGGCATGGGGGTTTGGCATTTTTTGCCAAGGAACACGGGCAGGACTTTGACTGACTTGGATCCTGACAGTAGACCTCTCCTTTGACAGAAACCTGTCCAAGGCTATTGAGCCTTCAGGTTTCTTCTCTGTGAAGCTGTTCTGTGCCCGAGGCTTTGAAGAGGTGGCGCGAAGCCCCTCCTGGAGTGAGGGAGCGCAGTTCAGCTCCAGCCTTGCCTTTACATGGTTTTTCTGAGTGCCCAGGGGCTGCAGCAAAGCTCGTGTGACATTTGCCGTGCAGATGGAGTTGGTTCTTTGTGAACATCTGTGTCCTTTTTCCTTTCCCTCCCCCAACTGAATTAGTCACAGAAATATTGTACGATTGGGCTTTCTGTTAAAAAAGTTCGTAAGAGTCTTTCAGTTACATAGAAGTAGCTACTCGGTACCCAACAGTGGTTGTTGAGACAGATCTAAAAGGTGTTGCAGACTGCATGCACATATTTATTCGTTGCTACAGCTAGGCTTTTTGTTTGTTTTGGCATAGGTTATTAAATGGGAGAATAATACATAAGCAGCAAAAGTCTGTTAAAAAGAAAAATCCGTGATAACATTTTTGTTTTTCCTCAACAGACATACATTGGCAGTGTGGTGATATCAATAAACCCCTACAGATCTCTACCGATTTATACTCCAGAGAAAGTGGAAGAATACAGAAACCGAAACTTTTATGAGCTCAGTCCTCACATGTAAGTACAATGGAGAAGTTTAGTTTGCATTCTGTCCCGAAGCAGATGGTACCAGCTGTCTCTCTTCTCAAAAGGTCTGTGTTGATTAAAGCAAACAAAGCAAAAATCACACCACCACTCCCCCACGCTGAATTTTTATTAGTTCATCCTTCTTTTAAGGAGAAGTCAAGATGAGTTACTCTGTTTCACGCATTTAGATCCTAGTATGTGCATTTCAGAACGTTTTCCTGTAACTGTTAGCAATAGCCTTTGTTACTGCATTGTAAAGTAAGGAGTCTGTTTTCAAGGAAATCTGTTCCTTTCAAAGTCCAGATTGCCTTGTGAAAGCCTCTAGGCGTTAAATATGTTTGAGTTGTACAGTATTCCTTTTGATATCTGAAACTCTTAATTTCTCTTTGCACAATGCAAAAAATGAAAAAACCCTCATGATGAATGCAGAAACATATTGGATATGCCTGAATGGTAACTGTAGGAAAATAAAAGCTTGGTCTCCTCTCCTCTGTGCTGGGTGGAAATGAGCCCATTCTAAGAAGGCAGCCAGAGTACTGTAAATATATAGTGCAAATTTTAAGGCTCAAACATGTAGCATATATACAGACATATAATATTGCCAAATATGATTTGCACAGGATGTAACTTCCAAGACGGAATTAGGAATGGAAGGCTGGGGGGTAGGTGTAGTCTCTTATTCTGACTTTCATTCACCCTCTGTAATTCCTCTGCAGGGGGGGCATATTGCAAAGAAGGCGAAGCCCTTGCCTTCTGGTTGTGGAGAACTGACATGACCCCTATTATCTGGGCCTGCTCGGGATTATTGAGAGCAGTGGAACGTCGTTAAGGCTGTCCATAACAGGGTGTGGGTGCTATGGCTCAAAATGAGGTACCTGGCCTTCAAGGTCTGTAGGTTGCAGTAATTGTTTTATCTTGGACGTGGTAGTGGTGAGATGAAAGCCAGCTGGGCTCTCCTCGGCTCGATGCTGGGATGGAGGGGTGCTGCGAGGTTGCCACCTGACTTCACAGTCATGTATTCAGGAGACTGACTCGAGTGACCAGCGACTGGAGAAGTGTCTAAACGTGGCCATAAATTTGTGCATCTTCCTTCAGTGTTAGCTTGTAGGTTAAAAGGAAATCACGTGTGGAAAGAGTTCTAGAGGTTATTTTGTTCTGATTAATTTTTTGCCTTCATACTTGGTCTGTAACTTTTCCAGATACATCGGCTGAAATGCAGACAGCTAATTGATTAGGTCAAATAAGCTTCTGGTAGTTCTTGGCCCTCTTGGATCCGAACTCTGGCTGTGTTCAGGTTTTCTTTCTTCACAGTTTTGTTTAGCAAGCACAGTTCCTTGCTAAATTAACACAGTTGCTTGCTAAAAGAACTTTCTGCTCTGCTGGCTATGTTCAGCTGCATAAAATTTGCTGTCATATGATGGAGGATTTTAGAAATGAAATCTGGAAGTTCAAGTTTGTCTGACGTTCTGAAAGTCAGTACTATGTACTTGGTTACACATCGGATTTTACCTCTCTTGAGAGTTGGTTTTCCAAAAGAGAAATGGCCAGCAGTCATTCTTGTATGTATTATGAAAGTCTTAACTGGGTAGAAAAATGTTTCATAAACATCATTCATCACTAATGACCATAATTGTATGGTCAGGCTGCCATCTCAGAGCAAGAACCTCTGGAGTCCGAACACTAGAAATCCACTTTAGGAGCAGTAGATTCAAGTGAGACAGTGTTGACTTTTAACTTATGTCAGGAGGTCTCGACTGCATGGTAGTAATAGATTTTCCGTGCAAGTTTGGATAGAATGCCAAGTCATGAAAAGTGTAAGGCTAATTTGTCTTGGACAGATATGAACTCTCCACAAATTTTTTTTATTTGGCATTACTTCTGTATGAAAATATTGTCTTCTGGCACCTTCTCAGTAGACAAAATATCTTTAAAAATATAGGATTAGGAAATAATCTTTGTTGTGGTTTCTTTTACAGATAAAATGTTTTCTTTTTAAACTGTAAAAATATGAATTGCTCTTCCTTTATGGTGACCTTACTTCCTGTCCCGCCTGTCTGTGGATGCTTATGAAAACTGCAGAATCAAGAGAGTCGCTTTTGTCTCTGCTGAACTTGTTAGGCTTCTCACCATCTTTAAAAGAGGTTTTTCAGATATTGTATGTGTATGACGCGTGGCTGCCTTAATCATTTCTGAGTAAACAACTTTTCATCCCCTTTACCATATAGTGCCTTGTGCTGCAGCCTAAGGATTCACGCCAGTCCTGGTGTTCCCTCGTGAACACAGAGCTGGTACTGGGACGCTGCTTGGTAGACCGTGAGGTGGGCGTGCAGGCTGGCCGCGTGCTCCTGCTGCAGCCAAACCTCGGCTCTTCACTGACGGGGCGCTTGCCTACCATGCCGGTCAGCAGGGGCTGAGACAACCCCAAGGGTTTGGCACAGAGCTGGCAGCACCCCAGCCTTGGAGCCGGCTGCTGATTCTAGGGCTGGGTGCTCTGGCAGCAGCAGGTCCCTGTTAAAAGCAGGGTGCGGGCGTTTTTGGGGAGGTTGCTACGCTTCCGCAGAGACCTTGCAATCTTGAAGGTAGTTTTTTTTAGCTGCTCGGCAGCTTTAATGAAGAGACGCTGGGAGGCGAATTGTAATTTGTGGCAGTGCTTCTGACGGAGGGGTAAAAAAAACCCAGGCTGATTTATAGAGTTGTACATACTTATTTTTCTTTGACATGTAGATCTCTGTTGAGCCATGGCTGTTCAGAGCCCGCTGTGCCACCTAAGTATGCTCTGGGAAAAGGCTTTTCCTTCCTGTTGGGCAATTCTGAGCAAAGCAGAAGTCTTGCCTGTTTATAAGGAAGCTAAGACGTATGACTTAGTGCGCCTAGAAATACAGTGAAACATGGTGTGTTTCTTATTTCGGCATCTCCTTTGTACAAATAATCTAATTTTGTTACTAGTACGAGCTAGAAAAATGCAAGCAATGTATTGCAGAAAAAATTTCTAGCAGTGGTTTGGTTTGAGATTCCTATAGAAACTGGGTCTGTAATGCACCAAAACTCATCCGTCAGAAATCAACGTGCTGTCACCTGTTGGCGTGATAGCTTGTGTTCTCCAAGGTCTGTCCTTTTGGAGAGAGCCCTCAGGTTTGGGAATCCCAGGGTTTAAGCATCAGCATCTGTGAGGCAGACTGCCATGGGACGTTCCCAGAGCTCCAGCTCCGTGTGGGAGCTCCTGGGAAATGCGGAATCGAAATTGGTTTGGTTGTTTTCCAGTTTCTGATGCCCTCCTGTCTGTGCTCGAGGTACACGCAAGTGTTCCAAGTGAGAGGGATCGGTATAGGGTGTGCTTGGGAATGCCGGCGGTCCCAGTAAAACAGCAGGCTTGGTGAGCAAATGGAAACAGAAGGAAAGAGAGAGAGAGGTATATAATGACCTGAAGGAAATTCATACCTAGAGATTTTCTTCCCGTATATGGTTCTTGAGGGAAACACATACTTATGGGAGTGAAAAACCTTTTCATGTGTTTTCTTAGTCCCAATCTGAAAGAGGAGGGGAGCGAACAGCTAGTCATCTGCTCTGTGTTTCCTCAAGAGCGTCTGTGAGAGTGACTGATGCTTTCAGTGACGCTAGTTAATACTTAATTGTAGGGTTTGGGCACACTTGGTTTGTTGTTTTGTTTTTATTTTATTATTATTTTATTTTCTTTACATGATCTTTGGAAACCAGAGTAAAGCCATGGACGTACTTTGAATAGGCAGCCAAACTGAATTTCTGGGCGAAGGTTTCTGGCCAGGTGATTTTTTGATAGTGGTGTACCTGATAAAACTTGATCAAAGAGATTTTATTTTAATAGTTCATTCCTCTCTAAACACACCACTGTTGTTGTGGCACCATTTAATAAGGTGTTACTTTTCTAGGTCTCGTGGAATGCTTGTTTTCATAGTCTGTGGCTATTTGCATAGCTGTAATAGGAAGTTTACCAAGCTTTTTAATTGTTGGGGTTTTTGGTGGGGTTTTTTTCCCTCGATGTTTTGTTAATCTTGCTGGTTTTGTCTTTATCTGCAGGGCAGGATCAAACTTGTCCCTGACTTGACAGGGCAGAGTATGACATTTCAGTGTGCAAACAGTTTGCTGCTTGATTTGTGCAGTTCTTACACTTCTGTTCTGCTCTTCCAGTTGATGTAATTACTCTTTCAGTTGATGTAATTGCTGTTTTGCTTACCTGGTGGGTAAGCTAGACATGAGAGAGCACCAAGCTGTCTATCTTGCTAATCTACATTGACTTCCACCAGCGACAAAGGCAGCTGCTGGCATCTTTGAAGTGAAGGCAGTAGGAAATAAATAGCTTATCGTACCGGTTACTTGTAACCATCGTGCCTATCACTTTTCCTACCAGTAACAGATTTGCTTCAAGGGATTGCAGGGGAGGTGCTTTCTTGCATTTCACCCCTGAAGGTCGGCTCCCGGCTGCTTGCAGTCCTCTGTCTCTGGGAGGCAGGGTGGCATGTGGCGTTGTGCTCCCTTTTATGTTCTGAAACACCTTACCTGCTCGCATTCAGCAGAATTGCAGGTTATTTTAAGTTGCGGGACAAAACAGAAACTGGCAACTCTACCTACTAACGGCAAGCTACGAGCAATAAGAGTTCAGAGACAATATGCATTTTTTTTATTATTTTTTTTTTAGCAATGCACTGGAGTATTTATAGTGAATAACTGGGTCAGCAGAAATATACCTGGAGAAAGCTTTTATCCAACATCTGTTGAATTCCACTTAGGCAATTTTGCTGTATATTTTCTTTACTTGCTATGAGTTCTTTTAAGTCAAGTATTTCTGAAGATACAATAGTTCTGCCTTAAAAGCTTTCAAACGTAGAGAGACTTAAACTTTTGCAGGCAACTCCTGAAAACCAGCTTGCCTGTATATAGGATAGAAGCATAAATCTATCAGCCTGATGCCTATTAAAATGCAAGATTGAGGAACTTATTAATGTTCCCCATTTCAGTCATGAGCATCTTGATAATTATTGGGACAAATCAACATCCTGTGGATATTTGCAATTATTCTGGCAATAGATACAATTTGCTGTTTCCTTTTCAAGTTTTGAGCCAACGCAAGCAGCAAATATAGAAGTTATATTTTTGCTTCTGGCTTTTTTTGCTGGTATTCCAGGATTGCATGTCTTCAGAAACACCGAGGTTACAGTAACTCTTCTTCCTCCTTGATTTAAAGCAAATATTTTTGTCTGAAGGACATGAAACAGCTCCAGCTGTGAAGGATAGTTTTTGCCTATATGTAAAACTAAACTTTTCCCCATAGGTAGCAGAGTTTTAAGATACACGGTAGCTCCCTTTTTGAAGAAGGGGATGGTAGGGTGAGAGCCTGTGTGGTAGTTTAGTGTCCTTCATTGCCCTAGTACGTTTATTTTAACATTTCCTTTTCAGTTTGTCCTTTCCTCATCTTAATTTGCTTTCATTTTGGTTTTGAGGGTGGTGGTGGTGGTGGTGTTTGGCTTTTGCTTTTTCATTTTCTTTTTTTTTTTTTTTTTAAATCCCCCATATGCTTTGGTTCACCTTGCAGTATCCTCTTTTTGCAGACCTTTTATTCTCATTCCCAATGCCTGACTTCTCCAGAGAGTCAGTCTTTGGACTTGTTCATGTCGCTCACCAGAGTGCCTCTTCCAGGGGAGATTTATAGTCGAGGGAAGATGATAATTTCAGAGGTTAGTTGGCAAAATTAACTGCTGGGCAGGGAGGGAACATCTATGGCTGACAGAAATCATAAATAGCAATTAGGGAGGACTGCTAGTACCTGATTGTTAAACCCATGCTAGGAATGCATTGAAAGAAGGTGGGGGGGGAAGTACTGACACAGAATATTGGAGTCTTATTTTGGAAGGGGTCAGCCTTACTACTTTTTTAACCTCTGTAGTGAGGTGGTACTGGATATGGTGTGTCCACAAATGTAACCCCCCCAAGTGTGTAAGTAAAAAGGGGGTGAAGCATCACGCTTGCTTCAAGGGTCGGAAGGACTTCATGCCCAAGAGGAGCCTCTTCTGTTGCAGGCTGCTCGCACGCCACCCGTGGCATGCAGAATTTCCTAAATTTTACACTTGGCAGGAGACCTCCGAAGTCCTTCTGAGCAAAAAGGGTTTTGAGGAAGGCAGTTGTGATGTGGCCATATGGAAAAGGCTGATTCTCTGAAGAGCATTTTGGATGTGATGTGTGAACTGGAAGGCTTAAAGCAAGGTTTCCCTGGCATGCCACAATAAATTTAGCTTTTCCCTGAAATTTGAGCAGGGCTATTTCCGTTGGTTTGGATAGCACATAATGCAGCCATCTCACCCCAGTGCTTCAGAGGTGAAATAGTCTTATTGACAAGAACAGTAGTTGCTTGTTTGCTGCCAGTGTTAGATCGCATGAAATTCTGTAATAATGCATAATAATACAGGAACCGATTTCTAGCAGGAATTGTGGTTGTAAGGAGACTCAACAAATGCCCCCGATGCCCAAGAAGTATGAACAGCCTGGAAAAGTGATGTATAGATGAATGTTGTGCTTTATTTTAATTTTTAAAATGGTCTGGAGTGGCATTTAGACTAGATTCCAAAGTTCACTGGAACGAGCCGTTCTGTCGGTCCTCTAAGTAGTGCTGCCTAAATTAAGACATGAAGAGGCCCTTTAAATTCTTTGTGTATGGCACTGGTGCTGCCATTCTTCTGTAAGCGTTGGGACGTGGGATTTCCAGCATGAGAATGCAGAATGCTGCGTGCAGCTGCCGAGCTGTAGCGCAGGTGGGGTGGAGGTACCTGCACACAGGCCTGCCCAGACATCAGGCGGGGTGGAGTCCAGCTGGATTTTTGTGCTGTTGTGGCATTTAAACGTTCCCTAGGCTAGGAAGGAGTGTGTATATATAGGCTACAAGAGATATAAAAAGCATCAAGACAAAACCCATCTCCCAAAATACCCCAGGCTATGGCGTCTCGCCCCGCAGCGTCTCTCAGGAGCTATGGGAGCATGTGCTGCTGGGGCAGAATTATTCAGAAGCCCCAGATCCACCAGCTCCCGCAGGATCTCGGTGCCCCTGGCTGTACCTGTTGGCAGTGCCGTCAGTCACAGCCCCCGGAGCCCCCCGGGCAGGACCCACCTGGCTCCGGCAGCGCCTGCTCATCCATCAGTCTCTGGTTTGGAGAGCTGTGGGTGCTCCCAGCCAACACTCACGTGTCCAGGGGACTTTTTTAAGAAGCTTGCAAAAATGCAAGAATTGGGTGCCTTTTAAAACACAGCGAGTTTGGAAGGGAAGCGCTTAGCTCGAGATCGGTTCCAGATGCTTCTGTTAAGTCTGTAATTGTCGTCATGGTGTACGAAGGAAAATAATCTTGGGGCATCCTTCATGAATTAACTGCTGGCTTAGAACCTCAACAAAATAACTTTGTTTTCAGAACTGTTTTCAAATATTTACTCATACCTCTGTACACACATACTTTCACATTTGACTTCAGTCATGTCTGGGATGGAGAGTCAAATGTTTTCAGTTATCTGTGACGATCTCTTGCTCTTCTGTTTTTTGCTTGTGAGTGTATTTGTTACAGTCTGTGTTTATTTGTAAGCATAAAAAAATTTGGGGATTGGTTAGATTGTTAGAGCAAAGATAATAACAATAATGATTAAAAAAGCCAAAAAAACCCTAACTTTAATATATGTTGGGTAGTTGGAGATGTGTATTAACGTGTTAACGCTCCTGTAGTCTAAACTAATGGCAGCTTTTTTGCCAGGTCCCATTTCTCTCATTTTCCTGGAACTGGACTGTTCAGGCTAGTGTTCGTATTATGCCATCGATATTTTTAGGACATAAAATGCTGATTTAAAAAAAAAAAAATCAATTCACATTGTCTACATTAAGTAGTATCCCTCTAATATACACAAACAGCTTGGGAATCCATTCACTATGACTGACTTTTCTGAATGAAGTGGGCGTTTAATTAAATAAAGGAAAGGACCTGCAGTAATTTTCCAGTTTGCTAGTGCAGTTCTCCAGATTTGTCAATGCATAACTGCTCTTTGTCTCTTCTCAACATTTCAAATAATTCTCCTTCCAGCTCTTCATTTGTACCTCTAGGCTAGTGCTAAGACTAGTCTTTTTTGTGCTGCTTAACAAAATGAAGTTCTTCTGATTAGAAAATTGACTGGTGTTATGGTAGGACTTGGAAATAAAAGCATTTTTGAACATTTCACGCGGTTTTAAATGTAACTTGATTTTTTTTACAAAAGGATCCAACAGCTTCATTTTTCTTTTCTTTAGAATTTTGGGACTTTTTGCACACTGAAAAGAATGAGAAGCGCTTATAAAGGAGCCGTGGTTTCACTTCTTAAAGGCGGACTGAAAAGTGAGGGCAGGTAGAAGCCCTGTCAGAAATGAGAGAAATCCCGATTAAGCATTGTGTGTTCGTGGACCAGAATTTTCATTATGCCTGTCCCAAATTGGCAGCGTGGTACTCTCTGAAGATCTGGGATTTCAAATTGTGGTTAAGAATGGTTGTCGTCCTTTCATTGGAAGTGTCTCATTGTGTTTAATGGTTGTCTTTTTCTCTTTTTATTTTTTTAGCAATTTATAACACACCAGGAAATGCCCATCCGCTATGCTAGGAGCTTTTGTCATGATTTGAGAGACAGCGTGAACAAGGCTAATGTTTAAAGCCTTAAAGAATCATCAGTAAAATTCCAGCTCTTGTACCACCTTTAGCGGCAGAACATTTTCCATTCAATCTCTTTTTGTCAGCAGCTTTATGCAAAAGGCTCTGACTTCTTCAACTCTGGGTACATCACGGTTAATGCAGTTTGGGTTATTAAAGATAAACTTTTTTGTGTTATGAATCAGGAAATACACAGTCTTAATATTTACTGTCTAGCACACTGTATAATCTTTTACTTATGTTTTGAATAGATAACAGAGCTGGGACTGGGGTTTGCAAAGGTCTGAACTACAAAGACAGTTTAATTGTGGTTGTTTCAGTAAATTAGTTCAAATCTGCATTTTTCTTGTAGATACAATTTCCTTTTTATATACTACAGAAATTATTTTTTAGTTGCTAAACCTTGTGGAGTTCAAATTGCAACTGGTCATAGTTACTCCAAGAGAATTGCTAGTGAGGATGTATCCACAGGCCAAAAAAATGTGTGCTGTTGGCATCCTCCTTGAGTATCAGCAGAACAACCGTGGACGCAGATGAAATACATTGTCCCTGGAAACAGTCCACGTGGGCTGCACTGGAGCATAGTTTTTGAGCAGGCTGGAGAAGGCTTTTTGTTTGTTGCTTTCACCATTCATGGAAAGAAAACTTGGGGTTTATATCCACAAATTTCCACGCACAGACTTGAGCAAAAGCCATTTTACAGAGTGAGTAGACACGTTGGCTTGACGTTCTACCTGAGCTAACAAGCTCTCGGGAACTCAGATAAGCTTTGGTGCTGACTTTATCCAGGGGTTCACAAGACGTACTTCAGTTGGAAAAGAGTTCTGGGAGGCAAAAAAATAAGTTGTGTACGGCTTCTTCTTAACAAACTACTTGGTTTGTTAAGAGGACTCAAGAGTGACTTGCACGATTAAAAGGTTCAGTAACTCCTCTGAGTGAAGTAGCAACATACCTCTGCCATTACACGGCGTGGATGTTGCCCACCAGATGTTCTCCAGATAACTGCAGTACTTTTATTTGCAGTTTGGTCACTGTTGTCTCTGATAAACTTGCGGACACTGCGCGTGCTAGCTTTTGTGTTACAGAGCCTGGATTTCAAACCTGATGATTAGCAACGTACTTTAGCTTACAAACAGCCATGAGGAATACTCCTGTTTCTCCAGGATTGTAGTATGGATTTGGTGGTGTACTTGCCATTTTTTCTGACGGCAAACTGTGGCCTTCCATTGCAGCCTATTGCACTAGTGCGTGGTGACGTTTCTCTGCCCATCCCGCCGGGCAATAGAGATGTGAAGTCACTCCAAGATGCGTCTTTTCGCATGAGATGCTGTAGCTCCGAGGTACATGGAGCTTTCGGGAGTTCAGTTGTGCTGCGGTATGCTGTTGCTCTGTGAGATGAGGCCTGTGAAAGCACGTCCCTTTCTGTGAAGTGAGTATGTGCAACTGGGCACCTCATTTCACTGTTCGTCTTCCCCTGAGGACTGGGGCATGTTTGCTTACTTTAGAATGAAAGAATAAATTTATGTTTCATTTTCACGAAGCAGAGTAAGGTAAGCTTGTCTGAGAGTAGTGATATTTCTGCAATAAAATTATTTGCAGCGAGAGACGTCCCTGGGTGAGCACGTGGTAGCAATGCAGGCTTCTTGTGGAAGCCAAAACTTGCCTTGCTGTATCTCTGCTCCCACCACATCGGGGGGAAATTACTTATTTCTGCCTTCAGGGTGATGCTTCTTAAGGCTGCAAATAAAAGCAAAGTTTTCTCTTTGCTAAGCGGGAGTACAGTATTTGAGGCAGCAACATGGAACGCTGCCTGTTTGCTAAGTGTTTTTCCATGTGAAATCAGAGCAGCACTCCCCTCCCCTCTGCCTTGGAAAAGCCCCGCAACCAGTACAGCCCTATTGTGGTTTCGTCTGCGTGCTCTCTAGAAGTCGCATTTTCACATGGACCGTCTGTGGTCTGCCGCTGATTGGGAGAAGCTCAGACTATAAGAGCCAAAGATACATCCTTTTTGGAAAAAAAAAAAAAAAGGGAAAAAAAAAAGCAAATAACATATGTTCCCATCTGTACAGGAAGAGCCAAGCTATAATGGCTGTTGTTCCCCTAATAGGATTAAGATTAAGAGTCTTGTCTTCTAAGCATTTCACTTAACCTGTACTCTGAGCCTGTTTTTTCTGAAATAGTTACGGGTAGTTGTAAGGACCTGTGTTTAGCCAGGATCAGTGTTTTAAAAATGAGGAATAGTGGTTTCTCAGCATTTTGTTTTGATGGAATACGTATTATGCTTAGTAATGTAAGCCACGATGAATTTACAGTTTTCTTGGGGGAGTTAACTTTTCACGTGCTATTTACATGGTGCAGCAGCACACTCAAAGCATGCCTTGTTCTGCAGAAAAAGATTTCTTTTACGTAAAATTTGGTCAAAGCTGATGTGAACTGAACCCGTGTTTGACCAGTAAACTTCCCTGTTTTTCAGACACATGCTATATTGGGTGCAGAAATTAATTCCATTTCTGTTAAAAAAAAAAAAAAAAAAAAAAAAAAAAAAAAAAAGTAAATTATTGAGTCTGGCTGTTTCAGCACAGAAAGGGAACGACTGTGATCCCCTGCTCCCCCTTTTCCTCCCTGTCCCACCAACCCTTCATTTCCACATATATGCAAGAGCTCAGAGGTGCAATTCAAATCCGCTGGTATCCAGATGAAATAGTAAACCAGGATTTTAAAAAAGTTGTGTGCCCTGGAGTGAAACTGTGGGAGAGGCTGGGCATGGCGAATGGGTTTGCACCTCTCTGGCCTTACTGTCAGCTGTGACCCCTTGATATTCCATTTGAAGTGGGGAATGCGCTTGCTGACGGGACAAATCCTGAATGTTACCAGCCCAACCTCAGGGACTGCAAAGCTGCAGAAGGTCCTTGGAGAAACATGGCTCTCACCGCCGGCGTTTCTGCCGTGCGGTGGAGGGGCTTTCCTCGTGGGCTGGCAGTTCAGGGGGGAGCCTGCAGCTTCTGACACAGCCACGGCCACCAGAAAGGGTCACCGTATACTTCTGCAGTCAAACCACTGAGCCTAAGGGTTTGGCTGGTTTAGGCAGTCATTAAATTAAGCGTGCAAGTGCTGATTTATCTTAGATAATAAACTGCATCTAATTAAGTACGGTTTTTAATAAAACAATGGAAAAGATTTCCTGTACTTCCCTTCGAGGATGTCATAGCCCAGTAAAATTATTATTTTTGTAAACAGAAATGCCTTCTCCCCCAGGAAACTTAACGTCCTTTCAGTGCACGTGACAGCAGACTGACTTGCTGTAAAGCCTGTGAGAGGACCCGCTGTGCCCTGTGTCATTGTGTCGGAGCTGGTGGGTGGCCTGGGGTAACGCAGCCCGGCACAGGGGGTGAGGGGTTGTTCAGGTTACAAACCCATCTGGTTAATGCTGCTCCTTGGAAATGGGAGTTAGTCGGTGATGCTAGAGCCACGTGCTGAGCATTGGTACGGGTGAGGAGGTGATGGTTACGTGGCATCCAGCGGGCTGATGTAATTTCAAGGGGTGGGGCTAGTCAAGGGGGAATCCAAGCCAAGCTGCTCTTCCAAAAAGCTCACAACTTGGAGATACTGGCTTCCCACACCCCGCCTCGGTGTATGTATATGTTCACTTCAGCCGACAACAGGAACCAGCCTCAAATAAGAGTTTGCTATTTTCATTCCCTCCTTTAGGCAAACTAAGTCACGAGTTCTACCTGCTGTTTGCCTGCAGCTGCTGGTGTTTATGGTGTGCACAGCTGGTACCGGTCCACGTCGGTTCAGTTTGGTATGCCCGAGTGTGCTTTCCATGGTTAACGTGTTACTGGGACAGGGGCACGGAGCTGGTGGCTTGGTGATCTGCAGCAGCCCAAGCTCTGCCACCATATGGCATTACTTTGGAGGACCCAGCTTTGGACCCATGCCCAGCTCCCTCTTCTGACAGTCTGCTGGGCGTATTTCACTGCCGTACGAGGCTGAGCCGCTGAATGTGATGTGGACACGCTTGCTGGGGTTGGTAGCATTTGCTAAAATTTAGAAGAAGAACTTCTTTTGTAGTCTGGATTAGAAAGTGGCCCGGTCATCCTCAGCTTCAGAGATCCTGTTTTGCACTGGTTGAAAGAAAATAATGCAACAGCTGGTCATAGGCTCCTGGTAAAAGGCGTTTCTTGTTTTCCATCCCACTAATGCGCAGCTCTAAACAGATGCCTTAGATGTTGAAATAGGCAGAAAATCACAAGCTGCGTTTTTGGCTTTGTGTGCAGTGCTGGGGAAGGACCACTGTTGGTTTTTCAAAAAAATCACAGTTTTTTGGACTGTTGGTAAAAAGGAAGCGTTCCAAACTGATAAAGCCTCCCACTTGGTTGGAGGGGACACGTGTGCCCTCCTGCGGGAAGGAAAAGGCTGGGGGACAGACCAGGCTGTGCAAGCTCAGGGTTTGGGGAAGGAGCATTGGCTGGGCTGCCCTGTAGGGAGATTTTTGAGGCGAAGTCCATTGAAAATGTCTGAAATCTGCTTCATCCTGAGAAAGACAAGATTTTCAGAAAGAACATTCTCTTCTTTTTGTCTAGACCTCAAAATATTGGCCTCAAAATCTTCTGCTAAACCTGCCGTGTGTATACAAGCATCGGAGGGTATATTATGTTCCCAGTCTCCTGGAACAGAAAACAAATGTCTTCTGGCTTAATATTAGCCTGTGTTCTAATGTGGTAAATTGAGAAAATCAAGAGTGGCTTTGTCTGTCGTCTTCCCCCTCCCTTTCCCTCTCTCCCTTTCCCTCCATAAATTATGGCTGATTTACACAGCTTTGGGCTTTATTCTGCATCTAATAATGTCACAGTTGCTAACGTGAATAACACAGTGCAGGAGGTACCCTTCTGCTGTGGCTGTTAGCCACAGAGTATTGTTGATAAAACAGGTTTCTATGCACACCAGGAAAATAAAATTGCAGAACGTGAATAGGAGAAAAGGCTTTCCATCTGCTTTAGCACACCTCTTTATCCTGATGTTTAAACTTGTTTCATTTTTTTCCTGATGGGCATTTTTCAAAGAGCAGCTGCTTGCCTGTGAAGGTCTATCCTAGCCGATGCTCATCAATTTAGCTGTTACTTTATTCACTCCGATGGCAGGCTAATCAACCTTTTCTTTTCAAGTGTGTCAAAGTGCTGAACATGAGACAGTTTGTAATTACGGAAAATGGGAGTACGCTTTCTATCCTTAGGGCAATTAGATGAAATGATTCTGCACTATGAGCTAATACTATAAATAATCACTTCCAGGTTTTTTTTTTCCTGAATGGTGAATGTTCCACTGAGCTTCAGTGGGTGGGGGGGAACGTAATGGCAAATAGTGATGATGATTTACAACATAAAGCCTCAAAGCATTTATAAAATGTGCTTCCACTGTTCTGAGCTCAGGTTATTAGGAATTTTTATACCAAACTGTGATTCTGATGTTTTCCTACTGCATGTTGTGAGAGGAAGAATTCATTTCTTTGCTGTTATGCTGTTACTGAGCGCCTCTATGCATTCAGAAAAAGAAGGAACGAACTTAAATGATGCTTTTAATTAAACTTGAAAGAATTACTATAAATGAGATTTTCTGTAAAATTTCCATTAAAAACGTAGGTACAATTTGCATTTTAGTACCGTTCTTTTTAGTCTGGTGTGATATATAGTCTGTGATAAGCACTGACTTCTAGTATTCTGCCGGCGTGTTTAGACACAGTTGAGTAGAGATGAAGTGGTACCAGGGCTGTGCTTCGTGAGGAGTTGGAACAGTCAAGAAGAGAGGTGTTCTTAATTTCCTGTGAAAGTAGCAAATGAGTTGACAGCTGCAAGCCACGATTAAGCAATAGATGTTTTAAAATGGGGACCAAGACTCTTGGTATCAAAGCAACAGCCAGTGAAGATGGGATGAAGGGAATTGACTCTATTAGTGCATGAGAAAAACAATCGGAGGAAGCTGAAGATAGTATTAACTAATTACTGTTAACTGAGAGTGCTAAGGGAAAGGAGGGGAAGGATGCAAATGATGGTGGAAAGAAGACCCAGTAGCTGGCGAATACTGATCCTCGTGATTTTGGCTTAAAGGAAGAAGGTGGTAGAAGGGAAGAGCTGCTCCTGTGAGCTGAATTTATGACAACAAGAGCAAGTTTTTTACCCCTAGTGTAATTGTGGGTGCTGTCCTGAGCATCCAAATGAAGTGCTAGCAGTTGATGCTCGTTTTGGGGTGAATGGGTGGGAACCTTGTTCCTGCTTCTTCCTGACCCCAGTGTTTTGCCAGAGCGTGGAGATGCTGTTGTGCTGCTGAAAATTACTGGAGCTCTTTGGAAGTCCCCCTTGGAGGCCTGTTTGCTGTTTCCCTTTGTTAGAAATTTTGGGTTAGGACTTTGTGACAGATCTGGCCATCTGGAGCTATCTGGAGCTGTGCTATAAAAAAAAGCAGAACCTTCTTACTGAGCTAGGTGTGGGTGGCGTTTTGACTTCAAATTGCTTCTATACTTAAGTCTTCGCTAAAACAGAATGCCAGTAAATAGTTCTGTGTTTGTTGTGGTAGAAGAATGTCATCTTCTTCCATGAAAACCTAAAAATCAAAGGAGAGCTTATTATAAGGTATGGTCAATGACACTGCTGACACACTCACCAGCTAATTCAAAACACATGGTTTATAACTGGTTTTTAAACTACAAACTATTCTAAAATTTTACTTAGGCTCTGTAATTGTGAGGTGGCTCAAAGAGGGATATGTGGTTTAAACCTATAGTTGCAAATGTTGACTTTACAGAGCTGTGTCTCTTAACGTTGCTGAAAGGAAAGGGATAGAAGGAATCCTTGTGGTGTAGAGATCATTAAAATGTGTTAAACTAAAATGATCTTAAATGAGATTCTTTTACATGTTTGTAACAAATAGGAAATAGCATGAAATTATACTTTTGGATCGAGTAGAGTGAACCAAAAGACTCGAAGTTTGGTTGTTGTTTTTTTTTTGTTGTTGTTGCAAAGATAGAAAGTGCTAATGGATGGGAAGGACTGCAAGGTGTGACGTTGTGCCATGAAAGTCAACATGACAAATGAATAGATCTTTTTCTTTGAGATAAAGGCCTTTGTTCAGGCTCTGACATAAACGTGTCTAATGCTGTTTATGCAAAGCCAGAAAGACAAAGAAATCTTACTTCTTAAATACGCTTTTGGTTATGCCTCCTCTGCTTGAATTGTTGGAGCAGTGGTTGAAACATCAGAGGTAGATTTTAGAACACTTTTACTAGGTAGCTTTTGATAAATGCGTACGCCAAACTTCTTTTGAAATGAGTCAGCTTGTTTTTTCTTTTGTCTGTAGTAGATAATACTTGATGTAGTAGATAATACAAGACTTACGAAGTATTAGGCTTTGCTGGATTGTGTAGACTGGAGGAAAAGAAATTGTATGCCAAGTTTAGATTGGGTAAACCCAGAACTGCATGAAATCCCACTCTCTTCTCCAACTGTCAAGGTCTCATTGCAGTATTAGACTCTTAGTTTCTCTGCAGAGGAGGGAGAAAAAGCAGGATCTGGTGGTTTTAACTATGCTCTGCAGGCAGAGTTAATAAATACATCAAACAGTAAAACATATTCTGACAGGGGCTGTTGGGAAACCAACATTCAGTGCATTAGAAAAGATGAATGGTTACTAAGCTGATTAACTCATAACTCAGTATATCAACAGAGAGAATACTTTCTCTGTGCTTGATGCTGACTTCATTTTCCAGCTTGAAACTTCTGCCAAGAAAGTTGTTTCAACAGTGAAATGCTAGTTGATGGCTGAGATTGTTTGAAGGACAGCAGGCACAGAGTGAGCCATCTAGCCTGTAAGTCTGAAAGGCATCTGAGAGTCTTATCTTCCTGCTGAGACAGTGTTCTGAATCAAACCCATGGAAACCACAACATTATTGATATTGTCTCACGTGGCCGGTGAATGCTCAGTGCAGTTTTATTTCTTTCCTTTTCATCCTATTACTTTTTTTTTTTCCCTTGCAAAAAGGAATGTTAATATGTACTGGAATAAGCTCTTCTGAGTGCCGCATATCGTACTCTTCAATTTACAAGTATATCTGCAGCAGCGTTCAACAAATATCATTAATTTCCTAAATATGTCCTGTAAGAGAGTCTGGTAGAGTGTTACTGCTGCTGTAGTTTGGATTCCGGACAGTGAAGTGGATGCCAGAAATTGTGTCATAGTCTCTCAGCAGCAGCAGAATATTATTTTTTCTTGCTAGTTCTTCAGTGTGTTGGCCACATCACAAATAGACTTTGTTGTAATGCTAAAAACATTACAGCCTGCTACTTTCTCGTAAACACATTTTCACCTCCAGTTGAACTACTGAGTTCAAATGCTTCCATTGCCATAGCAGCGTTAAGTTTTGAGAGATCAATCTTAATTTGAGTTCAATAGTGTATGTATCAGAAGGAGTTAATGACCTCAGACCGCGGTGGTTTGGCCCAGCCATCTTGTGCTGCAGCGCCTTAGACGATGTAAGCTGGCGGGACAGGAGAGAGCCCAGGGGCCTGGGGCTGGTGGTCCAGCCACGTGGGCAGGTGCTGCAGGAGAGGGACACCGAAAGGGGGGAGCCGGTGACAGGAGCATCCTTGGCAAGAACTAGGGATGAAGGGGGAGGTGTGAGTATTCAGTAGTGAAGGAGCCGAAAGGCATTTCATTTACCTGTTTTCCAACCTTTTCTGAATGCCACTTGCTTGGTACACTGGTCTCTTGCAGGATGGCTGAGCTGGTAACGTGATGCAACCGTAAAAAGAAGCAAGCAAAGAAAATCAAACTCCAAATAAGTGATACGAGATGAGTCTAATACTGATGAGCAAGTATAAATGGTGTTGTGTGTGCACATGGTGATGAATTTGGGACAATATGACATGCTCTCCATAATGGGGGAAAGAAGCCAGGAAGAAATGCCTGAGCTAAGGGACAGTGGTAGCAATAAGTATGAACTGATCTGGCTATATGTAGGTTTAATATTTGAAGCTTTCAATATATGGCAATAGGAGCTTTTAGGAAAGGCTCTGTGTGGCTCTCACCACTTGCGTTGTGTGTTGTCCGTGCTACCCCTAACTGGGCTCATTAGAGCTTTCTTACCTATAAAGGGGCTGTGGTTGCCTGTGAGAGCACTATATGGCTACGTTATTCAAAACAAATACTTGATCTATTTGTAGTTATCAGCTGAATGCAAAGCTCCTGAACTGTTGTAGATAATCAGTTTCTAAAAGTTACATTGAACCTGCAATGATTATGTGTTTTATGTTGACCTGAGAGTTCATTTCCATTTTTCATACATGGTTTCTTTAAATAATCAACAGTATCCACTTCTAAGTACATACAAACACTAAATATTTTACTAGGGGCAGTAATCTAACAAAGTTCTTGGTCTGTTGGATGAATGTTTATTTCACACAAAAATGTGCCGTGTTTAGCTATGACGTTTTTTTCTAAGTTGTGTCATGCAAGTGTGCCTTTTTATTTGGATTTTGCTTCGATGTCTTTTTTCAGATACTACATGCTTAAGTTTTTTCAAGGGGTCCTAATGCTCAGTTTTCAGAGTCCTTGATTCCACAAACTGAAAAATGCAGTTGAAATAAAAGTCAATGCTACTCTTGCTGTGCCTCAAAATTGCTACTAAAGAAAACTAAATATAAGTAACACATCTGCAGTTCTCCAAAATATATATTGCTGCATGGCTACAAAGCACATCTGGAATCAGATTGCAGCCCAGTAGTTTCAGGGTCATGATGTTCTCAGCTCCATGAATAGACTTTTGGTACGGGATTTGGTACCTTCTTTTGTACCATTTTTGTACAATTTGGTGCAGCAACAGGGAAGTTGCTGATTCTTACTATAAGATACTTACTATAAGATACTTTTGCTACTTAACATCACCCTTACTGAGTTAAGAACACAGCTATTGGGAAACACCTCTTCGTATTTATTGTTCAGCAATACCTGAATGCTTAAAAATGCTTAAATTGCTCAATATTTTATAAGGTTCTGATATTTCTTCATGCTTTTTAGAGTAGAAATTGCAGCTTCTGGTATTGTTAATGCTCAGGATTCTCCCGTTTCCTTTTTCTTAAATGTCTTCAGACAGAACTCGTTGCATTGATGTTATGTTCAATAAAGAATATGATGGTTTTTTCAATGAAGAAAGCTACCTGAATTTCCCCAAAATTTTGTGAATTTGTTTTGACCTTGCTGTCTTTAGAAAAATCTGGAGATTGTGCTTGCTTGTTCCTGGAGAAAGTCCAAATAAGTCACTGAGAAGAAATATCCATCTCGCTTCTGTCGGTCTTTATGTTCTGAAAAGTGAATGCTTCACCACTCACAGAATGGTAGCACTTGGAGGGGGGAATGTGTGTGGGGTTTTTCGTTTGTTTTCCTGCCTGGATGTGAACGTCTGATTGTAGTTATTGTTGGGATTTGTTTTATCTAATTCTCAATTGACTCTTTCTTACTTTGCAGCTTTGCCCTGTCAGATGAAGCATACAGATCTTTAAGGGACCAGGACAAAGACCAGTGCATCCTTATCACAGGAGAGAGTGGAGCCGGAAAAACAGGTAACAAGCAGCTTTGATCTTACTGAAAAACATTCAGAGTTATTCGGAGTCTTGCAAAGTGATGCTAGAGTCTGAGAGCTGAGAGACACCGGTATCGTTTTGTGTCTGGTGATTGCAGAAGGTGGATGCTGTCGTGCTTGTTGCTGCTGGTGTGAACTTACACAAACCAGTGTTTTTTCACGTGGTCACCATGGTGCAGTCCTATGGCATGTTGACACAGTGTCCTCATCAGTATGCAAAGTCATGCTAAAGTAGTGCTGGTTTGTGATGGAGTATTGCAAGGGCTGGAAAACATTGCGGCTCTCCCTGTGGGAAACGTGAAGATGGAGAAAACTGAATGTTCTTGGTCTTCTAGAGTAGAAGACAATCCTTTAATACTTTTGCATGTCTTTTATTAAATGTGTGCCTTTACACTGGATTATGCTATTTATCCAAGGAAAATAAATAATAAGAGCTAATTACTTTGGAAATTTTATCAGTCTTTTGCATGCTGCGCTCAGCTGCAGTTCTAAGATTGGCCTGTGTACCAGAACACTCTGCTTCTCAGGCAAAGCTGAAATTGCCTTGAAAATGACTGCTAATTTGTAAACTGGAATGGCAGAAATCAAGTGAGGTTTGCATAACTGCGGATTGTTTTAGATAGATCTTACAAAAGAAAAAAAAGCCAGTTATTTTCTGAAATAACAATTTAAAACCGAGGTGACTTGCAAAAGAGGCAGGGGATAGGAACGCATGCATCTGTTTCCATGTAATTTAAGAGATTTTGTTCTCTGAATCTGAGAAAATGTGGAGCTTTGTATGCATGTACTGAGCAAGACTGAAGGTGAGTAACAAGAAGTTGCTTTCCAAGCCCTTTGTGAAAATGTGAAGTGTAGGTTTCGTCTTTGTTTTCCTTTGCCTGATTAGTGGCAGCCAATTGAGAGGTCTTGAAATCTTGTAATACAATCCTTCTTTTCAGTTCAGTAATGTGAAAACACACGTGTATTCAATAAAAGTGTACATTAAAATAATCAGCTTCTTATTAATACGGTTGTTAGAGAGTCTGTCTAGGAGTTCAGACTTCAGCAAGGAGTTCTGTACCGGTATTACCTAATGTCTTGACTTCCTCAGGACCTGTGAATTACCAAGCACCTCATACAATCGAGGTCCACCTTTTATTCATTTATTTATTCAGTTGAAAGGGGTAGCAGTGCTTGAGTTTCTGAACTCCTGTTTGTGGAGAATATTCTGGTAGTTTTAGGTTTGTACAGAGATTTTTGGCTGATCTGTAATTTTCGTAGCTGTATGGAACAGAATATGAATTACTGCTTTATAAAGGTAAGTACAGAATAATGCAGGGTTTGAGATTCAAGTCAACAATTGACTTGGAATCGGTGCTGTTCTCCCCCCAACATTTGATGGAACTACTGTTGCTGAAATGGAGCTGTTAGCTGAGGAGTCAGATTCTCATTGCAAAAAACCCCAAGGGGGTTGAGAAATGAGGAGCAAGTTCCTGGAGTTGGGGGAAACAAAGTTCTTAGTACTGTATGACTCTGGTTTAAATTTTTGGTAGCCAGAACATGTAGCACGTTTGGGCTGGAAGAATTGAAACTGAAGTGGCATCAGTTGGGCTTTTTTATTTGCTTCCAATTTTGTTCTTGTTCCGCTGCACGTTTATATTGCTAATCGATAGTAACTGTGCAAGAAAACATGGTACATTATCAGAGTGAGTGGTGTATTTAAATGTTTTCAGATGTTAAGGTAATGATTCCCTTCCTGGTGTCTTTATTGGACTCAACAAGAGTTGCTGATAAAAGAAAGGGCCTTTGTTTTCTTTCAGCGATGTTCTATCTTGAAGTCATTGTGCGTTGTCTTACTGCATGTTGTAATAGCTTATTTGCTGCTTCAGTGTGCGCTTCTCTCAGTGGTTGAGTAGCTCTATTTTAAAGGCGTTGACTGTTTTAAGAAATACTCCAAATAATTTAGCAATTGCCGGCTGCGAAGGGAATGGATTCTTCAAGACAAGAGCTGGGTTCAGGGCGCAGTTAAGAGAGATGGGAGGCCCTATGGGCATGCCCATGGTGCTTGCTCCTTCCTTGCTTCCTCTGTGGCAGGTTTGCTTGGTTTTCTCTAGCATATTTTAATACAAGTATTTTAAAAAATATTTTAAATATAATTTTTAATTAATTTAATATTAATTATTTAACAGTAGCAGACAAATTTGCTTAAATAGGAAAGAATCAAAATCCAAAGGATAACTTCTTCTTTGTTCTTTCCTGAAATGAAACCCTTAAGTTTGCAACAGATCTCTGAAGAGTAAGTAATGGTTTTTTTATGACCACTGGCTTGAGTCGATAGGGGTTCCAGCTGTTAGTAATTACATTGTATATCAACCAATTTTGCCTCAAATTTCACTCTTTTGCATCATACTAAACATCACAGACTCTGTTTATAAACAGAATCCTCTCTCAGCTTCTCTTTGTCCTGGCCAGCAAAAACATAAGGGTTGGATGGATTATTTAATATATATTTCTGTCTGTATATGGGTGATTGACTCCCATAGGAACCCAGCTTTGAGAGTCCAGATATTATTCCAGAATTTGTTAGAAGTTATACCTTCAGATTGATTTCATTGTTTAAATGAATGCTTCACTTTCTCTAGTTGGTGTCCTTTGAAACAGACTGCATAACGTTACCGGCTGTTGCCATTACTCAGTTACTTGTCGTGTACTTTGGAGTTCCGTGTATTGTATGTTTACGCTTCTGTTACTGTGTATCTGCTGATAAAAGCTGATTGAATTTTGAGTCTTGAATCTGCTTGGGCCTATTTTTTCAGGCTAGATTAAAACATTTCTGACCTGTCAGCTAGGGATAACGTCCTTTCCCTATGGAATGCCTCTTAGCGAGGCTAGATGAAAAAGCATGCAACGTGCCGTGTCTGCTGGTGGCTGCTTTGGCTCGGGAAGGCTCTAGGTATTTAGGTCAGTGGGGCTGTTATGGGTCTCATAGCAGGGATGCGCCTTCCTCACTTCCAGGTGGTGCAACGATGCAGAAGAAAACTGGAATGTAATGCGCTTATGGTTCCTGTCTGGCGTGCTGAAAATGTGATGGAGATCAAGTCTGCAAATCATTTTATGGTCTATTTGCCAACACTTACCACTGTTTTATTTTGCTCTCCCCCCCACAGAGGCGAGCAAACTTGTCATGTCGTATGTAGCTGCTGTGTGCGGAAAAGGGGCAGAGGTTAATCAAGTAAAAGAACAACTTCTGCAGTCAAATCCAGTTCTTGAAGGTAAGAATCTTGCAGAGCACGTAGGTGCGTATTGCCTCTGTGCGTATCAGCATTCCTGCTGAGCTGGTTTGGAAAACTGTATCTGTTGTATTGCTGCTATTTCATGTCCAAAACTGCAGGAGATGCTTTCTGTGAAGGCAGCTACAAGATTTTATTCGGTTTTGGGGAGGTTTTCTTGAGAAGGAAACTGTTTCCCTCGTGAAGGGAGAGCTTACTAAGTTAGGTCATACTGCCCAGCCTCCTTCTGCTGCTGCTCTCAGAGGACGAACCCTTTCTTATCCCTGCCTTGATGATGCTGGACTGTATCAAAAGACTTAACTTCAGTCCAGCCCCTCTGATTCATTTCCTTCCAAATTGTATTATGGTTGTCTCTAGTAAACAAACAAGCTCTGTAAAGCATTATTTTTCTTTTAGAAAAAAAAAAAAAAAAGGGTGAAGAAATGGATCTTAGCAAAACCTTAAGCCAATCCATATGCATGCCTGTTGGTTCCTGAGACTTATTGTTCCCTGGGTCTGGTGACTCTGTTGGCCCGTCTTCCTGACAACTGCCTTTCCTGCTCTCCCATGAAAGACTTTTTTTTTATTAGTCATTTTAATTCAAAGCTGTTGGCTGCCAGAAACAGGATCTTATTTTTTTCCTGGAGATAGGATATATGATCCTCAAAGCTTGCACTTTTGTCCCATTGTCTAATAATTGCCTTCAGAAGTGCCTTGGTTAGCGTTGACTTATTTAGATCTATTGTGTTGATTCCTGACTTGGTCTTTCCCACAGTTCCTTAAGCTGTTGTGGTGCTGAGACGAATTCTCATGACTGCTGTACAATAATTTTGTATTATGGCCAGATGATAAGCAGTGTTTGCAAGACTGTTGAGTGTCAACATTTTATTTATTGCCTAGCTATCTGTATGTCTGTGTGATGATTTGGAGTCTGTAGGGAGCAAGCACTCTACCAATGAGAACGGAGCGGGGAAAATAGAAAAAAGGGAAGGGAAAGCAAAAGTGGGCCGAGAGCAGTGGTGCACTGGATGGGTGAAATGGGGTCATTGACTGCACACAAAAAAAATGTCAGAGAAGACTTGTAAAGAGAGGATGAAATGTTAAAATTTAAGAATAATAGAAGTGCTGGATAAGCCTTCCTTTGATGATCAGATACGTTCCACTTACAAGCTGAATGGAGGGATTGCGATCATCCATTGTTTGGGATTTACAGAGAAGAGCTGTGTTGCTTTTATCGCTGTTCTGGAAGGCAGATAACAATTGTAGACAAATAGTATGGGAAGTACGGAGGTTTTTCTTGCCAAAGCTAGATTGTTCCCCAGGGACTGCCAAATGTATTGGATTTCTTGTTGGTTTGCGAATCTTTGTTTTAATGCAGGAGGAATAGACTAAGCTTACAGAAGAGTGCCTTATCGCTCTAAGGTGTTATTTGTTCTACTCGGTGCACTGGTAACTGCCTACTTAGCTTTTTGGAAGGTGGGGTACTGAATTATTCCATGAGGCTGCTGAGCAAGCCTGGCTGCTTATATACATTTTAGACAGAAATTAAGCATTTGTGGTTAGATTTATTTGTCTTTGGTTATATAGTTCTGTTTCAGTCGAGCTGCAGTGCAAGAAAATGACATAAATGTTACATATGCATAATTTATCTTATGGGATTATTTTTTTTTTAACTACAGTTGCTACTGTAAATTAACTTTTAGAAACAATGAGCTTCAGGGAAAACTGAGGAATGTGTCTCGTGCTTTATAATAGAACGTTTGTGCTTGGTTCTGTGCAGTTATAAATGACTTTACTGTTCAGCACTGTGTTTAAGAAAATGCAGCTCAGAGATTTGGTTGTTGAAAAGATGATTTATTGCAGGGCATAAAGATTTTAAAAACAATTCTTTCACTTATCCTGGGCCTTCAGGAGCAACAAACGTTTCCTTTTGGCCTCAGTTCTTTGATCAAGAGTAAGTCTACTCATGCAAGTTTGTTGAAGCCCTACAAGCATGTATTTATTTCTGTCCAAAAAAACATTGACTTGACTTGATCTTTGAAAATATGTATGCTATATAAATAAATACTGGGATAAATAAAGTCTCCTGTTGGAGTAGGAGTGCTATACTTAATAATGTAGGGGACACTCCTCTTTGGCTCCATGTGCTTTGACAATGTGTGAAGTTTAGAGTTGAGTTGTCCTCCAGTCTGCGTTCTGGTCCTGCTGATGTTCTGAGCTGGTGGCTGCCCACCTGAACGTGGCCCTGGGAAGTCTGTTCTTGGAGAGTTTATACTGTCAGAAAACTTGAGCAAAAGAAATTAAACCCAAACTATTCAGCAACCTAATTTAGGTCAGGCTGAGGGGGGAGTGTGTGAAACTTTCACTGTAAGTCAGGCTTCTTTCAGCTGAAGAATATTCAGCCTAAGCTAGGATAAACGTGGTGGAATAGCGTAAATAAATCAGTTTTGAAGCATTGGATAAACTGTCCCATGCAAACAATTTTTAAGTGTCATTCCGTAATTTCTTCAGTTCTGGCCTCCATCTTTTACCACCTTCAGTTCTGGGAACTGAGATGTATTTCTTTCTGTGAATTGAAAAGAAAGAAGTATTTCCTATCTTTAAAGTTATATGGGTAATAACATCTTAAATGTCATTTGAACCCTAAGGATATATGCTCAGTCCAGGTGTGGTTTTGTCTTGGCACCATTTCCCCTTGTATGTTTTTCTTTCACTTTTTTAAACAAAGCAAGTGTTGAGAAGAAACTTGTTTGGATTTCCTTGGGTGTCTTCTCATCTGTGATCACACCTGTCACACTCTGTCTGTCCCCAGGGACTGATACCCATACGCTGAACAGGGCGTTGTTCCCCAGAAGCCTGTGATTCCTTTAAGTATATAAAGAGTCATAGATATTTTAGCATTTAAATATTTTTTTTACTTATCGATTTGGTTGTCATATTTGTTCTTCTCTTTCTCCAGCTTTTGGAAATGCCAAAACGGTGAGGAATGACAACTCCTCTAGATTTGTAAGTATTTTCTGCAAGGCTGGATTTGAATTCCTTTTAGGGGAGTGTGTTGGCTGTTTCTGTTTTACCTTGTATCAGCCGGCAAGGCGTCTGTAAGGAGGGAATGAATCATTTGGAGACAACTTTCTTGTAGCTGTTGGCGGTGGTGTTTGGGGCAGGCAGACACCTTCAGCAGCAATCGGTATTTCATTCTGTACACTCAAGCATGTTCCCCTGCCCCAGTGTGTGGGGAGTGCGTTATTAGCAGTCACCCCCCTCTTTTTAAAAGGTGTTTTGCCTGCTTGTCAGGAATCTGGTTGGTTTCTGATGTGGGCATAGACTTCTACTGAGAATCAAAGTAGAGGCTAAAACCAAAACAAAGCAAAAACAAAACAACAAAAAAAATCAAATTAGGATGTGACAGTCTGTGACCGGATGAAAACATAATTACAGCGCAGCTGGATTCTTTTAATTTTCTGGCACTGGTGGCTTTAATGTCAGCAGCCATGTGCCTAGCAACTGGCCTGCTTAGCAAGGCGATCTTCCTGCATGATCTCGTTTTCCATCCATATGTATGCATTTTTTTGTTAAAACTGCTACTTTAGGTTCTTACTTTCTTTCTAGGATGTTTACATTTCTGTGCGTTTGCAACTTCAGTTTTCATTTCAACATTTGTAACGTTACTTTTTTGCTTATATTCTTTATAATCATAGTGGTTGAATTCGGGCTTTCTTAGCACAAAACTGAATGTGAAATTCCAGGAATTGACAATTGGATAAAAACAAACCAAAAAAAAAAAATAGTTGACGCTAGAGCTGGGAGATTCAGAAGTGTGAGTACTCATCCCGGTTTCTCCTGCTAATGTCAGCAGACTGAATGCAACTCTGTCATTTGCTCACTTGTGCACAGGAGAGCAGTTTTAGTGAGATGTGTAGCGCAGACCACAGAAGAAACCAGTACACTGGGAAAATGGTGTGTTGTGAGTGTAAGAAAATGGATAAAAGGTGGAGAGCAGCTTTTTGCCTCATGGGAGACTCTTCTCCCCTTCCGTTCTGGTTCTCGAGGGTGGTTGATGCTGTTCTGCATGGCTGTGAATGCTCCTTCTGCGGCTGTCGTTGCCCCTGCTTGTGAGCAGAGCAGAGGCTCCTCATCGCAAGGTCAGGGCCAAAATTCGAGGCGTTGTAGAAAATTTTTTGGGGTAGAAAGGGTAGAAAAAATGCAACTATCAGAGATGGCGTGCTACAGAAAGGAGGAGGAGGAGCCAGCGAAGAGGAGAAGAGGTGCTGTTTGTAAACAGAAGTCTTTCCAGGACAAAGTGTGACCAGCTACTATTTTGCCTTTCAAGTCCTTGCTTGTAAACACAAAGCTAAAAATACTTTTGGAAACATCCAGCTGGCCAAGTCCTTAGGAAATTAAAATTTAATTATCTGGTCTAATTCTTTATCTCAGAGATTTGACTCTGCTCAGAATTAATTGCGACCAAAAAAGTACAAGAACTGTCCTGTCTAGCCTGCCTCAGGAGCGCGCAAGGAGAAGAGATTTTAAGCAGAGTCAAGCCAATCTTGACAAAACACCCAGTAAAGCAGAAAGTAGCTTTGAGGGACTCGGTGTAAAGTGCTTGGGTTTTATGTTCTGTAATTAAAAGAGAAAGAAAAAGAAGAAAACTCTTCCTAAAAGCAGTGAATAAAGAAGCGTAAACACAAGGCTTCTCTTATCAATAGGTTGGTTTTGTCCACTGTTAAGTAAGCACCAGAGGGTGGTGAGATCATTCCTGTGTGTGGCTTGTGGGATTTGGTTGACTTCCTACCAGCAGTTTTTATCTTCCTAAATTTCCTTGCCAAAGTGAGCTGCGCTGCTTTTGCCTTTTCTACACAGTACGGCTCTGTCTGTTTTGTCACTGTTAAATGTAGCTGTGACTCCATTAAGCACTTGTCATCTAAATGAAAGTGGTGCAAAGACCAGAGCGGTCTTCTGTGGTGTGGAAAAGTCAAACAGAAGTTAAGGAAGCATGCTGTGCCAGTACGGCTGCAAATGAAATCCGTTTTGTGGTGGCAGTCTGTTAATTGTTGCCTCTGGTCTCCTGAGTTATGAAGGAGAGTTCAGAGGGGAAAATCCGTCACTTTTACAAGCAGACACGCGCTTAGGGACAGGCGCTCCACGGTTTCCAGCAGCAAGCACTGCCAGCCGGTCCCTCGAGCCAAAGCTAGTGGCTGTCCTTCAACTGCCCTGATTCCCGCTCCGAGGAGATCGTACGCTGAGGAGACACATCTGCATGGAAGATCATTTCTTCCTGCTTTCTTCTGTCAATAAGCATGGCAATACCTGCACGGCCGTGAGTGGTTGTGGTGGTGGTCGTGGCATTCTAGTGAAAGCTGGTATAACGTGCATTTTCTTCATATAACCTTAGGAACTGAGCAAATTGTTGGGTTGCCTTACAAACCTGATTAAAGCTATTCTCGTGAAAATCTCTGGCTCTGATAGTGCGATTGTCTTGAGAAATTTGAATAATTTTCTGTTTCTCACAATTTGACAAAGTGTATAGTCACTTGCCAGGTTGCTCTTTTAGCCTGTAAAAACCACCGACTAACTTGTTAAGAAATGTCTTAGTCACTGTTTCTTAAACGGAACTTACAGTCTTAAAACATGCTGCTTTCACAGGGAAAATACATGGATATTGAGTTTGACTTCAAGGGGGACCCACTTGGAGGAGTTATAAGCAACTGTGAGTATTGCTTTTGGTTTCAGCATATCGACAGCTTTAAATGTTTTGTTCAGAAAGGAGGATGGTTAAATTGTTGAAAACATCAGCTGTGTTTGTCTAACCAAATCTCTCTGTACTATGTAATAAATTCTGCTTTTTAATTCTGTTATTTTGGTGCTATTCAGCATATGTTGGAGTAAGTGAAAACTGACTTGAAGTAAGCATGAATGGTGAACGTGCTGTGGTGTTTGAAAGATGCTGATAAAGTGTGTGGGTTCGTGCATTGTCCCTGGGGCTGGCAGCAGCTGAGTAAGGGAATCTCAGGCTCTTTTTTGACTCGAGTCCCTGGGGTCAGTTGTATCACTTGATTTGATGGGTCTTGTATTTATGGTAGGTGATGTCTGAGATCGCTGTTCTGTGATTTGTCAGGGTGATAGGAAGTACGCCGGAGGTCACCACCAGGTGGGTATGCTTGCTGGGACTCAGAGCGTTCTGTACTGGTTTTAACATGCCTGGCAGTGGAGGAAAAGGCTTATGCTGCGAGGGGATGGACGGCTGTTGAGTTCAGGGAGGCAGAGGTGGCCTTGGAGGTAGTTCCTTGACATGAAGATGCTGTGATGAAATCCATAGCAATTCAGAAAGTTTAACCAGCTCAGTGTTGGGAAAAAAGAGGCTGTGAACTGAATGCCGGCCCAGGATGCTTTGACTTGCTTTTTTTTTCAAGGGTTTAAATGCAGCTTTAAATAAATTGCTCTTCTGTGCTATATAAAGCTCTGTTTGTTTGGTTTTCTTATTTTTAAAACGGGTTGGAGGGCAGTGAGTGACTATGCTAGGTGTCACTGACCTAGCCTTGACCTCTCTGCCCACGCAGCCAAATTCAACGCTGTTTCTTGAAACTGACTTTTGACTCCATCGGCATTTTACTAGTTGTGAAATAATGAGAATAATCCAAGGTGAACTGTACTTTCCATATATAGTATAGACATTTTAAAAAACTGTGAAGAATTTTATGCATAAATAAAGGTTTGGGGGTTTTTTTGTAGGCAAACATTTTTTCTGGCCCAGGTCACCTTTTGGAACCGTGCCTGAAGGAACATGATTTTTGTGACAGAGTAGATCTTGACAGTCACAGCAGTCACTATTTAAGTGTTTATGGCTATGTATTAACTTTGACATTTGGCAGTCAACAAAACTAGGGTCCAAATGTACTCAGGGTATTCATCAATAATTAAATGTGAACAAAAAGGTTCTAGCAAGCTAGCTGCGTTTGTTTGTTTGCTTTTATTTCACATTCAAAGTAGATGCATAAAAATGAACCCTCCTTTGTAGAGTGGATTCAACAGTTTGACTTTGAAAGTACTCTCCTGAGTCATCTAACTAAAATATTATGTCATATATAAAGGGGATCCAAATAGTTACTCTATAGTTTATCTGCTGTATAAATCTTCGCATGTTCTAATTATAACATTATATGTAATTACGATGATGTGATGACATACGTAGTCAAGGGCAGACACATTTTTAGATCTTCCTAAAAGACATCTATTTTAGGCATTCTCCCTGTCTTCTCACAATTAAGAAATATCTAATAGCAAGCAGCTGAATTTAAATTTAAGAATAAAGACCTTATGTATAAACCCTGTTGTGGAAAAGGTGTTACTTGTTGGACTGTGAAGCATCCCACGCTTGACAGGGTATGTCACAGGTGAATACTGAGTTCCTGCAGCTGCCTATTAATATATATCAACTTTGATTTAGTGCTCACAAAATTTGGTAGCCCGCCCATCTCCCTTTGAAGGAGAGTTTGAATTCTGTACAGTTCTAAAGGAAGTTGTCCTGCCTTAGGTCTTTCCCACATGTCTGCAGCGTTGCACTGCAACAGAAACGTTTCTGTTGTGAGGCATCACCATTCTGGAGATACCGGTGGCTTAAATTCTTTTACACCACTTAAAATGTACCCTGGTTAGTCAAATTCGGGATTTATTGTCTTAATTCATCAAGTAGGAAGCCAAGTAGAGCTGAAGTTTCCTATCCTTAAAAGGGAAAGTGTGATTACTTTCTGCATAAATATTCTTTAATTTCTGACCATCTGTTGGTTTGGTGTTGATATGATATCCTAATATACGGATTAAAATTTAATAGTTGTATCTGACAAGCTTGATTTCCAAACATAAATGAAGTTAGTGGGCTTTTTGGATCACAGCCTGTGTCACCAAGCTGGATTTCATACTGTGAGTGGCTGGAAGCAGGCATGGTGAACATCCAGTGTACTTTGGTGGCAAGAAGGGTAACGAAGACAAGCTAATAATTTTATCAGACTGGTAAAGATCAGCAGAGACCTGTTAGGCTGAAAGGTCTCGTTTGAAATGATCTGGTCTGTCCTACTCTGAAATGCTATGAAGCTGCGTGAACCACAGAATGTCGGACTGGTCGGGGTCGAAGGGACCTCCGGAGCCCATCTGGTCCCTCCCCTGCCAAAGCAGCGTCACCCAGAGCAGGTCGCACAGAGTCACGTCCAGGCGGGATGTGAATGTCTGCAGGGAAGGAGACCCCACAGCCTCTCCGGGCAGCTGTGCCAGGGCTCTGCCACCCTCCAGGGAAAGAAGTTCTGCCTCACGTTCAGATGGAACTTCTTGTGCTGCAGTTTGGGCCCGTGGCCCCTTGTCCTGCCGTTGGGCACCACCGAGAAGAGCCTGGCCCCATCCTTAAACAGAAGTAAACGGAAGGGTGAATCTTTGGAGTAAAACAGAATGGGAATAATAAAATGGAAGGGGTTGCAGTGGAAGGAGTTTGTAATACTGGTTAGGTCAGAACTGGTATGTTGCTAAACTGAAGATAATTTTATGTTTGCGCAGCGTAAAATACATATCGAGTCGTTGCTGTGTGCGTTACATGGCTGCTCCGAGCTTCTGACTGCGCTGATTTCTAAGGCGTTTGACATGTTGCTGTGTCATCCTGGACAGTCATAAAAAGAAATGCGAGAGTGGAAAATTTGAGATAAACGTGATTTATGCAAACTTTAAGTATATTACTTCAGTCAGGATTTTTTTTGCTTTAGGCTAGAAAAGAAAAATTATTTCAGGTAGCATGTGTTGCATTTGTTTGATCTTGCATTGGTGGCAACTGAGGCGTGGGGGTGAGCGGGAGGGTGGAGAAGGCTGGGTAAGCTGAGGTGCGTAAGTAAGCCCTTTTTGTTAGTTTTCTGCAAAGGTCCCAGCTTGTTCTCCTAATGGGCGGGAGATGCTGGAATCCCTGTAGAGTGAGGTGCACGTCCTGGCGCTAGCTAGCAGCCAGCCCACCCATTCAGGGGCTGTCCTCTGCCACGTGTGCGGGGTTAGGAACCCCAAGTGACTCTTGTGAGCATTTCCGAACGCTAAACCCTTGCTGTATTGTCATCTGTGACTGCAGGCATCACATCACTCTTGTAACAAACACCGGTCCCAGCTTACAGGTATGCTGCTGCTTGTAAATGCGTTTACAAACCGGTGAATTGCCTTGACCTTTTCTGTCCCCGAATTGAGGTGTACCTGCGTTTTGTGCCCTCCCGTGGGGTGCTTATGGTTGCTGGCGTTCCAGTGAAGAGTCTTGTTAGCACCTGTGTGCTCAGAGATTTTTTTTTTTTTCTAGAGCACTGGTGAGGAAAAGGCAGTTGGGGTGTGGAGTAATTCACTTGCTTTCACCTGGGTGTAATATTGTGGAAACAAGTTACAGAAACTGTCTATACTATCTGTAGTTTTCCATTTATTGTAACTGCTGTGTTAGTGGGGATGAGAAAGGAGAATAGTAGGGGTTTTTCCACCTTTTAATTCCATGTAATTACAGAATAATATGTATTTTATGTAAAAATAGCTATGTTTGTTTTTGAAGTAATAGGTGCTAATTGCAATAGCTTGTGCAGCTCTAAAATATGACGCTCTGTCCACAGATGCTGCATCTGTTTTGTACTGGAGGCAATATTTGTGTGCGTGCTTGGTTTGTTAGTTTTGTGACTGGTTTTGTGTACGCTGTAATTTTATGGTTGAAATGGTTTTGCGTAGTACAGTCCAAAATGTTTCATGCTTGCGGTCGTTCAGACCTTTTCAAAAGTGGGGAACTTGCGGTATCTTTCCCAGAGTATTTGTAAGCCTTAAATTTTCACTTTTCACCTGGAATTTCCTGCTGAAAGATAGCTAGCTTTTAGCATTAGGTGAGCTTTCCTCATCTGCCCGATCCCTTTGGTGATTTAATGATTAACTAGGAGACAGCGGTAATGCAGGTGAAGTACAGTAGATGTGATGCCTGCTTTGGAAAAGCCATTTTTAACCAGCACAGTGTACTTAAAGTCTGTTTTGCTGTCTTTTCCAGCAGCAACATGAAAAAAGTCTGTGATGTTTAGCGAAGGCAACGACTTTTTGAAGTTTGCAAAGTGATAGCCATCACTTTACAACTTGTTTGTTCCTTTTAAAAGGGAAAGGTAATTACCCGCTTACTGAGAAATCAGCAACTCAGGCTGTTGATTTCAGTTATGGGATGCTGTTAGTGAGCTCCTCTGCTTAGGGAAATGTTATACAAATTTTGCAATGAAATATTATGGAAGGAGATACTCATTGATTTAAAAAATAAAAAATAACTTGTTCCAACATCCCCCTTGGTGTTCCTGTTAGCACAGCTGCCACCCTTCAGGCAACTGCCTTGGCTAAATCAGGAGGTGTTTAAAAAACCAACCAAAACCCAATACTAAACGTTTTGATTAGCTCGTTTTTCAACATCATTTATCACTTGAGCAATCAGGGTTTAATACTCTTAAAATTGTGTGATCATTATATTTTCACTGCACTTACTGCCCAGGTAGTAGTTTTCATTTGATACAATTACCTTTTGTATGATAAAACATTTAATTCAAGAGAGTGTGATTATACACTTGGGGGGATAATGGGGAAAAGTTCCTGAGAAACCGCTACTGTATTTTCTTTTTCATCAGTGCCTTTTTTTGATGACAGCTGAAGAACCAAGGTAGGAAAACAGAAAACGTAATTTAGTGTGATGGGGCTGTAGAGATAAGCTTCTGTGACTAGAAAATGTTCTGTAAATTTGGGTGAATATCTAAAATGGTCCTTGGTCACGGCCAGCTGAACAGACTCTGTCTAAAATAACCTTTTGCTGGATTATTCGGAATGTACCAAGGTAGTATCATTTTTGGCCTCAGTGTTTACTTATTCCTTTCTTGAATGTTAATTCAATTTCTAGTGTATTTACAGAAATGCAAATATCCTAAATTTTTCTGCATTGGTCAAGTTCATGGGTCAAGTAACCGAAAAGAAATAATGTAAATTTGGACATTGGAGTTTGCAGAAGTATTCAGCATCAATTTTTATTTTTTTTTATTTCATGTTGGGTTCAGTCAAATGGTTTAGCAGGATGCTTACACAAATCTCTTGCATTTAGGGATAACAAACTTCAGAACCTGAGGAGCACAGCTGGATTTTGAGTCTCTGAAGCGATGGATATTTAAACAATATGATTTAAGAAGTGTTTCCAGGGTGGACCTCGCCAAAGCAATTTATTTTTTACAGTTGTTTTGATACACACAACATGTTAAATGTTTCAGTTCAAGCAGAAGCATTATCAGATAATGCAGAAAAGAGTATCTAACCCATAAATACACCATATGGAGGTCTGTACGGTCTCTCTAGACAATTCTGTGTTGTCCCTATACATAATTTGCATAGACTATATAACAAAATGTAATATGGTTAGAGTTTTGGGGTTTTTCCTTGTGTGGGTTTTCATATAGATAAGCACCATCTGTCCACACAGGCCACTGTAAAAAGAATTGCCCAGCGGATGCGTGCAGAAACCTGGTGCGCATCTTTGTGTCGTCTCTTTTTACTGACTGATTCACAGGATTTGTCATCATGTGAGAGTTAACGCGAAAGCTAATGGTTGTGCAGTAGTTGCTTTAGGAAAAAAAATTTTGGTTGATTTATTAAAATGCTAATTAGGGCAAACAAAGGCAGGAAGTTTTCTTAGGAGTAGGGCAGATGGTCGGGGTGTTTTCTACCCATCTGATTTCACCCTGCATGTGAACAGAAAGAAAAGAAAAAGCCCAGAGAATGAATACAGCTTTAAAAAGAATTGTTAGCAGCTGCTTTGTTAAGGTAGATACCAGGTTTTCTGTAAGTTCTTTCTGGAGCTGTTTTCCTCTATTACAAAGGCTGACAGAACATGGAAAGTTGGGACTTTGGAAATCTGACTGTTAATTACTTAACCTTGTTGCTTCTAAAAATATATAAATAAGATAAACCGCAGTGAAAAAATCCAAGACTGTTATCCTTCTAACATAACTAATTTGACATGCATGCAAGAAACTGTTTGTTAAATCTGCTGAAGGCATGCATGTAATTAGAAGGCTTACATATAATGCTTTGCCAGGATGTGTAGCTGAGCTTTTACGACAGCATTTGAGTAAATTTATATGTAGAAGATTTTTAAACCCAAATAAGCCAAACCGCATTGCTTCAACATCCTTTGGATACAGCCACTTCCTGAAGTGTGTGTAGCCGCTGCGGGAGCTGGAGTTGTTTATTTCTTTGAGATTAAATTTGGCTGCGATCCATTCCAACACTTTAACTGGAGAGCCTTCACAGCCAGCGCAGCTCTGAACCACCCGGTGCTCACCTTGCTCCCTTGGCCCAAGTATTAACACTCGGACGGTCACGCAGCCTCTCCCTTTCAGTGAGGATTTAAGAACTAGAGAGGATCAGGTAATCGGATAGTTAGGCTAACTAACCAGTTTGAACCACAGCTCAAGAGGGAGAGCCCACACCTTCGGTGAAGTTAGAGGTTGCCCACTAGGCTGCCGGTGAAAACTGTACCTTCTGTTCTGTGCCTTTCTGACAGAGCATCAACCATCAGATGTTGGTTATCTGTGTTTAAAAAAAAAATAAATTAAAAAGGAAAGATGCCAGTAAAGTGGAAAAAACAAAAGTGGAAATCTGTAACCTGCCCCATCCTAATGTAAAGATGAGCTGCTGGCACTATGTGACAGCTACTTGTTTGGGTTTATCTTGGGTGTCCTTTGTCATCAGGGTGTGCAAAACTTCCCCTTACTGACACAGGGCCACCTTTGGGAGGAAGGAGACTGTGGGGTTGTTGAGTTATGAAAACACAGATGTCTATTTAAACAAGGCTAAAGCTCTGGTGTGGTCACACAACACATTAGATGTGGAGGAGGTGTTCGCCTTCAGCCGGCCACATGCTCTGGTTGCTGGGAGCACCATTCCCTGTCGCCTCCAGCGCTGGTTACAGTTCTTCTCTCAGGCAATTGCAGGTTTATGGCATAATGTGGTTCAGCTGGTCTGTAAAAATATTTGAAACTTGTCCTAGTATAAGCCAATCAGAAGATTAATTATAGTGTCTGAATTTTATCATTGTTGTCATTGGCTAATTATTAGAGCAGAAAATAATTTTTGAAGCTGTCTTGCTGCAGTTTGTTTGGAGGAGGGTCTCTGGAGGCTTGTGTGTGATTTTGTGCGTCAAAGTTTTCTCTTTGGTTCCTGTTCCATGGGAAGGGCTGTAAGCTGAGGCAATGGCAGTGGGCACCAAGGGCATGACGTGGCAGTTCTGAAGAGTGACAGCCCAGCTGTGGTAGTTTCCCTTTCGGAGCATTCTTCTTGCATGGGCACAGCTTAAAGAGAACTGCCCCCCGGTCCGGGTGAGCTGCGGGGGGGGTACTTAGTGGTGGGCGTGGGGGGGACCCCTTTGCTATGCACTTGGGGTGAGGCACTGAACGTCTTCAGCTTCATGTCGATGAGTATCTGTAGCTTAAGGAAAACTCTGTACTGGGAACCGTGGGTTTGCTGTTGAGAAAAATGGTGTGGAGCGCTTGTGTGCCAGTGAGAAAAAAAAGGAAAAATGTCTTTTTTACCAAAGCAGCGAGTGACACTTGAGGTTCTTGCCACATCCCTCTCCCGGCATGCTGGGACCACAGCCTGTCAGTGCGGTGCAGGCTGAACAACCTTTGTATTGTCACCTCCATGGGAGATATGATGCAGGGTGTGAAGTGTTTGCATGTGTTACGAGTCAGTCCGCTTCGGCTGTCTGCCTGGATGCCTGCCCTTGTTGGTAAGGCTTAGAAATGTGCCCGTCACTAGCGGCGGTGGATGGAGCAATCCTCTTATCAAACTGCTCGGTCAGTGCAGTGGTGCTTTTCAGAGCGCTGCTCTTCCTCACTCTGGTGATGGAGCTTTTCTCAGTCCCACTGGGAATTATTTCATAGTCTGATGCACCTGAGGATCACAAAACGCTACATGATTATTCAGTTTAAATTCTTTCTTTATTCAGATTCCCCCTTTCATGTGCTTAGCCTGTTAACATTTCCGTTCTTTTCAAACCTTCGCCTGTGTGATCATTCTCACCAAACCTTAATTCTGTGGTGGTGCTGTGTATCAGCTGACATCTTTTGAGCACGTTGCCTCCCTGACCTGAATTTTCTTTGCAGCTCATAGACTGCAGCGTTTAGAAGTCTACTGGGCTTGCTCAAATAACTTATTTGAGAAATATGTACTAATGTAATACGTTGTGATAAGGTTTGTGCCTACCATTTATCATCATCCAATTTGCTGATGATGATACAAAGCAATGAAGTAGAAAACGATGGGGCATTATATTCATATTAAAGAGTTTTGCTCCAACAAGCTTTCCCGGACCTGAGAGATTTTGTTTGTTTGTTCAGATCTGCTGGAGAAGTCTCGTGTTGTTAAGCAGCCAAGAGGTGAAAGAAACTTCCACATTTTCTACCAGATACTGTCTGGTGCATCGGAAGACTTCCTCTGTAAGTGTTGGCCTTGTGCCATTTTCAGGTGTGAGTCTTATTGTGCTGTTCCACACAGATCTTCTTTCGTGGGAAGTGGGATACGGATTCATTTTTTCAAATGATTGGTGGTAGTGGCTATAGTAAATACCTGAAGTAACTATATAGTTTGGTATTATCCAGATACCTGTGTCAGAATTGGCTTTGCAATCTTTATAAACAAAAAAGGGAAGCCTGCTCTTATTGCTTGTAATTAAAAGAACTAAATAAAAAGAGAAAGTTTAATCCTACTGATAACAGGAGTGCTTGACAATACTGGTTCTGGGATAAAAGAGCTGCTAACGAGAATGCTGTTGCTAGTGATATTTTTGTTTGATTTATTAGGCAAACTCAAACTGGAGCGGGACTTCAGCCGATACAACTACCTGGGCCTTGATTCTGCCAAAGTGAATGGAGTGGACGATGCTGCAAACTTCAGAACAGTCAGGGTAAGGAGTAGCAGGGGCTGGGTGCAAGGCCCGAAGGGCTCAGCACCAATGCAGGGCTCAGCACCGATGCAGGGCTCTCGTACCCTCGGTCAGGGCGCTGGGCTGGGCGCGCTCTCTGTGCCAGGCTGTAGCATGCTGGCACAGGGAAGCTTAGCTATAGCTAGAAAATGCAAAGAACCAAGATTTTGGAGTATTCTAGTAGGAATATAGCAATGACAGCAAACAAATGAAAGGAGAAAAAAGAAAAGGAAGGGGGAAAAAAAAGCCCAGACCCCTTGATCAGCTCATGGAAAAGGTTATATTGTGTAGTTGCTTATGATGGCAGTGACTGAGCTTCATGAGCCAGGTGATGCTGACCGAGTTGAAAGAAAAAAGCAGGGCTGGGATGGTTCTCAGGGTGATTTACCGTGATGTTTTTGCTTGATTGGGCTCCGGGTCCAGAAGGATAGGGGACCCTGTTACCCCATGTATGCAGATTTAGATTGTAAACATTACCTGGCGCTGGAGCAGCAGAGCGGGCTGAGAGGCTGGCAGTACCTGCTGGTTTGACGGTGAAAAATTGGATTGATGATAAACTAAATTCGGTGGCTGAAAAAAAAGTACAGCATTTTAGGAACCCATAAACAATGAATCCTGGAAGCGGACTGGACTGGCATGCCAGCTCGATTACCAGCTCTTCTTTAACCTGTCTTTTGTATTGAAGAACTCGCTTATCTAAGCATAGTAATCTTACCATGTTCTGTAGCAAAAGCATTCATAAGACGTTTCTAATTGATGCTAAAACAGATAAATGGTGAGGTTTATGGTCTCTTTAAGTGTAGATGCTTTCATCTCATAATTTTATCCATCCCTTCACAGAATGCAATGCAGATTGTTGGCTTTATGGATCATGAAACACAGTCTGTTTTTGAAGTGGTGGCAGCCGTTCTGAAATTGGGAAATATTGAATTTAAGCCCGAATCTCGCGTGAATGGCCTAGATGAAAGTAAAATCAAAGATAAGAACGGTAAGACAAGATTAACAATGAGAGGAAAACCACTAATTTGTCTCAAGTCAATATTAATTTTATTGTTTTTGTAGACATACAGTATCCTTACAGATGAATCAATGATTGTTTCTAAAACTCACCTGCATGCAAATATGGGTCGAATTCTGTGCAGTTTCAGTCGCTGTGCTTGAAATTCCAAAAATGATTATTCCACTTTGTTAATGCTTTCTTCTGCAGTGTTAAATGGTGCTGTGCATTGCTGCAAGTGCTTGGTTATTCTGCAGTGGAGGCGTTTTGTTCCTTTGGAGTAGGGTATCTCTGCCTGCCACCAAAAATCCATTTGGTTGCGTTTTTGCAGTTCATACATTTTCAAAGTTCATTTATTTTCATTTGGAAGTTTTTCTTCCTGAAAACTAGTCTGTGGCAAGTGGAAGAAAAGTTTCTTCACAGAAATAACCAGATAGAAAGTGCTTTCAAAACCAATAACTGGGTTTCCTCTGGCTGTGCAGATTTTTAAAATCTTTGCTTGGCGGGGCGGTGGGGAGAGAGGGTGGAGGGCCGCTTCAGTTGAAGAAAACCTCCTTTGGGAGAATCCTGAACTACTCAAAAGCTAATAGTGTTGGGGAAGAAAAGGCAATGATAGGGAAGGATTCAATTTATTTATACTCTGCTAGAACTCAAGGAAATCTGCGAGCTGACGGGTATAGACCAGTCTGTACTGGAGAGAGCTTTCAGCTTCCGAACGGTTGAAGCCAAGCAAGAGAAAGTTTCCACAACGCTGAATGTGGCTCAGGTAAGAAGAGGTCCTGATTTTAAAGGAAAATATAGTTTTAAATGGCAATTTATTCTATGTGACTAATCCGTAACTGCCCAAATAAAGACGACGATAGGCTGAGTAAAGCATATCGCTAGCATGTGTGTTTTTGCTTCAGCAGTGTCTGAGTGTTCAGATACACCGGCTGTTTTGGGGGTGGGTGCGAATTACCTCAAAAAGATAAAGGATAAGAAAATGTTGCAGAGAATGAAAAAAATCAAACAGTTCTGCAGAAAATGCGTGCTGAAAGTATTGTGGCAGACTGTTTTCATTTAGAGCAACTGGTGTAATTTCATGTGAGTTGTATTCCCCGGGCTGCTGAAAGCCCGCTGCCGCCAGCGCCTGTCCCCTTGTGCCATTGCCACCCGTGCCTCAGCAGCGCAGGCTCGCAGCAGTGTCGTTCCCCCAGCCGCAGCTGCTCAAGCCCCTTCGCGTAGGGTTAGGAAGGGGGGGGGGTGAGTCTTCAGAGGACACAGGGATGAGCAGGAAGAGGGCTGAGGTGCCCTGCTTGTGGCTGCTGTTCCAGCTGCCAGCTCTGCCCGTGTGCCCTGGCACCCCTACACCGGCTCGGTGCCTGCCGAGGCAGAGGCATTGCTGTCCCAGCCGCTCTCACTGTGTTCAGTAATACAAAAACTTCAGGATTAGCTCAGCATTTATAACATTCTTCTTCTTTCTTCTGTTGAGGCTTATTACGCCCGTGATGCTCTGGCTAAGAATTTATACAGTCGTCTCTTCTCTTGGCTGGTCACCAGAATCAATGAGAGCATTAAGGTATTGTTGGTTTGCAACTAAAAAAATCAATAGAAATCCTTTAAATTAAAGTGGACGGTAAAACTGTATTTGCCCGTTTCATTTTTCTGTATGCTGCTACATGTGGTACAGGTGAATAACTGTATCACAGCTCAACAAATTGCTGTCTGCTCTTGTTTTTGAGCTTATAAAAATATTCATTTTAACTGTGCGTAACGGTTTACAGAATTTGACAGCCTATTTATGAGATACATTTGTTTTCTTGATTCCCAAGTATGAAGTGTACAGATGACCGACTGGACGTTTAATATTTTTTTTAAGGCACAGACAAAAGTGAGAAAGAAGGTAATGGGGGTGCTGGACATCTATGGCTTTGAAATTTTTGAGGTAAGATCTTTATAATTGCAAATGTTTAACATGAGAGCTGTTATTAAAGCTTCATAGAGTAGTTCATTAACTTGTAGTCAGAATACATGTAATTTGAATGAAGTCTGTTATTCCTGACACAAAAAAAACCCCAACAGTAGAAGAGTAAGCCAGAGAGAAGTCTTAGCATGTCTGGCAATTGAAACAAAAATTTATGAAAGGCAAACTTTTGGGTTTACAGCATAGGTAAATAAATGTTTATAATGGGTAAACTAAATATATTTTGTTGTGACATACGTTCTGAGCATAAGAGAAACTCTGGCAGTGTCATTTCTGCCCTTGAGGCTTTTTGTGCATGTCTTTGAACAAGCTTTCTATCCTTCAAAGAACACAACAAAAACTATACATCTTTTTTCTGTCAAGATTAAGCAAGGAATTATATTCCATTTCATCTCAATTCACTTACATAAATATTCCAAACCGATTCCTAGCTAGCGATCTGTGGCTCACTGCTGTTTACCATAGTATTTTCAGACTGGTGGGGTTTTGAAACAAAAACAATCAACAAGGAGTTTTTAATCGGGTTAGAAAACACCAGGGAGAGGGCATTTTCATAAATCTTACTCTGACAGGGGTTTTTTCGAGAGATTTATAGGTCTTGGTTGGGAATCTGTGTAGTGTTTAAAATAGAAACTTAGCTAGGGAGAAAAGTCAGTAGAAAACTTGCAGTTCTTACCCACTTCCCTACATGCCTCTTGAAAATCCAGGGAGTGTGTTCAAACCATGTAGAAGATACAAATAACCCAGAAAAGAGTAATTATACATGGGAGGGTGGTGTAAGTTTTATTTCAGAAGCCTAACATCAAAGTTTGTGCAGATGAAAATACCTCTATGAAGAGGAAAACCAAAGCTAATACTTGCTTTGAGGGCTTACTGAGCTACGCTGTGTTGTTTGCATTAAACACCAGAGCGTATTTATGAAAATACAGTGCAAGCAGTCAGGTGGCTGAATGGAGGTTGGTGCCAGACCACTTTGGAGCTGGTCCTTGCCATACCTTTAGTATGTCCTTTGTATTCCAAGCTGGACGCTGGAATGGTACTGCTGGCATCTTCGGGCAGGAGTCCTGTTTTCACCTGCTCTTTCCTTCATGTTTGATTACACGTAGGGTGAGGTGGGAGACAGAAGCTTGTGCTAGCAGACAAGCCAACTGAGTAACTGGGTTTGTGGGATGGTGTTCCAGGGACTTGGTTGTTTCTTGCATGTAATTTGCTTTTGTTGTAGGAGTTCAACATCTTAGAAGGTCGTAAGTAAGTATTGAGCATAGGAGGGGTAGTTTTGCGGAAGAAAAATGAAAAACCAGGGCTCTTTCCACTTACCTTGCATACTGAATGACAGTGTAGCTTTCCCAATTCATACAAACTCAAGAACTCTGAAATAATATGGGTGGTTATTGTTCGCTCCTTTAAATGCTGAGTGTTGTTTCCACTGGAAGAGGTGGGAAGGGTTTGCCTTGTGACTTGAGGATCAGATTTATCGGTACATTCATACAAGACAGACTCTTCCCCTCCCGAGTTAAGCCCTGTAGTGAGCGAGCTAGCCAAGCAGCTTGGTGCGGCATCACAGAAATAACGGAATTGTTTCTGAACATTCCAAATGGGAGCCAGGTAGTATGCCAGCAGCATACGTGGCTTGTACCGTGCCGTGTGTTAATGTAAAGATGTTTGAAAAAGTCACTGGGTTGGTTTAGGTTTCTAGAGGTAACTAGTACAGTTACTGGTTTGGGGACTGTGTGGCAGTACTGTAATTCGGAGGGTGAATGATAGAAAAACAATCCATTAAAAAATCCTGAATCAGCTGGATTTGCCATACCACCCACTTAGCCATCCCTGTGCTTCCAGGCAGGTTAATTTCATAACCAGAAACCACTGGTTTATCTTTGCTTTTGATTCAATTGAGAACGTTCTTCCAAGGCAAAACAGAATTAACTTTCTGCTTAGTTGTAGTTGGGTTATGTTACATCACAATCCTTGTATTGAGTAAAATAATTCTGTAATGAACACTGTGTAAGCAGTGTGTAACTCATCTTGTGGTTGCTTGAATGAACGTCATGTAGTAAGGTCAGTTAAGAGGACGCCTGCCAAACATTTTTATGTCAAGTTTTGTAACAAATGATTGAATCTCACAAAAATTGTTAAAGACTTTGAGAAAATGCTTACAAAAACCCAGTTATTATTGGGAATTTAAGTAATGGCTTCAGAGAAAATATGTTGCTTAGAGTTAATTATATTAAAACAATCAATAAGTGAATGAAAATTTAACATTGGATCATGCTGTAACTCAAGGAAAAATCAATAATGTCTTAAGATTTATAGCATAACAAGTATAGTGGAATTTGGAGCGTTTTGCTGCATGGTACATTTGTAAACATGATGGCTAGACATTTGAAGTATTAGCTGAGGTGCAGCTGATGGCAGTAACTATGTCCATCTAAGTACAAACTACTTAAAACCTCTGGCTAAAAATGGGCAGTTCCCTTTTGAACCTAATCCTTAAGTCAGATTTTGATTTCCGTGTCTGTTCTTGAAGGTTAGAACTAACGTCATCTCTACAAAGAATGTTTTTTGGCAAAAATGCATTTGAAAGCCTTTGTCATCTTTAAACTTGAGCATTTAAAATACGTAAGCCATTTGGTATGCTGAAGGTAAAAAGGCCTGCTTCCATCGTGTTTCTAGTCAGGGATCAGGTGGGTTTATCATTAGTGCATGTTCTTTGACCCGAAGCGTCCTTGTACCTTGGAGCCGGAACATGCCAAAAAACATAGAAAGTGTGTGTAGTAGCAGGTTTTAATATACGTACTAAATATTTACTTGTGATGCTTAATACAGTTGGAATAAGTAGCAAGATGTGTGTTTATTGAAGGGTGATTTTTTTTTTCCGTTTAGTATTACACTTACCCATCACGATCGCTGAAAGAATAAAATAACGATATTCTAGTTTACCTCATTTGTCCTGAGTTTCTCACTTAAAAGTTATTGGAATACATTACAGAATAGTCTGCTTCCACTGGCAAAACATTAGTTTGCCATGGATTTTTGATGTTTTTCTTTCATAATGGGCAGGGCAGACAATATTTCTTGGGTCTTATTCCTGGTTTCTTAGAACATCCTACAATTTCTCCTGTAAGAAGAGTAAAGAAATCCAGATTTACCATCCTGAAAGACCCTACACTTCATCTTCTGATGGCAATAGCAGTCTTGTTCTATTATATGCAAATCAACGCTTCTATAATTGAGATTTTTTCATCAGTTTTTGAAAGATTATTTACTGTCCACTGTAATTTCTGCAGTTGTCTGTACTTTAAGATGAAGTTAATTTACCAAGTAACTGGAGGTTTCTCGACACTTAACAAAGGAAAGGTGCTGGAGTATTGATAATGCTGGCATATGTGCTTTGGGATTTGGTTTCAGCTAGCCTTTTTATCAAGCACAAACCCCATTTTTCAGACAAGCCCAAAAGCTATCCAAGAAAGCAGATTTAAGGGCTTGGCTGTCCAAAAAATTCACATTAGGGAATTTAAATCTATCGACAATCCTCAGCCTTTGTGGGTTTGGCGGATGCCAACAGCAAGCTTGGCTACACAATCCACAAAATAGGTGCTGTGAAGCTCTTTATTTTTGACTCCTGCTGTGCTCTTTGTGGTAAGCTGTATGCTAGGACTGGGTGTTTTGAAAGCAAAAGGCTGAAATTTTGGGGGGTGTCTTGTGTGAATTGTCTGTGGGCAAGGCTTTAGGGACTAGGATCAGTGTGAAAATGCAGGCTCCAGGACCGGGTGGGTTGTGTAATGCTGCTGGAGCCTGAGCAATGGGTTCGAAGCCTGACACTAATTGCTCCAAGGATGTTTATCCGTGATTCTGAGCGGCTGCATACGTCATCGGTCTGCCGTCTAGACTGTGATTTGAGGTGGGGTAGGGATTGTGGTTGGTGGCACTGGGAGTTTCAGAACCAGCTGGATGGCAGACTTCGGGGTAGGGTTAGGGCTGGCCCCGGTGTATTCCATGTTTGTTTCTGTATTTTGGGGCAGAAGTGGTTTTTGCATCTCTGTGGAATGTCAGAGTGGGGTTTATGAAAAAGAAATGAGGGCTGGCAGGTTTCAACAGAGATGAGGGTACAAGGCTCATTCTGCTCGCTTTGGACATTTAATTTTCTGTTGTGGTTGTGTGTGTGTCCTGTGTAGTCAAGGGCTGGGGTATGTAAAAATGGATGTCATGGAGCAAGCGTGAATATTTCATCCTGCCTAGCCTTTGGAGATGGGAATGTCTGCCTGCACTAGTCACCTTAAAGGCTTTATTCTGAATTTTCAGGTGCCGCTGTGTAGCTGGTCCCTGTGACCAAGCTAATGGCTTGGAGTGCACTTTTATGAAAGTTAAGGCTGCCAAACAAGGCTTATTCTTGAGATGTGCCCGGCCCTGAGCTGGCGGTTCAGGAGCGTGAATGCCCTCTGCTCTGTCCCTTGGCAGAGCAATTTGTTCACATGTTTTAGCCTGGTGAGAAGCAGGGTGCACCGGGGATAGAGCTGCAAAAGTAAAGGCTGCAAAAGCAGAGGGACTGTTCTCATTTGGCCCGCAGACCCCTGCTGAGGGTTGACCTGAGGTAATGTGAATGTCTTCTCTTTGGGCAGAGCATCTGGCCAACTCCTTTTGCTCCAGGTACCCAAGGACATGCAAAAATGTGGCAGCATCCATTACATTCTGCATAAAACCGAGCAGTAAATAAAAATACTAATAAAAGAGCCAAGTGAGCCACCCAGCAGTGAAGCCAGGTCCATTTCTCAGTCTGTGATGCAGTTGGATAGCACTTCTATTTTTTTATGGCAGTTAGCTTGTTTCTTGTTGACCGTTTGTTTCAGAGCAAGCTGAGCTCTGAGGGATTGCTGCTGGCTCGAGAATTCCTGCCCTGTCCCACCTCAAGGAAGATTCTACTGGGGAAGGGTCTGGTTGTTTGCTAGAAAGAAGAGTTGGAGGGGGAGGGAAAAAAAAGCACACAAACTGGCTTATCAGGATCTTTTCATCTTCTTCTTTTTTTTTTTTTTTTTTTTTTTTTAATTCTTTTAGCCTCTGGGGACCCTTTTTTCATGTCTTGACTTTGGCTCTAACTCAGCCATGGATGTCTGTTGCTTTGGGAGTTCCCTTAATCTCCAGACCACAATTTCCAGCCACCTTTTCTAGGCACTCTACCTTGCGATAGATTTGCTTTTCCAAATTGTTCAACCCGTTTCTGCTGCCCATCAGCACAACGCGTGCTGCGCGTACCTCCCCCTCTGTTCACTCTGGTGGCGCAGGGCAAAGCCTGGTCCAGTGTGAAGGAAGAGAACAGAATTTTCAATCTGTAATTGATCAGCTGTCTCTGCTGGCAAGGGTTATGAAAGAGGGGAGCTTTACAGAGAAGGACCTCTAGTTGGGCTCCTAGGTGCTATTTTTATATGTGTGTATATATATATGTACAGATAGAGAGGAAATTTTAAAATAACACTTAAAGCAGTAATTTCCTTAAGCGCTAGAATGCTCAGCAGCAGAGGTGCACCCCAGGAAGTTAATCATCATGTAATTAATCACATTCTAATTTAAGTATTTAGAGAGGCTTATTTTGCGAAAGGACGTAAACCCCCTCGGCTGGCAGTTTCCAACAGAGGAAACATTCGAAATGCTAGAGCAAGTGCACAAAAAATGCTCTGCTTCGGGTGGTGGGAGTGATGTGTTGCCCTGCAGCAGCTCCTCTGCCTTCGTGCCGGAGTGGATGTGATGAGAGGGTAGGTGCCCGCCCGTTTGTAATGCCTCTTGTCCCAGGTCTGGAATTTGTCAGGCTGATTTGTTGAAGCGGTTGTGCCTGGGTTTCCCCGTGGATCGCACACACGCCGTGCGCGCTGGATTCACCCTCATTTCTCATTTCCAGATTTGGGTGAGATTGTGTGCCTGGGCACCTGGGCCGAGAGCAGGATGGGGTGCGGAGAGCCTGGTTCTCTGCATGTGCTGGCAGCATCACTGGGGGCTGGGGCTGGTTGTGCTACACAAATGCAGAAAAAGGGTAATCCCTGAAGCTTTGGCATTTATCGTTGCTTCCATTAGATACACTGAAACTTAGTTCGATTACATATACATGGAATACGTATTGTTAAATGATACACTTCTCTGGTTCTTTGCCTATGGAGATACTTACACAAAAGCAAGAGCTTATTCTAGTTTAGATATTTTTCAATTAAGTTTGATTTCAACAAGTTTGATTACTGAAATGTTTATGTATGTAAACAGAAAAGGGATATTGATAACATATCTTCATTAACTTCGCAAACAAATAAAAAGAAATTGTTAGAACTTGTCACAAGTAGCTTATTGCTTTCTAAGGTGAAATAAGTGTCTTTTAAATTTTTCTTTAAATGCACGCTCTCCCTTTTGCCGATTTTCACTTTCTAGCGTTTATATTTCTTGGTTTCATCTCATAAACTTGTATGTGTCTGTGGTCATACATAAAAATTCTTATTCCCAGACACCACAGTAGAATATAAATTAAATTTGCTGGTTGGTTTCACCATTCATTCCACCACTCATGTCAGCGACGTGTGTTGTCCATCTCCATTGCTTTTGCCGTCTGGCTTTTTCTCTAGAGCCCCAGCAGGAGCCTGGTAGCCTGGTAGAACTACCTGGGATCGCCTGCCTGTCTTAGGAGGAGGTCAGAGACTTCTGCTGCCTGCAGAAAAGTTACTTTCTAGGGCTATAGGTGTTGGAACAAAAGCATCAGTCTCTCTATGTTTCCCCTCCCCATACTGGTCAAAAAAATAATTTTAATGGCATTAGTTTTGTTGATTTCAACTGTCAGTCTCACAGCACGCAATGTTTGGGTTTTGTTTTAAATTATGCTTTTCCTTTAAATACTTCTCATGTATTTTTTTTGGTTCTAGGTATGTTCATACAAGGTATTTGAAAAGGTGTTACTGCATACCTCTGTCAGTGTGCTTGTAGACTGAACAACATGTAGATTTTTGAATTGGCTGTCAGCAAGAGCTGGTGTGATGAAAGATTAAGCAGAAATATTGAGAAACACTTTGTGTAGGTGTGATGCTGGTGATACAGCTGAGTCTGTGGATATGAATTAACAACATATGCTTGATTTGGGGAAAACAGTGAAGTGGAGAGGACACAAGAGAACAGAACACTTAAAACTAGGACTCTAGTAGGCAGGTGGAAGGTAAGAATTTATTCCTACCTACTAGTATGGAAGAGTGCCCAGGTTTCAGTTTTAAGTAGGTATCCTAGTTGCCTCAGTATTTCTGGAAATCGCTGGCACCTGGGTGCTCAGAAGTGAATCTGAATTCTCTATGGGGAGAGGTTAGAAGGAGGTAGCTGGTTTTAATGGGGAAATGCCCGTTGTATTTTGTGTTCATAAATCTAATGCCAGACATGGCCCTCAGCATCAGCATGTGGAGACGTTTCTGCTTGAGATCAGTAAGAGACTTTTAGCCAAATTTTTTTTTTAAACAAACAAAAAAATATTTTGTCTTTTTGCTGGTGGTATTTGCTAGTATAACAATGTATAAGATCAGGAACACCCATCTGTGTTTTTTCTGATGATTCCATGATATGCATGATTGGAGTCTTCCAAAGAAGAAATTAAGTAACATTAAGGGACAAAAAATATTTCCCTTAGACTTTCAAGCATCTTTATGCAATACATTGCAGCGGTTCAAAACTAGAACTTTTTTATCTTTTCATGGTCAACTTTTAATAACCTGAGTAGGTGCAACATCATGATCTGCTTGTGTATATAAGCACTATATTTTTGCATGGAGCCGCATTTTTTAGGGTTCGAAAACTTGCTGTTCATGAATTGCCACCTGATGTCTAGTAGTTTGAAGACTGGTAAAGAGTAAAGCTGCATGAGCAAGACACTGTTACTTGTGAAGTGAAAAACATGGTGAAGTAGGCTTTGATTTTTGTCAGTGAATTTTTCCACTTCGTCTAAATTTATTGTTGCACCTGATAAAAGATTGTGAGGATAAGCTGAGGGAGGTTGCTTTGTCTGTATCTGTAAATTTGACATGACATTAAGCCTATCTCAAGTGACATTCTGTTTTGCAGCACCTTGAATTTAATTTGAGAAACTGAGTGGTTTTTTCTTCCCCAAAGGTTATACTTTGTATTCCACAGGGATTTCAAAGGGATAGTTTGAAATGCTGCTATAAAAATGCAGGGATTGAAGTGATGCTCTCAAAATTAAAGTAGCAGAATCACAGCCTGGAAGGGAAGCTGACACTTTGAGAAGTGCTGGTCTTAACTATTACTTTTTTTTCCTAAAATTTCCTAAGGATATTTGAATTTACTAACTCTTCCTGAAATTTTGGGTCGGACAGTGCTGCTGCTGTGTGGGTCAAAACCCTTTCTGTGGCTTAATGCAAATGGTTAGCGTAAAGAGCAAGGAGAGTATCTGATGGCTGAGTCCTTCCGTTTCTCCTGAACAGATTTAGTGATGTGCTGTCACTGACACTATTCATTCTCTATTGCCTTCTCAAAAACAATGTCAAAAGTCCTTTAGATCCCTTCTAGTTCTGTCATATTAATTCCTAGGAGCCTTCGTTAAAATATTGGGGACGACTCATTTGTGAGCATGCATCTATGCTTTGTGAAGCCCTCACATAATTCAAAATTACAGGTATACAATAAGGGAAGATAAATTCTCAGTCTCTGTTGCCTTACTCAGATTTTCCCAGAGATAAACACTTTAATTGGTTTTTCATACAATATTTCTTAAAACCTTTAAAAAAAAATGCCTCTTTCTGAAGTGTATTTAATTCACTGAACATCTTCTGGTCTGTTTGGAGTTAAGCGTTTTGAGAATTTCAGTAATTCCGAATGTTTTTCCCCATTTCCCTGGCTGTAATTAACTGTTAGCCTTTTGCTCTGTATTGTACATAAAGAACAAAATTGCTACTGCTCTTCAACGACTTTTTTCCTGGAATAGCAATTTTCAGTGGCTTGGCAATGGCAAGTAGAATTTCATAGCTTGGAGTGATTTGTGAAGAACTCTGTGGATTTTGGTTTGCCTTTCTTTGGCAAACCATAAATATTGCAAATACCTAGCAAATCGGGAAAGCATCTAGCAATTACTTTAATATATTGTTAACGACCTTTTAGTTAGATGGTTTAGCTGGATTTGCAGTTCAGTTTCCATCCTCTTTTGAAGACAAAGCCTGCGTATAATGCGTGAGCGAAAAGTCCTGCGGTCCTTGCGATCGGAATAACATGGGCTGTCGGAGGAACAGTCTTGCTGCGCCGGGTGGCGTGTGCCTGGCAGGAGGGTACGGAGTGTGTTTTACCCTTCCTCTTTGTCAAGGTGATGAGTCAGTTGGGGTCCTTTTACTTCAAACTCAGTGTATCTAAAGCGATGGCTTTATCTGAGCGTGTCAAATAAACTTTTCCTCATTCTTCCCCCAGTACCCTCTTCCCTTCCCCATTCTCCTCTCCCTTTAATGAGATTTGTCTGCCGAAGGTTATATATGTGGCTTTTTGAGACAAAAGATAGAGGGTGATTTAGAGACGTGGCAATGCAGGAATGCTCCCCTGTGTTACGCCGTGATGTGCCCCAATCCCGTGGTTTATTTGACGGTGCCTAAAGATATGCTCATCTAAAAGAAGCAATACGTTACGTTTATGTAGTACTTCGTATTTTCAATGACATACAAATACAGGCCTGATAAAAAGACTGATCTGCTCAGTACACTAAATAAATGTAACTAGATACATCCTGCGTTGTTATGGAAGTGCTGTAAATACTGACTGCAGTTTATGTAATTATTTCTTTTTGCAACAGAACGCAGTAAGTATGACTTGTTTGCCGTGCTGGGTTTGATGCATGCCAAATTTTAGCTTTCTCATCTAGAGCTATGCAAGTCTTGCAGTCTCCGATTGACAGTTGTGATTGGTGCGAGGGGCAGAGATTGATGTGGCTGAGAAAGTTTGGTGATCAGCTTTGGTGATTTTGCTTTACCTACAACTAAAATGATAACAGAAATCTGTGCTGCCTCAATATTTTCTAATCTGCTTGTGTGTTCTTAATACCATTTAGCAAACAGATCTCCTTAATTTAACCATGTAAGTGATTGCAGTTTCTCTTAAGTCATAAAAATTCTGTCACCATACCTTGAGCTTCACAGGTATTGACAGGTGTTATATAGCAGACTTACTTGGTCATGTGCAAAGGTGTAGTGATTTATGTGCCCCTGCCACGTGGCCGTGACAGCGTGGGCTGCTGGGGCTGCAGCCCCCCTCTCCTGGGCTCTGCTCCAGCCCCTGCTCCAAAGCGTCACGCCCGGGCTTGCTCCCTAACCCACTTTTATATGAATTAGCCTTTTGCAGGATTTTTTAGTTGATAAAGTTCTTTTTTAATTCCCATCGTTTCAGCAGGCAATTACACGAGCAGTTTGTTGGCAGGGAGGGGGTGGGGTGACCTCTGGAGCCAATAATCCCTAAACCCCCGCTCAGCTGCGGCCAGAATAGCAGCTCGAGCCTCGATCACTAGTGAAACAGGATTCTTTGAGTGGAAAAGAGCTAATGCTGCTGATACAATTTTATTTATCCGAAGCTGCAGCGGGCTACTTTGGACATATGGGGATCGATAAGTGCAGACAAAACTGTTTTTTATTCCCTGACACCACAGGTGCCCTTATGGCTTATCCCAAGGAGTTGATACAGAGGCATCATGGATATCACTCACAGAGGGTTTGTCCCTCCCAAGGAAGAAAGCTGCAGGGAAGGATTTGGTCTAGAATTTCCAAACTAATCTCAATAAAATACAACTCCAGCCATCACTTGGCAAAACTGGAAGGAGTAGTTAATGGAGCGGCTTGTGGAATTGCAGCTGCTGCAGTAACTCACTCCAGCCGAGTTCCTGGGTGTCTACACAACAGCCAATGCAAACTTGTTTTATCTGACAGGACAACAGCTTTGAGCAATTCATTATTAACTACTGTAATGAGAAGCTGCAGCAGATCTTCATTGAGCTGACCCTCAAGGAAGAGCAGGAGGAGTACATCCGAGAGGTAAAACGTGAACGGGTCTTTCCTTGTCCTCTCCTCTTCCCATTGTCCCTGTGAGGTACACAGGCATCCAAGCTGGAACCTCTTTTTAGGGAACCGTCGCTTTGTTGACCTAGCGTGGAGCATGTTTGTGTAGGACCCTGTGGTAGTTACACTGAGCAGGAACGGTTGGCTTGGGGTTTGTTTCACATGATGAGTCCTCCAGGTAAAAACCAGACCGAGTGCTCGTCCATTTGCCACAGTGGCTGGTGGTTCTGAGCAAAGGCTAATTAATTTATTAGGAGGCTAATCTGACATCCTGGTATTAGTGCCGTTACCCTACAGCCTGTGTTTTGGGTTACGCAGCGGTACCTAGGATACACCCCAACAGCAGCCACAGCTAATCCTGTGCCAGAGGGGGACTGGGTAGGTAAAACAAGAGCACGTGAGAGGAAAGAAACGGCAAATATATTTTTGGTTCTAGTTTTCTTTCAATTAAGTATTAGAGGGAGCTGTGTGAGCTTTATGGGTAAATTTGAGATGCACTTTGGAACCCAGACTCTGGTGTTTGATGTTACCCTGTAAGTGAACATCAAGTTAAAGTTTTAGTGGATTTTAGGAGTACCCCCATGATCTACAGAGCTCAGATGAAATATCGGATCACAGCTGTAGAAAACTGGTGTATGCTGTCTGTACTCAAATTGGAAGATACCACTTCGCTATATAAACATTCCTAAAAATGTAAATAAAGTTCCTGCCTTACAATCCTGAGGATAATATTTGGGCGTGTCTTTTTTTCTTTTTGCATTCAGTGGTGAAACTCTTGAAACATCGTCACTGCAATTTGGTTCTTGAATGATATTTCAAATGCTCTGATAAAACTTAACTGCGAGAAGTATAGCACAGAACGCAAATGAAAAAGTAAATTTGTGCTTTCTTTCTCCAGTCCTTTGCCCTACCAGTGTTACCCCCTGATGCATTTGGCATCTCATCTTGGAAATTTTATCACTGATATTTGAAAAAAAAAATAGGGTATTAGGAATATCTGAACAACAGCCAACCTTTGGATTTTTCAGATGGTCTCAGCTAAATTTAGCCCTCTTTCTTCCTCCCATTAAAAAACAAAACAAAACAACAACTAAGAGCTTAGAAATGTTGCTCTCGGCTGCTTGCAGGGCAATGGGCCGGTTCCCTTGCAGGCAGCGGGAGCGTGGGCAGAGGGTGCTGGGGCGGGGGAGCGTGGCGAGGCGCCAGGGGAGTGCATGGGAAGCTGACACGGGTGGGGGAAAGGAATGGAGAGCAAGTTTGGCAGCTGCTCAAGGGCGGTCATTTTGCACAGATCATGTTAGTAGTAGATGATTGCATTTCTTTCTTAATAAATAAAAGGTTGGTAAGCCTATAGAATTAAATCTGAAAGTAGTATCTTAGGTAAGTGGAATATAATTGCCTAAAGGAAAAGCTCCCTGTTCATCCTTCTCCTGTTCACACATTTCTTTATTTTTTTCTTACAGGGGATTGAATGGACTCATATTGAGTATTTCAACAACGCTATAATTTGTGACCTAATAGAAAATGTAAGTTGCATTCAAGAATTTATCTGAATAATTTTTTAATGTGTGGATTAAATTTACCTGTAGAGTCTGTACGCAGCCTTATGCACTTTGGTTTTGTAAAGCAAGTCACTCATTGTATTAGTCATCTGATTTTTTTATGGTAAAAGTTGATTTTACTTCAAAAAACTAATATATAAGGCTATATGTTACTTTGTTAGGAATGTTCAGTAGCACCCGTGCAAAACAACAAAAAGAAAAATACCCAAACAACTCTTAAATGTTTACATTTAGTGCTGTTTTCAATAGCAGATACACATGCAGCATTGTAAACATTTCTTTTTATAATGACGCTAGAAAACTCAATGGCTTGTAACTGAATGCCGAGTACTGAGTACGGAAAGTACTTGCATCTAATAAGAGGACTTCCTATGGACTTAGCGCTGCAAGGAAGGTAGAATTCCTTAAAGAATAGTTTTTAGCCATTAACAGAAGACATATGCTGTTTTTTCCCATAAACTGCCTACTTTGTTAAGTTGGAGTTTCTAGAGTCTGAATAAATGATGTGAAGCTCCAACATGAAGTTCAAGATCAGAGAAGCGGTCTTTTAAAAATGCAGATATGAAAAATCCGTTAGAAACAGGGATGAGGAAAAGAGCCACACTTCGAGGTGGCTCGTGGAACGTTTTTCTGGGTAGCAGAAGTCAAACAGGTGAGCAGCCTTGATGGAAACAGACACTAAAGCTCTTGTCCTGAAACTTCAGAACCAGACTGGAATCCTGGCCATGCTAGACGAAGAGTGCCTGAGACCAGGAACCGTTACCGATGACACCTTTTTAGAAAAACTGAACCAAGTCTGTGCCACTCACCAGCATTTTGAGAGCAGGATGAGCAAGTGCTCCCGATTCCTCAACGACACCTCCTTGCCTCACAGCTGCTTCAGGATTCAGCATTACGCTGGGAAGGTACCTGGTGGAACTGGGAGTGCGCGGTGTGTGGGGAGCCTTGTACCCCGGGAAGCCCAGCGATGGTACAGCAGGGAGGCTCTTCATCCGCTCAGTGAGGTTACAGAAATGGAGGAGAATTCCTTGAGTCAGTAGCTGATTAAAAAAAATAATAATAAATTCAGGTCTGTCCTGATCTTCTCAGTCTTAAGCCTGAGATTCATGATTTGGGGTGGAAGGTTTTCTGAGATCACAGTACTCTAGCTGAAATCGAGGGCAGTTCGCTTTCCATCAGTGGGAGAGGATGTCCCGTGTGCTTTGGTGGTGAACATCTCCTCCTGCTAGGTCTCTGGAAATGAAGCGTTGTTTAGAATGACAAATTTTGCACACATATGAAGGCAAGGTATTTTGGAAGATGAGGTTTTTGTCACCGAACTAGCTGAAGTCCTTAGCCATGTTGGTGAGAAAGTGGAGCTTCTTTACATGTGAAGGAACTGAATTTATTCTGACAGTCTGCATTTAAAGAGATGGAAGAGAAAGCTATACAGGGGGCTTGCAAATGTGTTTGCTTTTTGCGACATAAGCAATATGAATAGATAACAGTCTTATAGTTTTTGATGTGTGATTCAGTATGACTTTTTATTTATTAAAATGAAAATAATTAAATTCTTTTAAAGAAGACAAAACCAATGTAAAAGCAAGTGTAGGGGCTGAAACTATTCTTCTTGTTCGAATCTGCTGAACCGTTAATTTCACACAATAAAGAATATTTGGGAAGTGTTTCATTTTCCTAGGACTGTTTAATGTTTCCCTAGGTTTTAACATTTTCTCAGTCGTACAATTTTGAATAGCTCAATAATTTGCTCACTCAGAATAGTCCTGGAAACACCATACTTGCAGCCTTTGAGGCAGCCGTTCAGTAACTTTGTTATATGCATTTGCCAAGAAGATTTTGTAACTGCATATAATCTATTGGGGATTAATACTTAGGTTTCTTTGGCTGTCAGAAATTCAAAGCAAACTGGAAATGCCCCGGTACTTCGAGAAGACTGTGAACAGATGGTGCCTTAGCAGGCGGTGAGGGTCTATGATTGTTATGGGCATTCACTGACCCAGCAGAGCAGTCAGTGAATTCCTCCTATTTTGGGAGGAATGTTGTTTTTCCATCCTCAGCGGAGAACATTTTGATCTAGTCACTGGACAACAAAAGTCTGACCCTCCTTTTATGAAATATAAGCAAGTTCACATGAATTGTTATTTCAGTAGCGGCATTTGCCACACCTGCAGGAACGGAGACGCATGCTCCAAAGGAAAACGCTGCCCGAGTTCCCAGTTGCTTGCTGTTGTGTAAAACATGGCTATGTCAGTATTAGCTGTATTCAATATTCTGTGTACATAGTACATATCTACACAGAACTGAGAAATCATGAAGCTGAGGAATCCGTGTTACCAGCTGGATGACTTGTCACAGTTAATCAAACTAGATTCCCTACCCTCAAAAATTCAAAAAGCTAGTGGCAACCTGAGATCTACTTGAAGTTCCCCTGGATGCCTCCTGGGTCTCCAGCGGAGAGCTTTGCATTCGTGCTTCTTGTTGTTGGGCCGTTTTCCTGCTAAAAGTCCTTTAAAATAAGTCCCTTGAGGTCTGCAGAAGCTGCTTGCTGCTGTGGTATCAGGAGGTGATACTTCATATCTTGTATTAGTTAGGCAAATAATGTAAGCATTAGTACTTTGAAAGGAAAAGGGTTTTTTGCTGCTGTGATTCAAAATAGAGGGAGGAAAGCATTTGTCAGCCAAAAAAAGGTTGTTTTGGAGTATTGTCAAGTGGTGGTGCATTGGAGCTAACACGGGAGAAGGGATTTTTTCCATTACAGAAACCAGACTTGATCAGCACAAGGAACTGTTAGTGGTGTGAGAAAATGCATCTTTCTCAGGTAGCATGTTCACAGAAATTTTATCCGGCAAAAAGTCTTCCAGATGTCAAATCTGAAATGAAAGCTGAAACATCTTTTGTTTGTTTTGGATCGTGAGAAGGCAGGATAAATCAATTTCTTGGGTCAATTTTGAACTGGCCTGTGTTGCAGTTCAAAATGTGCTCTGACGAGACTCTTCTGTCTTGTTCAGGTTATGTACCAGGTGGAAGGATTTGTTGACAAAAATAATGATCTTCTGTACCGCGACCTCTCCCAGGCCATGTGGAAGGCCAATCACTCCCTTATTAAAGCCTTGTTCCCAGAAGGTAACCCCGCTAAGATCAATCTAAAGAGACCACCAACAGCAGGTTCACAGTTCAAGGCTTCGGTTGCCACCCTGATGAAAAATCTTCAGACCAAAAATCCAAACTATATCAGGTCAGTTACCCTGTGGCAAAGCTTTTGTGAATTTATATTCGGTGACGTTAAATATAATAATAACTAAAAATTCTTGATTTCCAAGGATAAACTATTGAAATCTATGGTTTAAACTCACAATAATAGTTGTTGACACATAGTGCTGCAAACAAGCATCCCTGTTCATTTCCTTTTCCAGATGCATCAAACCCAACGACAAGAAGGCTGCGCATGTTTTCAATGACGCCCTGGTGTGCCACCAGATCCGCTACCTCGGTCTTCTGGAGAATGTGCGGGTCAGGAGGGCAGGTTATGCCTTCAGGCAGGCGTACGAGCCGTGCCTGGAACGGTACAAAATGCTGTGCAAGCAGACGTGGCCCCACTGGAGAGGGCCAGCCAGGTAGGAAAACAGCGGTGTTCTGACCTGTCCTGTTCCAGTGAGGGAAATTACTGCCTTCCTCCTATTCTGATTTTTTTTTTTTTAAATTTATTGAACTTTCAGTTATTTTAAAAGTAAATTTAGAAGTAGGCTAGTGCAGCTCAAGTGTTTTACCTGTATATTGTTCTTTAGCATCTTGTTCTGGATTTTGGATGAGTTCGTTCACTGGCAAACGTAATTTTCCGTAGGCTAAAAATTACAGTTCCTTGGCAAAGGAGGTGATTTTAGTGATGAACTGATCTACTAATGGAAAAGATTTTGTGTGTGAGCAAGGAAGTCGCGTTGGGTTTGGAATATATTGCAGCCTTTACTCATCCGGGCCTGAAAGAAAGGGTGAGAGAGATGCTGGAGTGGGATCAAAATGACTAGGAGGTCTGGAGAGATCAAAAGAACGCTTATCTTTAATAACCGACTTTCAAAGTATAGGAACACCCACTTCTTTGAAGACAGGCATGCAATCTTCCTCTGTCCTTTCAAGAATAATTTTACATAATGATTGGAGAAGAGCTATGAGATGATACCTCTTGCAAATCAACTGTGTTAAATATATAATTTTCAATTGCATAGTATTCACGTGTATAAAAATAGATGACATCTTGGGTCAGCAAATGAGCTTCTCTAAATCCTTTTTGCACATGGCCACCAATAGCATGATTTAAATTTCTTTCATAATAGATTAATATCTTTAGCTACAATTTAAATCTTTAGGTTATTGAGATAGCAGTGGGAGTGCAGTATTGACAGCAACAGTGTTGTTACAGTCATAGCAAAGATCTGTGTGACTCCTTTTTTGTTGACATCCATAAAATTTGTAAAATTTATAAAATAGAATTGGTGGCGTGTAGAACGTTAGCATATGTCAAACTCATTGATCTTTTTTCACATTTTGACATTAGCGCGAGAGCTCTTCCTTTTTCCTTCCTTTTTTTTTTTTTTTTTTAAGTAAGCTCATTATAGATGTGGGAGGAAAAGATAAGCCATTGCTGATTCTGTTAAATAAAAATTGCTCTTTTTTCATCATATTATTCTGAGTCTTTACAGTGATTATTCTTGCTTTTAGCTAAATAACCAGTGAGTAAATGAGTTAGGTTTTCAATCTTCTTATGTCAAGCACTATTTAAGAATTTAAAATATGCTTTCATATACTTCCTGTAAATTAATCTGTGAATATGTAAACTAAGAAGTTTTAGAGCTGGGGGTCATGTTTGTTAAGCTCGTTTACTTCTTACTAGGGCTGGAGTAGAGGTACTGTTTAATGAATTGGAAATCCCTGAAGAAGAATTTTCATTTGGCAGATCAAAGATATTCATCCGCAACCCAAGAACAGTAAGTGAGCAATGTCTTCTGCAAAATCAAGCTGTCTTTCATGAGGATGGCCTGTTACAAACTGCGTAATTCACTAGCTGGTTACTACAGATTTTTCTAGATATGGTGTTTTGCTGTGTTGCCTTGAAAGATAGCATTGAAAAAGGCACTTTTTAATATTAGACCTGGTACAATTGGTGTGAATTAAGGCTTTGCAGTAGCTGTCAGCCTGAATTTAATGTAACTTCTGTGCAACAAACGGCATCTGTGCCACAAACGTTGCTGATGTAGCTGCCTGTAGCTCTGGAGATGAATAAAGCAAAAGGCATCTGAAGGGGGGCTTGAATGACAGAGAGATTTCTCTTGCAATAGCACTGCTTATGGGTTTTTTTCTGCTCTCTTCTCCCTCGCTGTTTTTCTTCCAATGTCAAACAAAACCCTACAAACCCCCACACCCAGCTCTTCAAACTAGAAGATCTGAGAAAGCAGCGGCTGGAGGACCTGGCTACTCTAATCGAGAAGATTTATAGAGGTTGGAAGTGCCGCACACACTTCTTGTTGATGAAAAAAAGCCAGATTGTGATTGCTTCCTGGTACAGGAGATACGCGGTAAGATACTGTCCTTATTAAATGGGTGTGGGGTTGTGTCTTCATCATTTAATACATTTTTTCGTAGAACCTTGCTGCGGTATTTCATGCAACCTTCATACAATATTTATCCTTGATATATATGGAGAAGTGCTGAAAGAATTCAATTTTATGTTAGTATTTCAGTACCAATAACATGCATAAAGACAATTCTGTAGAGCACTATTAAGCGTTTACATTCTGCTTCTGCTTAAAATATTAAAAAGCTCACCAGAGTCCGTTAGCTCCAGGAGAGCAGGACTTGGTGGCCCAGCTGGGAAGAGTCTGTTTCATTCAGCTGGAGCGGTATGCTGCCTGGCAGTTACAGGGCTTTCAAAACAGATGGTTAATGTGTGAAAAAAAATGTTCAGTAATATACATGTGCGATTCTGTGGAATTCAGTCATTCCTAAGGCTTTTTGTATTTTTGCCTTTTTTGGAACCTTTGCATCTGAGGCTCAACAATGCTGCTTGGGAGCATCCCAGGGATTTGTTTTAATGATAGCTCATAAGTCGTATAGTTCAGTATTGATGCTGAAACAGTTCTAAAACAGTTCCAAATCTGTTTGTAGACTGCGTATTCCATGTCATGAACTGAACGGTACTGTTAGATGGCTCGTGTTTCTTTTCCTCAGTTAGTAAATAACATTGACCTAAAAACAGTAAATCTTTTCTAAGTTTTAAAACAATTACTACACAGCTGCATTTTACTAGTGTGTGCATATCCGAAAGCTTGATGAAATATAGGATACGGAAAGAAAGCATCTTCTTAAACTGCAAGTTGTAGAATGACAATCACTGGTTTTTAGTCAATGAGCGCTTCTGTTTAGCGTCTTGAAAGCCATCAGTGTTTGGTTCAGTTGTCTTGGATAATTAGAAGTACAGGTCATTTGGAAGAAATATGAATAAATGCTTTTTTACTGTGAAAACTCTTCTCTCTGAACTTCCATGACCGAATGCACCGCTTCTACAAACAACATGATTACAGAATTGCATCGTGCCCACATGGCTTCATTATGATCTCAGACAATCTTAATGATTTGAAAATAGAGTTGCCACAGCTAGATTGGCACAACGTTTAATGTGAAGAAAGGAAAACAAATTTGTGACCATATTTACATCATTAACTGTAGCCCTTTATTGGTTCACTGGTGAACTGTGGCAGCAGTTGTCTTTGAATGGAGGATGAAACCATAGCAAAACTCTCAGAATTCCTTACGGGTGACAATAAAAATACTCCCTCAGCCTCCTCCTGTAGATGGAGGGCACTATTCTCCTAACCCAACGTGACTGTTAGGCACTGTGATTTGGAGTGTTTCCTAAGGAATTCCTTCCTAAGGAACCAAGCTTTTTTGACAACTCCTTCTGCTGGAGGCTTGGCCAAAGGATCTGCAGACACTTGCCTGTCTTTTCCCTTGCAAGGCATGACGGATGTCAGCCATGGCATGAAGGTGGCCTTGGGGGGATGCTGGCTTGCAGAGATGTTCACTGCCATTGAGTGGGCTGACTGTGCGGTCTAAAAGCCTTGTTGCAAAGTCTGTCAGCTGTTGTTCACTTAGCAGTATACTAGGCACTGGTCTACTGGAGGTCTGACTTTTTAGGAGGAAAATGCTCGGCTCTCTGGGAAATTTAACGTTCTGACTGGCATACTTGAATTCCAGCATGTTATTCTGGAATCCATGGGTTCTCTTTTTTCCTGTTCCTAAGTTATCATCAGCATTTGGTATTATGAAGGGACTGTGGGTAATAGGAACAGCACAAGTCTTATGAAAAGATGGCAAAAAGCTTAGCCAACGAACCTGAGCATTTGTGATGGTTTGTATGCTACCCTGTCGGTGGGACAGACAAATAAAGCTGCTACTGTTAGTGTTTAATCCATGTCACTTTTGTGCTGCTGCTGACCATGAACTTAGTGTTTCTGTACACAGAGGGTGACATTGTCCGTGCAGCGTTGTTGATGTGCTTTGTTTCCCCTCTGGTTGAGTACAGAATCTACACTCTCATCTGCATGATGAAAAATTGTTCAATTTTTACGTTTAGTGCTTGTATCCTTAATCGTATTTTCAAATGTTAGTAATGAATGTTTTATTACACAGTATTTTGCAGTTGCAAATGTTCTAAGTATCACATATTTACTTCCAATACAGCAACAAAAAAAGTATCAGAAGATAAAGAGTTCGGCTATTATAGTTCAGTCTTACATCAGAGGATGGAAGGTGAGTTTTCTGTTGCAGCTGTGTCTGCACGGGGAGGTAAGGAGCGGGTCAGGAAACACATTCCAAATGCACTGAGCCTCCCGACTTCCACGCCAGCTCCCACCGAGCTGGGGCTGTGCCACGGCTGCTGTTAAATGCTTGCGTTTGCCATGAAGAGGTGGGTTTGGGACATCTGTGTGCAGCCTGGGCTGGCTGCATGTCCCTGCAGATGGTGCCCGTGGGTGGCTGGGACCGTGCTAGCTTCTGGGTTGTGCTTGGGCCGTCTTCTGCCGGAGAATTTGGCCAGAGGTGCCCGCTTCACGTGTGTCAATGAGGGAGCCTGATGTTCACAGCAGATGGAGGTACACGCAAGCGGGCAGCCCAGCAGCTCTGGAGCGGGGTTCTGCCGCTGGGCTTAGGGAAACTGTGACGTGGGACTGATGTGGAAGAACTAAGTTGTGGTTGGAGGTTATTTTATGGTAAACAGGATGCTCAAAGAATGAACAAGATTGAAAGCAGGTTGACAATAGTTTAGGTCACCTGGGCAGTATGTTGCTGGGGTGAAGCCCTCGATTCTGTGTGTGCTTGGCGGAGGGGTGGCAGCGCCCTGTGCTCAGCCTGTGCTGGGCGAGTACCTTGTGCTGTGTGCCTGTCCCCTGCCTCAGCTGGCTACGGCTTGGCTGCTTCTCTGAGAGCTTTGTACTTCATGAAGGGGTAATCCTGCACCTGTAGTAGAGGCTTAAGGAGTGATGCTGAACTACCAGGTGAAAATGCAGTTAACAGCTCACAGGAAAGTGGCCACAGTGCTTAAAGAAACTACTGCTGTCCAGCTTCAGAGAAAAATGTTTTCTTGTTAACCATCCGCCACCTCACAAAATGTGGCTTTTTGCTCTGTTCAGGGAAGAGAGGACTGCCTTTAATTCTAGAGTCAGTTCCCTTGCTCTCAGGTGGGGAAGGAGGGGGCTGCAGTTACTAGCTGTAGGTGTGAACAGCCCTCTCCTGCCCAGAGGGTTTTAAAGTTTGCCAGCAATAAGCTAGCATCATTTGACAGTGCTATTTTTCTTGATTTTTTTTTTTTACTTTGTCTTTATTTTGTTTAAATGAGTTAAAAATACCCTTCCAGTCCAACTGTTGACACGCTGTCTTTTCCCATGAGCATTATTTGAAGAAAACTGGGTAAAAGCATCATCTCATCTTGAGTTACGGTTTTCCATTTCTCACTGGAGAACACGCTTGTTTGTGGTAGTGCTGCCCTGGGTAAAAGCCTGGTGTGACCTCAAGTGTGACCTGAAGCCAGGCAATTTATTCTTTATTGCAGTGCAAATGGCTAAGACGTACACCGTGTGGAGCAAAAGCATTGTTGCCGTTGTACAGACAGACACATAGGTATCTTGGGTGATGCAGCAAATCTGGGAGACAACTAACCATTGAGCTGAGATCCCCTGCACTGCCCATCCCGAGCTCTCACTGCGTGCAGAATCCTCCCGGGACCAGCGGACGTTAGGCTGCGCAGCATTTATGAATTTATTTGCTTGGAGATTTGGAGGCATTGTTGGTTTTTTTGGTTTTGCCTAGATTTATAGGTTGCAGTGCCTTAGTTGAAAATCATTAAGAAATGATAGTAATTTTTTTTTTAATAAAACAATCTTTTTCAATGGTTTACAGGCTCGGAAACTTCTTCGGGAACTTAAACATCAGAAACGTTGTAACGAGGCTGCCACAGTAATTGCTGCTTATTGGCATGGTACCCAGGTAAGAGAATGGCAACAAATTGTGCACTTAGTTGTCCCTACATAGAATGAAGAAGGCCCATCAGGATAAAGTTATCTGGGCATATTTTCAGTGGCTTAAACTGCTGATTTTTTTCTTTAATTATTTAAATTGTTTTGGTTGTTTGTTTCTCTTGCTGCTAACATTCTTTTGCTGGTGCAGTCTGGGAAGCTGGGACATGCTTTAGTATTTGCTGTTTGTAGTGACTTGTTTCTTTCTTTCTTTCTCGCACCATTGGGGACTTGCAGTAACCTTTTCTTTCCTAAGCTTTTCTATATCCCATTTTCAAATGCATCACAGGCGCGAAGGGAACTGAGACGACTGAAGGAGGAGGCTAGAAATAAACATGCTATTGCTGTTATTTGGGCTTACTGGCTTGGATATAAGGTACTTCATGCATATATCACATGCCCCCCTTCATTACCCAACAGTATCAACGTTTAATCGGTAGTACATAGTGAGATGTGATGACTAATACAATTGACTTTTAGGTAATAGAGCATGATCATTGATTCCTTCCATTTCCATTCATGCCACACTTAATAAATCTGACAATGTCTTGTACGTCAGTTTTTTGTAGGGTAGGAAATTCTCTGCATGGCAACCAACTAGTGATTTGCACTAACAAGCCATTAGACTAGATTAAAAACGACTAGACTGCCGTATTCTCAAAATAGGAAATGCATTTAACTAAATGTAAATATGCAAAGCATGGTTTGCAGGGGGAAAGGAGGTTGGGGGGGTTTGCTGTGTTTCCCACCCCCCGCCCCCCTCCCAAGAAGTGCTTTCAGTGACACTGTGTTAGTGATCCAGCTGAGGTTTTCCCCAGGCTGTGTATTCTGCACCCTGGACAGTCTTCATTTACAAGTTCAAACCAAGGCTAGTAAGTTCTACTAAATATTAATTTTAATTGGTTTAATTGATTCACTGGCTGTGATTTGAACCAGTAAGAAAATTTCCGTAAGTAAAAGTAAAGCGCAGTTTTATGACCTGATCTTTTAGCAGTAAATGATGGTAGTTTGCAATTCTAAACTTCCAGCCCTAGAAAAATCCCAGGAATTCGAGCATCAGCTGTTTGTTTTCAGAAGCAAAGTCCCACTGAAAGATTCTTACTAATCCCCAGCCTGCTGTTGTGGGTTATGTGAACATAGGAAATGCTGTTCACTAGAGGCCGAAAATATATTGGCTTTAATTAATAAATTTGTAATCTAGTTGAAAACCATATTCAGTAAATACATTAAGTTGAAAATGTTTTCCAGTTGTTATTTAGGTTGGAGGGGTGGTGGTAGGATGTTGTCAGAACACCTTGCCAACTAGATGGAGAAATGTGCTCAAATTACATCTGGAGTATAGTGCTGAGTTTGACCTTTGCTATTTTGATATAAATCTATTAGATTTCTAATGAAATGGCAGCCCTGGGAATCCACACAAACATGTATGGAATTTCCCTTGTACTAGAGACACTCTGGAACTTTTCAGTTCTAGCTTGATATTTAGGTAGCTGTGTAACTGGACAGACTCACTGTTTCCCCTGTGGTTGTTTCAATGCAATACATCGGTAAGTTATTTTATTTTTAACCAGAGGTCCTTTCACCCCCAAAATCGCTCAGCACTGCAGAAGTGGTACTTTCTTTCCTAGGTTTAAGATATCCTTCAGAATTAAAAAGGACACATCTGGGAAGTGGATGCAATAGTGTTACCTGTCTTAGAGCTCCTCGTTTAAATATTTAGTAGATTTGGATAGTTTTTCACATATTTTAGTAGTTGTTTTTACCAGTTGACTCACAGGAATTTCAGGCAAAAATTACATCTTTATTCCTTAAATTATTATAAGTAATCAAAATAGAATAATATATATCTAAAGATAATAATCTAAAAAGATAATAATCTAAATTGAATTAAGATTAGAAAAAGAATTACAGTATTCGATAAGAGGGAGAATTGGTGTGATGTTTTCTCTTTTCCCAGGGGAATGCTGAAAACAAAAGTTTCTGAAATTTATTGTCAGATAACTTGCATTACCAAAAAAAAAAAAAAAAAAAGAAAAGCTCTAGACCTGAAGTACTCCTTCCTTTTCACAAGACAGACAAACTTAGCTTTGCAGAGCCCTTGTTTTCACAGCACTGTGCAGTAGGAGCGTTTGTCCCAGGCAGAGCAGTGAGAGCACATTCTGTGAGTCCAGGTTAACCCCCGCACCTGACCCAGGTTAACCCCCGCACCTGACCCAGGTTAACCCCCGCACCTGACCCAGGTTTTAACCCGCCCAGCTGTGCCGGGGAAGCGCCGCTGGCACAGGCTGGCACCGCTGTTGCACCGCTGCTGATGGCATGTATCCCGACACGGGCAGATGCGTGGCTAGAGCTGCGGTCACCGGTGCTGTCAGACTGGAACTCTTGGTTTTACTTGGCTTTTATCATCAGATAACTGAATAACAAATGTCCTGGTATCTCCTCAAATGGGAGATGCTGTGAAGTTGCCCACGCTTGCCTTTGTGTTTAGAATTGCAAATTGCTTGCCTAAACCGGGAAGGATTGATGAAATGTAGGTGGGTGCCTGTCTCTTTGCCCATGAGGAAGGCACTGGGTTTGGGGGGGGTGGGGGGGTTACCCCTTCATTCCATAAAGACAGACTGGAGAAGATTATTAACCAGGCTAGAGAATTTTTTTTTAAGGTACATAAAGATCAAAATAAAAAACACCCTCGGGAATGAAAGCCCTCACCACAGTGCCGGTAATTCATCCTTACATACCTGCTTTCAGAATTGATTCTGCCCTGGCCAGGCACTCACGAGTGGAAGAAGTGACTCGATAGGGAGATTTTAGTAGGTCTTGATTTTCATACGCATCCTTTTGGTCACACAGCTGCGCAAAGGTCTCCGTTAGAATCGGATTAGGAGATACCTACCGCTGGCTGCGAGCTGTGCTCGGACGAGGAGATGGAAACGTTGGCAGTGAATAATGGGGCTGACAAAATTCTGACCTCTGTGTGCCCCTTACGCAGCATTGGAGGCTTTTTTTGACCTCCTCTGTGGCTTCACACCAATCCACACTGACACGTTGGGTTTTCAAGGTTAAATGCTGTTCTTCCACCTTTCCGTGTCTTGATTGTAAGTTGGCTGTCCTGTTTAGGAGAAGCCTTTTCCTGGTCGTTGTGCTGTCTGCATCGGGCTGTCTCTTTTGTTCACTATCTGAACCTTTTAGGCTCGAAGGGAGTTGAAACGCTTGAAGGAGGAGGCTAGGCGTAAGCATGCTGTTGCAGTCATTTGGGCTTACTGGCTTGGACTGAAGGTACTTTCTCAAACCCTCTCATCTGTCAACATGAACTCAATAAAGTGTGGCATCTTACTAACACTTAATAAACAAGCGGTTGTGTGGGCTCACTAGCAGGGATGGTTTTTACACAGAATTGCGTTGCTTGATTTTGTCATGGATTTTACTGAAACATTCCTGAGCTGAAAACGCCTCATTTACAGCAGTATTGAGGCACCAGGTGTTTTTTGTCCTATTGGGAATTTGAAGCAAAAGGCAAATGTCAGATTAAAGGGACTGTGTGACGGTTGTTGGCTTAAAAACCTGACCTACGTTGGCAAAGATCCTATCCCGAAAGATTACAAGGATGTATTTTCTTCTTGTGACCTCTGCTTGTTTGAATGGGAAGCGGGGTGCAGCTGTGTGCCTCCACTGCTGCTCACGCTCAACCCCTGCCCAGCGTCGAGGGCACGGCGCAAAGCTAACAAAAACTAACGTCCTCTTGCCTCCGTCAGCCTTTCTAGGCCACAGCATTGCATGCACTTGCCTATGGCTTGTGGCAGCCATGAATTCCAGAAAATTGAGATGTCCAAGGGTCTTTTGGTTTCTGTCCCTTGCTTTCAAGGACTGGTTGGCAAGAGAAAACACATTTGTAATCTGGAAGAATGTAGTTCTGCTCTGTAAATAGACGATGAAAATGGCATCTTGAGATGTTTCGGGTCTGTGCCCAAACGATTTACATGATCCAGCTTCCAAACATCATTGTGCAGACGCAGTCCTGAAGAGCTGCGGAATCTGAATCCCTTCTGTCTGGCTGGGTGGCACTTCTGCTAACAGGGATAGCGCAGGCTACGGGCGTGTAAAAGGGAGCATTTCGCTTGATAATGCAAAGTCCAACTTCGTATTCTCGTATACTTACCCTAACAGTGATGAAATGGGGAAAATAGTTACAAAGCATATCATTCTATATAATATATTATGTATATAAAAAATTCCATTACAATACCCACATGGAAACGAGAGCTGGAAATCCAAAGGAGCCATTTTAAGAAGTCCTTCTGCAGAACAGAATCACACTTTAGGTACTACTGCCAAAGCAGGTCTGTTTTTAGGATTTCAAAACAAGAACATGTCCCTCCTGAGAGAACTCAGAGGCTGTTTTATATCAAACAGCAGCATTTCAATGAAAACTGGTGAATCCAAAAATCTTTAAGGCACATTACAGCAGGAGTATGTTTCCACCTGTCTGTGCTGTGGCTTTTCAAAGTATTTTTTTAAATAGTGTAAACAGCACTTCCATCTCGCCTGGCAGGCGCAGTTTTTTCTGAATAAGGTCATAGGCTGTGATTGCAATATATCACTGCTGCCACAGGCAGTTCTCATTTGATGGCAAAGTATTTTCACCCATAACATTTCCAGGTGAAGATTTAAAGTCGATACAAGTGATCAAGATTAAACCATTAATTCCTGTGTCTTTTTTTTTTTTTTTTTTTGATTGTACAAGAAGTAGATGTTAATAGCGTTTGTGGTACTTCCGAGATTTAGGCTTTTCTGGAACGGCTTGCGTTTCCCAGTGCTTGCTTTGCAGCTTCCCTGCAGCGCCAGTAGGATGTGGGGTGGGGGTGTTAGTCCCTTTGTTCCAAATTAATTTGCACACCTTGCAGCTCACGAAGAATTATGTAAAGCAACATCATTAAAGAGAGTCTATGAGAACGTGGTGAGATTTGGGATTGATTGTGGTTGGAGTGGCTTTGAGTGTGTTAATTTCCATCCCTGAATAATAAATAAAGGATGTACGTTAATTACAGAGCACTAAACTTTACAGAAAACCCGTGAAGAAGAATACTTTTTCTTACAAAGTGAAGCGGAAAAAGTTATGTGCATACAATGGTGACAGATGAACGCTGTCAGTTTTGTTGATGCATCTTAATGTGTAATTAAGCAAAACCGATTTATCTCTGGGGGATTTTTTAATCCCAGAACAGTGACAGATTCTTGCTTTCATAATGCTGGCTGATTTTAAAATGCATCACCCTCAGTATGGGGCAGAAGGTGTGCCAGGGTAAGCCGAGGGACCTTTTTCTTTATAAGTCGATGTGGGTTTTTCCCTCTATGGGTTTCCCTCGATTTGCTGGTTACAGTGAGCTCGGTAACACACAGCGAACGAGCTAAAACCACAAAATTTGCTCTGGGGTAAATTATGCAAAGCCACGATGTTTTCTCTGATTTTTTGTTCCAAACTTGTAGCAGGTGTGTTGCAAACTGTGCCAAAGTTTGAGGAAAGCTGGGGGATGTTTCAGCTAAGGTGATGTGAGCCTGGGCTTCACATCGAACAGCAGACCAGTTGTGCTCTCCCTCAGACTGCATTTGCCAAAGGGAGGAATTTCAATACTGTGCTAATTAGCACTGATAGAATCAGGAAGGGCAAAACCAGTACTCTGAAACCTGCATTTACATGCATGTATTAAAAATTAGTATCACCCACAAAAAATGGTTTTCAGTGATCACTTTTTCTATATATTTCCCCCCTCCCCCCCCCCCCAATTCTAGAAACAAATACCAAGCTTGCTGACATTAAGTGACCTTTGTGTTGATTCTCTGCTCTTACCAAGCACCAAAACCCTTTTTTTCCTTTTGGAATGAAGACTGCTTGTGTGAAAAGAGTTTTTTCATGCATAAGGCTGTTTGGGGGGGGGGGGGAAGGAAATCCCTTTGTTATTATAGAAAACTCTGTGTATTAAGAATCTTCAAAGAGAAAAATTAGAAACAGTTCATCACTTAACTGTGTAATTAACATCAGTTCAGTGTCTCTTCAGACACAATAAAACGTGTGTCACTGACGATACCTCACTTTTTCCAGTCTGACTTTATGCAAAAGCCTTGTGAAAATGGAGTCATGCTGTGAATTCAGCCATATTTGAATAGCTTGCCTTTTCAGAGGAAAGTGTTTCAAGTTCTCTGTGAAATTTGCAAATGACTGTTCTCAGGTCAGGCGAGGTAATTTTCTGACCTCTTGGTTCATGGTCTGGTTCATGTATTTTAAGTGTGCCCGGTTCGTGTTTCTGTTTCAGGGAACACTTTGCATGTTTGTATGCTTTTATACTATTTTCTTCCATAGAGCTTTATAAAAATGTACCTGTGCAAACAAATCTGTTCTCCATACCCACTTTGAGGGTTTGTTTTACTTTTCAGGTCCGTAGAGAGTACAGGAAATTCTTCAGAGCCAATGCTGGAAGAAAAATTTATGAATTTACCCTTCAGAGACTTGTATGTATACATCTGTACAAAGCACATGTAGATTTTCTGTGTTTAAAATTGTTTTATAGCAAAGTAACAGCTGTAGTTTGGCCTTGATCATCTTTGTAAGGAAAGGTCCAAGCTCAACATATGGAAAATTGGCAACTTAAATATTCTGATGTGAGGAAAGGATGGTGATAGTGTTTTGAAGGTGTGGGAATGGTGCTAACTAAGCATTTGCCACACTTCTGTGATATCTAAATCTGTGTTTCTCGATATACCTGGCTTTTAAAATCCATATTCAGGTTTAGGAAAGCTTAGCGTTGTGGTTTGGTAACTGTGCTTTTAATCACAGAGCATCTGCTTTTCCTTGCTGGTTGACATAACTCTGGTATTTGAACATTAATAAAACATCTTGCTTCAATTTTATCACAGATGCAAAAATACTTCCTGGAAATGAAGAATAAGATGCCTTCTTTATCACCAATAGATAAAAACTGGCCAGCAAGACCTTACCTTTTCTTGGATTCAACTCACAAGGAGCTAAAGAGGATTTTCCACTTGTGGAGGGTAGGACACATTCTGGTCCAGTCTGTACAGAGCTTCATCACATCATTTCCAGTAGTTTTGTTCATGAAGGGCCTATTTTTAGAATGTATTTCTTCCCGTTCCGGCCAGGATGGTTTTATTTCTTTGGAAGAAGTAGGGGTTTGATTATTGTCTTTGGCCTACGAGGGGTACAGCTGTCCTGCCTGCCCCTTCCTGGGGCTAGGGAGAGAAGATTGCTTCCTGACATCAGCTTTTAACTCGACTCTAAAGCAGTATGCCTGTTGCCTGTTAATTGGCAGCTTATAATACTTGTGTCCGTGGCCAGGGCTGGGACTAGCTCTTAGACAACCATTGGAAACACGGGGTGGAATTTTTTACTTGTGAACTGTGGTTAGCTGAAATTTGGTTTGGATCCGCGGATGGAGAGAATGGTGAGAACCTGTGTAAGTGCTGATGAGACGTTTTAACCTTGTGGGCTGTGTTTTCTGTGAGTTGTCGAGGAACAGATTTTCTTTCTGAGCCTGCAAAACTCATCCTCTCAGCTGTGTTTTGTTCTTTTTCCCTGCTTACAGAAACTTCCACAATCGTGGAACTATACTTACGTTTCTGTGAACCCTTTTAGCACAGCCTTCCAGAGACCGGTATCTGATGGATTAAGCTCATGTCCAAATGCAACATGCTTAAGTGAGATGTTTTTGATACTTCTGAATTACACCAAAACCGGTATCTAGAATGGGTGGGGAGATAAACACCTCTGCTGCTTGTTAGTGTGCCACAGTGGCACGTAGGATGGTGCTGAGTCACTTCAGAAGTATACAAAGAATGTGCATTTTGAGCGATAAGCAAACATTAGCCTGTGGTGCTGTTGCTTCAGATCAGATTGGGAAGGATAATGTTTTGGTGTGTGTAATAAATCGTGTTTTGTAGTGTAAGAAGTACAGAGACCAGTTCACAGATCAGCAGAAGCTTATATATGAAGAAAAACTGGAAGCAAGTGAACTTTTCAAGGACAAGAAGGCTTTATATCCAGCCAGGTAATGACTGACTCCACCGCTTTTACTGTACAACACGTTCAGTATCCTTACAGAGATTTAGGAAACTAAGCAAGATTTTGCTTTTTATCTTAAGCAGGAAGGTGCATTTTCCTTGCTGGACAATGTCCCTCCACTGTTTTACTTTACAATCCTGGAAACTCAGCTCAGTTTGCTTCTAACACAGAGGTTGTTGCAGCCCGCTGATCCCGCGATGCTGAGCGCTTCTGTCCAGGATACACAATATGGTGTTGTTCTAACCCCTCGTGACCTGTTCACATCGTAAAAGTTTGGAGAGCTCATAGAAGGGAATAACTCTCACCCTTTCCCCTAGTTTCCATCACGCTGGTTCCTGCAGCCGATAACTGTCGAGTGAACTGTAAGTTGAGGCGTGCTGGGGAGCTCTTCTATGTTTGGACTCGGTACATTCAGCGTCACACTTTCATATGAAGACTAGGTAATTTAAGAGTTAGGTACATCGGTATATATCTTTTTGAAAGGATGCTTTAAAAAAAAAGTGCTTAGAAGTTAATTTCCATTTAAACTTTATTTTTTAATTGGAGACTTTTTCAAAATGTGAAATCTCTGCAAATAAGCTTTTTGGTGTCTCGGATTATTGAGTTCTTAAAACCTGATAAATTCTTGTCATTACTATCTGCGGAGCTAGCGTTCTTCAAAAAGGTGCAGTGGTATCTGATTTTACTTCAGGAGTGCACATTTTTTTCAAATTTTGCATGCAATAAGGCTGACGAGGGAGATCCGATGTCCTCAAAAGGAGTTGAATTGGACATTTAAAGTAAATATGAGCTTAGAAATTGTATTTTTCTTGAAAACAAAGGTCTTGTCCATCTCGGGAGAGTTTTCTTGAGAAGGCGTCGTTTGAGGTGAGCAGGAGTGAGGCACTGTGAAGCGAGGCTCGCTGGAGGGAGAGGCAGGAGTCTGCAGGAGTGGATGAGCGCGGCTCCATGCAGGGGCGAGCTCTGCCGGCTGTTCCTGTGCTTTACTGGTTTGCTTTGGTGTCATTTGTTATTGAGACGTTTCCTTTTTTCCTGTAACAGGCTCAGTAGATGTTTTTCTTTCTTCCCTTCAGTAGATCACTTATTTAACGGCTGGGTATGTTAGTTTGTGGTTTGATCCTTATTTGCTTTAGGATGTCTTTTTATCCTGCTGGGAAAAGAGGATACTGCCTTTGGACTTTTCTAGGAGCAAGCAGGGGTTTTTGCTCTGAGTCGTTACACATCTGATCAACGTATTGCTCCTTGGAAAGGAAAGAATTTTATTTATATCCCTGCTTTAGTACTTTTCACACCAAGACCGAACAATGGAATAATATACAGCAAAATATATATCCGAGTTACTTTTATCCAAGACATTCTTAAGTGGGGTAACATGCGATAGGGGGTAACTGTTGATTCCTTTAGTTTTAGCTCCTAAGTCATCATCATTTGATTAGGGACAAAGTCCACAGGGAATCTACTGTTTTGGTGACTATGGTTTCATAATGTTAATTAATAAAAACAAACAAAAACGCCAGCTCCAACATGAGCTTTCCCCACCCTGCACTCATTTAGAAACATTTCCATCTGTTTTTGTCTTGCATTCAGAGCTGATTAGCTCCTGTCAGGCTTTTTATCGGCCTAAGGGTGGAGGAAACGACTGTATAAAGTTTGTGATTAGTTACTATGATAATGAGTCATTGGATGTGGCTAATTTTCTGTGCTAATATAATTAAAGAACAGAAAGGGACTTCTTTTGAGTACTAAAAGACCAGTACCCTTCCTTTTCTCCCCCCTGCCCCGCGTGCCAGAGGTACACCTCTAAAGTCAGGGAGGGCTGGTCTGCGTAAGACGCTGGTTCCTCCTGGGCTCTCCCCTTGGCAAAGCTTTGCATTGACTACTTTGACTGTAATTTAATCAAAGCGATTAGTTAAAGTGGCTTCCAAACAAAGCAAGCAGCAACTGTGCGTGCCAGTTGTTAACTGCTGGCGAAGCTCTTGCTGTCCCCCCCTGAGGTGGGTGAAGATGGAGCGATGGGCAGGCAAGGTCCGGAGGCAGGCCTGGGTCACGGCTAAGGAACGCGGCAGGTCCCGAGGGCAGGCTCCTGTCTGTCACTGTGGAACGCTGTCAAAGTGCGTCCGACTGTGGAAACAGGAAAGAAAACTTCAGAGACTGTTACTGCTGATTTTAAATCAAAATTGATTGTATATGCAAGGATGTACTTGTGTCAGACATCCGTAGCAATTTGGCCCGTTTAATTGGAAAACGTTCCCAGAGCAAGGGAAAAAAAAAATCCTATTACTGTCTTCGGTGATAAATTTCTCTTTAGGCGCCATCATCATGCTGTTAATATATACAGGATTCTGTCTCTAATACACGTACTCTTTCTTACTGCTCCTCTTTTTTTGCCTTTCCTCAGGGATAATGTGCTGGGAGATATATCTGTGCTACTCTGTAGCAGTTCCCAAGTTATTTTCAGCTGACGTGGTTTGCCGGCACGGCACCGGTGAACACCGACACGGCTGCACGGTGGTGCCGACCAGGGGTCCGGGGGCAGAGCGCACTGCGTGAATGCACGCTGTGTTAAAAGCCCCATTTGCATTCGCTTATATGATTATTCAGTTGTCTAATTATCATTAATAATTCTACACAATACTATATAATAATCTTATAAAATAGTACTGCTATATTAGATATATAATACCTAATAATAACAGCATTGCTGTCGCTTGAAACAGGTGGAAATTGTAAGTAGCGGTTTCTGGGTCATGTTCTTTTGTTAAAAATGGAGCAGCAAACAGCTTTCCGTGGCAGAGGGTGTATCAAAGCTTCAGGAAGCTTCTGGCACTATAGAGTCATTGAAGATGGTGTTTGGTGCATCTCCTGGCCCCACAAAGCCTGAAGCAGACTGTGGCTGTTTCAGGAGGCTTGCTTTTTCCCTGAGATTCATATTTAATTCGTGGTTTTTTTGTCTTTTTCTTGGGCAGTGTTGGGCAGCCATTCCAAGGGGCTTACTTGGAAATCAGCAAGAACCCCAAGTACAAAAAACTTAAAGATGCTGTGGACGAAAAGATCATTATTGCCGAAGTTGTGAATAAGATCAATAGAGCCAATGGGAAGGTAATAAGATGGAATTGTTTTATCTGGAAAGGTAGATCATGTTTGTTATAAATCAACTGTGGGAGACTTTCTTTTTGTCATCTAAACAGTCTGAGGATTTTTCAAAATGCTTTTTTTTTTAAGGACAAGACTGGAAATGTTGGATCCATGTAAACTGGTGATTTTAAACACCTCCTTGTTTGCTTAAAAATGCATTTCCTTCAATGTAATGTGCTAAAAATTACCTAAGTTTAAACACCTGGTTTAAATTTACAGAAGGATTACTAATGTTTTGTTTGGGTTTGTAGTTTTCAGCAACTTTTCCAAACTAAAACGTCATCTCACCAACTGGTAACAGGACCGTAATGATTCAGAACTAAATGTAGTCTCTGCACCAAACTCAGATCTCCTGTTTGCCAACCGAAGAAAATAAATACTTAGAGAATATTATTCTTGTTCAAGTATTTAGAAAACTTAACCTTTCAAGGTTCACACTGTTCTTCAAGCTCCTGATCATCACATTTCATTAGGTTTTAAAACTCTGAGTACCATACTCTGCTAGCTTTGCCTGTCTTCTGACTGATACCAAAAGCTTTTTGGAATGAAGAGGCAAGTTTCTTGTATCATTTGAATAAAGCTGTTAAATGTGCTGGGTACTTTTTTACTCTGCCAGCACAGAACTTGTTTTGCATTTAAATTATACTCATTAGAACAGGGCGTATTATCCTCCCTTAGTAAATGTCATTGTTTTCACTGTATCTGTCTAAATATTAGAAGTAGTAGATCTCAGCTTCTCAAATGCAGAAGTCATTTATGCATTTGTAAAAGGGAAATTAGGTTGCCTGTTGTTGATGCCAAGTTAATTTTCCGGTTTAGAAAAAACTAATTAAATGAAGACAGTATCTTTCCTGTACTTGCATAGGCTACAGCTCTCAAGATTAAAAAAAAAAAAAATTAAGATTTTATTATTTAAAATTTTACAGGAGAAACAACTATAGGTAGATTTAAGTTCTTGTTTCTCTTTATTATTATTTTCTAAGATGAATTTAAGAACATGCATTAAAAATATTTGTTGTTGGAAAATATGTTTATCCTCCTAAAGAATAATTTCAATAGCGAAAGGGAGGAGAACATAGCACTGAAAATACCTACTGGATCTGTGGTGTTCCGTGACGCGGTTTCGGTGGGTGACAGTGAGCAGTGAGGCTTGGCCCCGAGTTACCTCTCACTGGAAAGGTGCGTTGAGTCTCCTGGGATTGACAAAGCCCGAGAAATGAGGTTATCCTGATTTGCATAGTTTCTGCGTTTCAGTTTCCGAGTTTTATAACTGTAAGCTAGTCATTAAAGGTACTGTTTATACCTAAGTATATGTGCCAGAGTGAGTTAAGCTTCTCAATCTGTAATTAGACACGTAAATAAATTTGACCTGATTTTAACTGATCTGCAGCTTTTACTGAGCATCAGATGTTGATGATTACTGATGTGCGCCAAACTTATTAACTCTGTGAACTGCTTGGAGTCTCAGTAGGTGCCCAGTAAAGACCAGTTCTCTCTTTGCGTGGATAATGATTTGCATTTTTGTATTTTCACAGGCTACGTCCAGGATTTTCTTACTAACCAAAAATAACGTTCTCCTCGCGGATCAAAAATCTGGGAATATCAAGTCAGAGGTTCCACTGGGAGATGTTACCAAAGTGTCCATGAGCTCCCAAAATGATGGCTTCTTCGCAGTGCACCTCAAGGAGGTTGGTTACGGCTTTATAATACAATAATACGACTGTTTTGCATGCAGTGATGTAAAAATTGTTTATTAATTATCTTGTAGCATTAAAGCATAAATATCATTAGCCTGTGGGTTTAGAAGTTCATTGAACTTTGCCGTATCTGCAGAAACTTTGATTTAAAACTACTGCAGCCAAGTAAGAACAGTTTTTATGTTACGAACGATGATTTACTTGTGAAAATCAAACTTTGTATTTCACTGTAACCTCTTCAGGATGGGAGTTTTCAGTTTGTAATACGGGCCTTTAATCTGGTTCAGATGCCTTGTGGCACCGTTTTCCGTTTTAGCTGCTCACACAATTCTTCCCAACACACTGGCAGAATATTTCTCTCTTTATGGGATGCCCAGAAATCCACACTATGGCACAGCTCATTTGGTTACTTAGTTCAGTGCTATACTTGCTTCACTGCACTCTTACCATGGCTCTGCTAGAATTTCTACTCTAGTTTAAATGAATTTGAAGAACTTCATATTAGTGTCTGTACTGGCCGCCTTCATCCTTGTACTGGTGTGGGTAACTGGTTTCTGTTCCTATTGGAAAATCTTGCAAGCGTGCTGCAGTGTAGCCAAAAGGGGGATACAGAAACGCTGCCCTTGTGTAGGACAGATGAGGGTGACCCTTCTGTAGGGTGGGAAGGGGTTTATAATTTTTTCAACAGGTTTGTGGTGTCTTCGAGAGTGAATTGCATTTGGATCCTATACAGTGCACCACATCCCTATTTAATTTCCAAGTTTAAAGGCTCTTGTTCCATTGCACTGGGAAGAGAAGGCTCCTTGTAAAACCTCCGGCTTGGCTGGCATTTATTGTTTTTTGTATTCTAGGTTTTGGTGGTCCTAACTACTTTCCTGTCTGTTTCAGGGTTCGGGAGCAGCTGGTAAAGGAGATTTCCTGCTCAGCAGCGACCACCTGATTGAAATGGCCACCAAACTTTACCGCACGACTCTCAGCCAAACCAAACAGAAGCTCAACATTGAGATATCCGATGAGTACGTTTCTTGTTTGCTTAAAAGTGCATTTCCTTCAATGCAACGTGCTAAAAATGTTAGAAAAACAGAACCCTGTTGTGTAGCTAATGCTTCTTTTCTCTTAACACCATTCTTGTAAATAAGGATCCCAATTGTCAATGCGTACTTATTTCTAGCATTTATTTGGCTCTTATTTCTGTGAAAGCCATTGGAGAAAATGTGCTCTTCCGAAGGTAGTTTCAAACAGGGCTATGAAGCAGAATTGCTGCCAGAGAACTAATTCAGAGATACTAGGTCTGAGAGAATCGTTCTGCGTGTGACTGAAAAGCCCACGTATTCCTGTGAGATGTTTATTGGTTAGAGTGGACTCTAGTGAAAACAGAATGAAAAGCTCCTCCCCGAGTACATGTGTCACTGGTGCTGGTATTGCAGGTCTTTAAAACTCTGCCTTCTCTTTTGTGAAGGTGCAAAACATATTCTGAAAATTCCTGCTGGTGGTGGTTGATCCACCTATCGTCGTTGTGGCTTCTTTGGTTGTTAAAAAGCTTTGTTTGATAAAAAGCTGGTGTCTCAAATTAGTACTTCCTTCTGCTTGGTGCAGTTTCATATTTTGGCCTTAGGTAAGGACTGCACTTGCAGCGGTTATAGCTGTGGAATAAAACCGTGCGTGTGAGCCCCTAAAGCCTGCTGAGTAAGAGTCCCTCGCTTCACCCACCACTGCTACATGCTCGTTTGCTGTGTGAAGTGCCCCCAGATTTCAGCGCTGTTGATTTGGTGGCCTTATTCATTCTGAATAAAGAAGAAAATTTGGAACCCTTTGACCGCAGTGAAATAAAATTTCTGTAGGCACAACCTGAACCTGTTAGCTGGCTGCAGCGCACTGCTTGTGTTCTAGAGTCACCATGGCGAGTACAGTTTATATCTGCCTGGATTTTTATTTTAAGGCTGATTTTGCTCCTTCCTTGAAAATGATATCTGCCTTTTCCCGGTGTTCCGTTACCAGCTGGGATTTAATTTGCTGAAGGGTGTCTGTTGTAGCCTCTAAAAGAGTGGGGCTGTCCCCAGTCAGTTTCTAGTTTAATGATGGCTACAAAGGAATAAACTACTAAAATGAGGTTTAAGCGTGCATTGCACTAGTCTGGCCTGCCTTAGGTCTGGAAGCGGTCTGCCTTCTGGGAGGCGGCTTGTATTTTGGGATGTGGTTTTGTTTCTTGTCTTGCAGATTAAAAACATTGAAGTGTGTATTGCTATTGAGTTTATTCAGACTAAATAATTTGAAGCTGTTAGCAGTTCCGTCTCTGCTGATGGTGAAGCGGGACTCTCGTCTCCCCGCTAGAGTTTAGGTACAAGCACAACTAGGGACTGATGAGAAAATGTGACCTTATTTTGACTGCTGTACACTGCTTTTTGGGAGGAGAGTTGATATAAGCAAAAATACTGTTGGTGCAGGGCTATGTCTAATAAGACATTTTTTCATATAGATATATATACACACATGCGTACTGTTTATATATGTAATACTGGAACAATGTGATGAGGAAAACGCAGCGCTGGTGACAAGAGATGATGGCGCTGAGACCTGCGGAGGATTTTTTGGGTGCTGGCATGGCCAGCAGCACCAGACAAGTTAAACCATGGGGCGCCTGGGCTGCGCAGCAGGAGGGCGGGAGCGAAGGGCAGCTCTGCGCGGCGGGCGCTTCCTCCCCTGAGCTCGGCCGCAGCTTGATTTGTGGCTTCCGGCGGCAGGACACATTCTTTGAAGTTTTTGGCCTCTGCTGAAGGACTTTTTAAGGATCCTAAAAGGGAAAATCTGCTGTATTACAAAGGACTTTTTAGGTCAGCGGCCGCTGCGTGTGAGCCAAAAGGCAGTGCTGCCCTGTTTGTTGCTTCTGATCTTGCTCGCCAGTGAGAAGCTTGAGGCTCCCCAGGAGCCTGATGGTTTGGGGTTTTTTTTTAAAGCAGTTCTCCACATTCAGTGGAATTTCTCTTCCAGTAAAAAGTGAAGAGTCAAATCCACATTAATTTATTCTGGACTGTAGGAAATAGCTAAATTTGGAGATTGCTGGCAAGGAAGAGAACTTCCCCAGCCGCCGAGCAGGGGGCTGTAAAGGCTGACTGCAGATCAGAAATGCGAGAGCTGCTAAAATACCAGATATATTAAGTGTAAACCAGAAGGCAAGCGCTCCTGATGTTCCTATAGAAGTATTCAGCTTCCGTCCATGAAAACAGCAAAGTCCCTTTGGATGATGGTGAAGCAGTTGGAAATAGTCTTTGCTGCATTCCTGGTACATTAGAAATTCTGTTTTCATCTGCCTGCTTTCTAAAGGAGTAGCTAACTACTGTAAAAGGCCCACAGTTACGAGCAGAAGACAATAATTAAGAGATACTACCTGAAGGACACTCAAGCCATGCCACAACCTATGGCTTTTTTCTTTTTTTTTTTTGATTCCTCTACTCTTATTACTAATGCAGACCTGAAAATGACATCCTTTTGGGGTGATGCTCAGAACCATCAGGGAAAGACTTCTCCTTCTCGTGTGTTTTTTTTCCGCCTTTAACTTAAATTGTATCATGTTCCCTCTTCTAGGTTTCTGGTCCAGTTCAGGCAAGACAAAGTGTGTGTGAAGTTCATACAAGGCAGCCAGAAAAACGGCAACATCCCAACTTGCAAGCGAAAAAACAATCGGCTTCTCGAAGTGGCTGTCCCGTAACGGCGGCTGGTGGCTCTCCCTTTCACGGACTTGTTTCTTTGTAATAGTGCAATTTTAGTTGTTTGGTTTTGCTGGTTTTATCCCTTTCTGGAGCTGTTGATGGCTAATAGCTATAGAAACCCTTGGCAAAACATTTGATCGATCGATTTTTTAATCTTTTTGTTCATGCCAGAGTTCTAACCCTCAACATGCAGATTTTTACCCAGTGAGGCATTTTTACCAGCTGGCCCATTTCTGTCATACACAAATCGTTCTTTTTGTTTAGCGGTCGTATTTTAGTGCAGCATACCATAACCCCGCATATTAATGATAAATTACTCATACTCCTTAGTCTAGAGATCCGCTTAACAGGAACTATACATGGCCTTGATGCTTGATGGCCACTTGTGCCCAGTGTCTTTTTGTACTGACCTGTTGTGGTGCTCTGACGGCTCTGCGGTGGCCCCCGGCAGGTGGAGGCTGACACACGGACCCCTGTAGGTAGCACTACGACCTGTGTGACTCCATCTGTAAGTCGCTGCAGCACAGGAGCACCTCATTCTGCAAAAGAGAAGGAATATATGATGATACAAGCAGCTCTATGCATAATTTTGTAGTAAAAACCGCAGAAGTTTTGACACAGGATTCTTAATTAGGTCAGATGTTTTTAATGACTTTATACAGTAGGAATCAGTAAAATTAAAAAAGCACGTTTCTTTTGCAAAAGCTATACAGTTTGAGGCATATTTTCTGTTCTGCTATTTTTCCTTTTAAATTATCAGTTAAGATTAGAGCCTGAAAAATGCAGTAGTATTCATAACACAAGTAAATGCTAGGTATTTAAACAGTTAGTTATCAAGCAAGAGGTTTGAGCCTTTCCTTTAGATATTGGCATGTACAATGTGCAATAAAACATACGTGACATTTTGTGAAAAATTATTTATAATACATTTTTGTGTGCAAGAGAGAAGATTGGTGCAGACTGCATAGTGTAGGGGTTAAAATAGATTTGTGTTGTTAATTTGCAGTTTTTTAGAGTGTACACTACAGTTGTCAGTTCGGGAAGAATACTTAAAATTAAAAAAAAAAAAATGAGGGTCTGTATATAAATTGGTATTATGGTAATAAAACTGTTCTAATTCTGTGCTGTTTGGTACTCCTATGTTATAACCATATTTTTGTACTCCAAACTATTTTATATAACTCGTGTGCCTGATGTAAATGCGTGCACAGAAAATACAATCAAGAGCTGCATGATAAACTTTCCAGTGTAACTGATTGCACTTAATCTTTTATAAGCCAGAAGCATTAGTTGAAATCCTTAAGAGGAGAGACGCATTTTTAGGTAGAAGCAACTACTCAAGTGAAGGGTTTGTTGGATGTGACCGTTTGATTTGTTTGATGCAAGGACAGTTGAGAAAGCATTGTATTTTTGCAGTCTGATATAGGACAGATTAAGTCCCTGGGTATCTGATGTGCAGTGCTGGAAGTCCAAGCATAAATAAAGGAAAGATAAAGAAAAGTTCAGAGTCTCGTTACTCTCCGGGTGGTGAAGTGATGTAGCACTCATGGCTGCGAAGGCTCCTCTGGGTAGTTTGACACTGATGTTGGCGCTCTGCATTCAAACGGCATTTACTGCCATAGATGTTCTAGTGCTAATGGTTATCAGGCTGAAAAAAACCAGCTGGCTTGGGTTGTACCACATTGTGCTTTGGGATTAAAGTAAACTGTTTTGCTATGAGTTGCATATAAACGATTGTTTCAATCGGTTGTTTGAACGTTGCCGTTAAAAGTCCACGTGTGTGACCTTGAAAGGTGGGAGTAATCAAAAGATGTATCTCCCGAGAGATGACAAAAGGTTGCCTCCTCCTTATTGTCTCAGCTTGAAGCCTTCCTTTAATAACTGAGTCAGCTTATAACAGCTCAATAACAGAGAAATGGTTTTACATGTATTGTAATTAGAGATGCTTATGAAGGCAATGTTAGTACGGATTTGTAATGCAGGATTCAGTTGCTCCACAGGAATTGTTCCATCGCCTTAAGAAGACAGCACATAACACTGTGGCATGTAAAACTCCTAAATCCCATGTTAGAATTCCTGCTCGGTAAAGATTGGAGGGTTTGAAAAACTGTTCACTATCTTGAAAACCTTATAGTAAGAACCACAAGGAGCGAATTTTGAAAATGCAGACCAAAGTAAGGAAAAATGGGAAGTCTAATGTACTCCTGTAGTTGCTTGCAGGTCAGAAATGGGAGAGTTCAGATTAAGTACAGCTGTATATTTGGCCTGTGAAATTAGGGTATTATGGGATAACGTTAGGATGTTTGATCTGTCCCAACGAGAGCCAGTACACATACCTTTTAAATTATTATTTTTTATTTTGGTGTTTGCAAGTCATGATAGCCATATCTGCAAAAGACTGTAAGAGGGACAAATTCCTCACTTCGGGTTCTGTTGTTTCTTTTCTTTCCCTGGAACATTTGCAGTTTTCACCTTGCATATTAGCTGGTCCTTTGTGATCGTTACCATTCGACACAAATATTTCCCAATGTACAGAATAAGTTTTGCTTAATGTGTATTATTTAGATATGCTAGGAGAGTCTTGGTATCTTGGTGTTTAAATTTAAGTATCTAGGATGTGGAAAATGAAAACGCAAGGTCACCTAGTTGTTTTTTTTCTTCTCCTCTGTTTTCTTTTATAACTGTCTATTGAATGGAGTTGTAAAGAGAAGACTATTTCTCCTATGGTGCTAACCTTACACATCCTTTCACTTGTAAATTTTGTTATCCGAAAGCTGGGCAAGGATCATTTAAAAAAAAAAAAAAAAGATATTTGTTGCATGATACTTTCTAGAATTAAATAAAATTCTGTTCCTAGACCTATACTTTCTCTATATCTGTATCTTCCTTACTGTCGTCAAATCTAAAAAGAGCAGGTGGCTGGGTTGTAATTAAATATGCGCAGCTCTGGTGTGTGATGTGGAGAGAGAAGAAATTTGTATTTGGTGTGTGATTCTGTAAGAGGCAGCATGTCTTCCTCAGTGATTCACCGCAACCTTTTCCGGGGCAATTCTTCAGTGCAAGTCCTTTCCTTGACATAGTTGTCTCTGACAATTCTGCAAACTCAGCTTTCCTGACATTAGGATTTGGACTGATTCCCTAAGAACAGTATTAATAGCCAGGTTAACCTGATTTTTTAAAAAAGGCTTTGAGCCCCAAACCTATCACACTTCATACATTTTGTCTTGTGATCTTTTTCTTTTTATCCTTAACAATTTTAATCCTGATTCATTGATGTCAATGTTTGTTGTACAAATTAGGGAAGAAAGAAGCTAAAATAAAAATTCAGAAAATGCATCCTTTCATTTTAATCTAGGTTTGTTTTAATTACCAAAATGAGAGCCTTTTTCTAAACCGTTCTGGGAAAATAATGGAAAAAATCATGCAAAATTTTGATACAAAATGAGATCATTCCAACAAACACACGTTTCGAAGACAACTGGAAGTGTTTTATGGAGGTGCTGCCAACTTACAGCGATATAGACGAGCATGAATGTGAAGTGATCCTGAGCGTCGCTAACGGACGAGTTCTGGCTATCCTAGCCATCCTGATCAGAGTATTTTGTAGCTTACATAGACATATGACTGTGAGTGGGAGGGACAGTTCTTTACCGACGTTCATAAAACCCCTCAAAGTGATCAGAATTCTCTGGATCCTGCTTTTAATCCTGCGGTTTAAAAGAATTGTGTGTTATGTCACTGCCCCGTGACCTTCCAGTTAAATGTGACTAAAGGTTGTTGGCATGTTGCACGATCTTGTAGCCCTTCCAGCACGATATTTGCTAATTTGCCCTGCAGACCTGTCTGTCTGAAATTGTCTGTTAAGTAGTTTCTAAAGACTTAATTCAGGCAATGGCATCCTCCCTCAAAGAGAACAGTATTTGCATGTCAGTCCCAGTTACAGTGAGACTTCCCATTTTATGACTAACTGGAGTCTTTCCTTCTAGAGATGTAGCTAAAGGGAGGTTTAGTGTATGGGAAGAAAAAAATGCATTGGCAGAGCAGCACTTGCTTCTGCTGCAGCATCGTAGGTACCAGCGGTCGCTGCTTTAAGCACACCATATATATATATATAAAATATACCCACACACCCTGCACGGAAAAGCTCAGCAGCACTGAATCTCTCAGTTCTTCTGCTCTTTTGAAGCAGAGTATATAGAGGGTGAAGGATTGTGGTAAATTTATAGTTGCTGTAAATAATTGTAAGAATGTATTGACATAAGGTTTGGGCAGATTTGCATTGGCCGGTCTCAAAAAAATAGCTGTAATGCAAAGAGGAAAAGAAGTGTTCCTATGAATTTGTTGTTTTTAAGGAAACACATCACTATTTCATGGCTGGCGGTATTTGTCTGTGGTCAGCTAGTGCTATTTAAAGGGTTAGGGCTGAGGGGAATATCAGCTTAATCTGGTTATCAGCTAGAACCAGTTCTGCTCCTGTTCCCTCACGTCCAGGGGTGAGTTGGGTATTCAGGCTTTAACTTAGTTCAAATGGGATCAGGACAGTTTGAGGCTATTGCAGTTTTCATTTGCATTATGATCAATTGATGAATAGAGTCATAAAATTTTTAGGAACAGACTCCCTCTCTCCTTCATCCTGAACTTTTAGGACATTGACAACTGATTGTGGATGAACTAAGCAAAATTTTGAAGTATGAAACACAAAAGGCTTTATATGTGAGTGAAAAGGAAAATCTGAAGAACCTGAGTATCTCTTCTTAATAATTCAACTGATTTCGAAGGCTGCACTCTGCACTTAACCCAAGGTAAGGATCTCTTTGCTACTGTTTATGGTCTTTTAATTATTGGAAAAAAGATAAAAACTAAATATTCCTCTGGCCAGGGAATTTTCTTCCCTGGAAACGTGGCAAAGTACTGGGGATCTGTGGGGATTCCTTCTGTAGCAGCCCTTGCCCAGACCTGGGACTTGGGTGCCAGTCTCGCCTCCACCCTCAGAATCATCGCGTGCCTTTTGGGCTGCTCCCCGGCAGCCGGAGATTATGCTGTTTGCACAGTGAAGGGTGATTTTTACTGGGCTGGCAAAACCCTTCTGGACGTTACAAATCTGTTCCCCACCAGTATCTCGATGCTGGGTGCCCCTGAGGTGCTGGGTGCCGTTTCCCACTCTGGTTCTCAGCACGTTCTGGTTTCCTCCTGCCCCTTGATGTCCTTTGCGGTGGTAGAGGGAGGCAGATGTCTCCAGGGTAAAGCAGCAATGTATTCCTTTAGGTTATTTCCTTCCATTATCTACCACTGCATCTTGGCACCTTGGTTTCAGCTGAACATACAGGAAACGTTTCATTTCCCTTCTAACCAAGAACTGTTTTTAATGAAAGATGCTTTGTTCCCGTTCGAGTTGACTTGCTGGCTGTATCGGTACCACCGGTCTTTCCCAAAACTCTTAACAAAAAGCAAAACGGAAGCCTGGAACATGAAAAGCAGATGTTGCTGTGTGCTCTGTCTCTTCCTGTTAGACGAGAAATCCACTTGAAGTGATGAAGTCCCTGCTGGCTTGGTTCGCGGCACGCAGCCTTCAAGGTTGCTGTACGTGCTTCTCGTAGCCTGAAAAAAGGAATCCATCAGAATACAAAGTAGGGAGTTTCAAACTGTGGTGCCAAAAGGAGGGGGAGCTCGTGTATATTCAGATGCAAAGGAGCATGAAATAGCTGCAAATACAGTTAGGTGTGTTTTTACTGCCTGTATGCTGCTGTAGCTATGGGAAGGGACCTTGGCGTAAGTTTAACCATGGAGACTCCAGCTGGAGGTGTTCAAAGCAATGCTGTCTGATCAAAATCACCATAAGCCATTGATTGTTATTAAAAATTAAATGTTAACATCCAAAGGTTGTGGATGAGCTTGCAATGGTAGAGTCCAAGTGTTGATTGCATCCCAAAAATCTTAATATTATATGGGGATTGTGGCCCTGTGATGGCAGGTTCTTGAGTTGTCATGAGCTGTTCTGGGGATAATGCAGGAAACAGAAGATTTCAGCTGTTTCTGATACAGGAAAGAGGCATTTGTTTTAAACCAACCACAAACTCATTGCAAGATAGAAGCAGGCTTGTTTCCAGCTCACGGTCAGCCCGTCACTGGCACCGAGCTGTTCTCCCCGGCCATCCTTGATTTGAATGCTATTGAGTTATTGACATCACGGGATGTCCCACACGTGCTTGGCTCCCGAGCACCACACGCGTGCCCCTGGGATGTGGGTTTGGATCCTGCCTGGGTGGTTTGCTCCCTTCTGTTGAGGCGGAGGTAGGATTTCTCTGGATAAATCAAACAAACAAAAGATGAAATTGGAAAATGAAGGGAAACCGTGAGCCAGATCAGTGCTTCAAGTTTCAGTCCCATCTTCAGACTCTTCTGTACAAGGGGGGTGAGGAAACCCTTTCTGAAGAGAGGAGAGCATCTTCTCCAGCTGCCAGACCCCAGGATGCGGCAGGTGGGGACGTATGTCTTCCTTCAGCCAGGGTGGAGTGAAGCCTTTTGTAGATTTGATCTATTTTTGTGTTGCTGTGCTAATCCTGGTCCATGGTGTTACTTAGAGGCTTCCCTCCGTGCGGCTTTCTCCTTGCGCTCAGTTTGGCAGTGCTGGATGTCTTCTCAGTCATTACCTCAGCATGTCCTACAGCCCCCCCGAGACCTCTCTGCCCACCTCTGCTAGGGTTGGGTCATGCTGATGGGGGGATTTCTGGAAACTGGTGGGAGGTAAGGAGGAGTGGGAAATCTTTTCTGGTGGAAGACCAAATCAAAAGCAGTGTTTTGGGTCAGAAGCATCTGGAAAAGGCTCTTGAGCTACCAGGCATCAGGGGTTTGCTAGTGACTGCTGAACTGCAGCCGCCTGCCTCAGGTTTTAGCTGCTTTGCCTCTTCCATCTGGAAGACCTGGGCTCCAAACCCAGAGGATCGGTCAGCATGGCATCCTGTGCTTCACGGGTGGCTTGTGAGGTCCAGCGTGCGGCTTTTGGAGCTTGTCATTGCCAAATTCAATACTGATGACAGTTTTAATCAGTGGGAAATGTGTCTGCTGGGACGTGGCAGGGCAGCACTGAGGAAACGCTGCTCTCACCATGGCACCTGGGAAGCTGCTTTTGGTGTCCTCAGCCAGGGTGTGCATTGGTATGTGCTTCAGAGAAACAGAAATGTGCGTGATGTGCAAACAGCTTTGGCATGGCACATGCACTAGATGCAATTCCTTGTCATCTAAGGGATCTGGCCACTTTGGAGATAGTGCTTGGTCTGTTGTGGAGAGACCTTAATTTGGGTGGTTGGAGTTTGGGTTTTTTCTTCTTTTTTTTGGTTGTTGCACTTGCAATGTGACACAAAGGTCACTGTGCCTTTAAGGATGCGTCTTTTTCCTTATGAAAAAATGCAATTTTACACAGAGGGACAGATTTCCTTTTTTCTTCTTTTTTTTTTTTTTTTTTTATTTTTTTTTGAGTGAACTGACTAGTAATGGAGTTGAAAACAGTTCTCAGTATTGGGAAAAAAAAAACCAAAACCAAGCAAAACCAAGCCAAAAAAACCCCACCCCAAACCCCCAAAATGGATCCTAGCAACTACAAATGAGACCTGTATTTATAACTGTTTCTTTCCCCAAAATGGCTGGAAAAGTAAAACTGAGGCTGTGGTTCCGTGTTTTGGCATCAGCCAAACCAGCGCGTTTCCTGCCCCCGCGGCACCGGTCTGGTCCTCGGTCCCCTGCCCGCAGCCCCAGCCGTGTCGCCGGGGCCATGTGCCACAGGGCTGATAAGACGGTCCCTGGGGGGTGCGGGTCCCTGCGCAGCCCCACCAGGCTGGACAGGGGAGAAGACGTTGGGATTGTGACTCCAGCTCGGGCGTGATGCAAAACCACACGCCAGGAGAGCTGCTGCGCTTTCCGCGGTCACGACGGGTTCCAAGGACTGGGTGAGCTCTCTTAAAAGGCACCATGTGCCAAAAAAACCCCAGGTTTTCCAGCATAAGACAGACAAATGTCCCCCAAATTTTCCAGCTGTTCTTTGAAAACAGAAAGGAGAAGTGGTAGGTACAGATCTGGCTCTAATGTCACGCTTTTTACAAAGTGCAGCTCAAGGTTTCTCTCTCCGCTGGTGCTGACTTTATTGTTCCAAACGGGGATTTGCGTGGCATGTGGTGGGGGAGCACTGGGGGCACCGCCGTGTGTGTCCTAATGAGCACAGCTTCTGGAAGCCGTGTGGGGAAGCCAGACGTGCAAGGCAAAAGGCGGGGTGAATCATAGAGTCACTGAGGTTGGAAAAGACCTTTAAGATCATCAGGTCCAATCGTTAACCCAGCTCTGCCAAGCCCACCGCTGAGCCATGTCCATCAGCACTGTGTGCCTGCAGGCTACTGTATGATTGCACCGCATCCGTGTGGATCGTTCAGAGAAATTAAAGAGGAACACAAAATTAATGACTGTGTGAAACCTTTGCCTGCTCCCGAGCTGATGGTAAACGTCTCACCGGCTCCACGGGGGCCAGAACCTCTCCCCGTTCTCATGCAGGTTTCTGTGCAGACACCAAGCAGATCATTACAGAGCTTCCAGCTGGGATCATAATGTCATTTCCTCTGCTATTTGCCTGGATTCCTTTTTCATCTCTTCCCATTCCCTCCTCAGGCTTGCTGAAGAACCGCTTTCTGAATTCACAATTTACCTGCCAGATAAATCCGGTAAAAAGGTCTCTCCAGGTTGTGGGAGAAATCTGTGCACCAAACGCAGAGCTAGTGCCTACAGCCGGTGCGGCGCGAGGCGCGCGCCTCCCCTTCCCGGTCTGCGGCTGTGGTGGGCAGTGCACGCTCTGGCAGGACCCCTTGCCTGGCCCACCTCCAGGCCAAGGGTCGCATCTCCGGTCCTGGTGGGATGCAAAACGTGCAAGTCATGCAGCTCAGTGACGCGGGGAATGCGCTGCCGGCGATCCCTGGCCATGCTTCTGCGCAAAGCCAGCGGTGGCCGCTCTCCCCACGCACTTCACAGCGAATGCGGCGTGACGAGGTATCGCCAGGGCCCCGGAGCCTGGCTGCTGGAGCCCCCTGAGCACAGCCTGACGATGCACGTGAAGATGGAAGGAAGGAGAAATGTGGGGAGGCAGCACAGTGCTGGCATGCTCCGAAAGCCAACTGCTGCACTCCAGATGTTCTAAATCACATGTGGAAAAGTGTTTGTGGTCAGATGCTGCTTGAAAACGATTGTTGATAGTCTCCTGAGACGGCTCGTGACAAATTGAATAATAAAAATGTTAAAAATAGCGTAGTTATTCCCTGGAAAAGCAAAGTTCCCACAATCCAATGAGCTGGGAAAATTGCTGAACTTCCTTTGGACGCAACATGCTCTTTTTTCGCGTGTGTGTTCTCCAACCTTCCATGGGTCTCCAGGCTTTTTTCTTATGACCCTTCCTCCTCCTAAGAGCTCCGAGCAACCACGTTTCCAGCCTCCCCAGCCCCAGCACCAGCTGAGCTGACCACCAGCCATCGACGTGAAAAACTGCCTCCTGCACGCCCTGAACCTCATAGTTTGTTCCCTGGTGTCACTGGTTGTTGCAAGTTTGTCTTTGTAGACCTTTTTTTTTTTTTTTAACCATGGGGAAAGCTAGCTCACAAACACACAGCAGTAACACCAAGAGCTCTTTACCACAATAGACCATCCTTGACAGCAGCAGTTCTCTACTGGCCATGCTTAGCCTGTGCCACCATTGATTTTTCCAACGTCTGCTCGTGGTGCTGCAAGGTGCAGTACTGACCCTCCTTCCTCAACGTGGGGGCAACCGGGGGCAACCACCACACAGGGGTTTGGTACTCTGTGTGTTGTCTCCTAGGCAGAAGGCTTGGGGCAAGTGAATGTCCCAGGACTCTCCTCCGCCGCAATGCTTGGCGAGGTCAGGTCCCTCTTGAGAGCTCCGTAGTTTAATCATAGAATCATTCAGGTTGGAAAAGACCTTTAAAGACCATCAAGTCCAGCTGTTAACCCAGCTCTGCCAAGCCCACCGCTGAACCATCTCCCTAAGCGTCGCATCTATGTGGTTTCTGAACACCTGCAGGGATGATGATGCCACCACCTCCCTGGGCAGCCTGTCCCAGGGCTTCACCGCGCTTTTGGTGAAGAAATATTCCCTAATATCTAACGTAAACCTCCCCTGGCGCAACTGGAGGCAGTTTCCTCTTGTCCTGTCATTATGTTATGAGTGGAAGTGGGGTTTTTGGTGGTGAGAGGAGGTGATTTGTTACAGTCTGCTTATGCTGCAGCAATGAATTGCAAATCTGGTGGCAGAGATGATAAAAGCTGCGGGTAATGACAGGCTGTGGAAATGTTTGGCGTGCCCGGAGTAAGAACGCGTGCGCTTTGCTAGCTGGCAACAGCCCTTCGCATTTGACAGACACTAAATATGTAAAAGTGACCTGAGTCTGTCTACTACTGGAAGAAATGTCATCGTTACAAAATCTACCCTTCTGTGTGCTATTTGTTCGTATTTCTCTTGAATTAGCGATAGATTCTATCCTATTCTGGCACGAAGTGCAGCTCTGCAGGCATGTATACTGACTTAAGATTTTCTTGCCAGCAAATTTAGGGGAAGATCTTGGAAACATGAGCTCAACTTAAGCATTGTGATGGTCATTTTATGGGCGATGATTTCAACCTTAATATGGCAATTTCTTTTATCTGACCATTCATTCTGGAGACCAGCAATATTTAAACTTTCAGCAGAGTTGAGGTGGTCAGCACTTTAACGTACGCACTCGGTTTAAGTCCCAGTCCTGAGTGCCAGAGTCTCCTCTGAAGCCTTTTGCTTGATGGGGAACTCCACACACCCACCGACCCACTGACCAGAACCGCTGTGGCTCCACTGCCATCAGGCAGCTCATCAGCTGATGCTCATTTTTGTGTTCTCCCTGGCTGCTGTGGGGCTGTGTGGCTGTGGAGTTTTGCTGGCAAAGCATCTGAGGTGCAGCTGTTCCTTCCCCATGTGAAAATCTGAGACACGCAGCAAATTTAGGGGTAGAGTAAAACCAAAGAAACGGAGCGGGGTGCAATGGAAAATGCAAATGTTTTAGGAGTGTTATAGGCGAAATATGAAAAGGCTCTGGTTTCACAATGAAATTTTGTGCTGAGCTGTTGGTCTGAAGTTTAGATCCTGCGTGATGTCTTGAGAATAGCATTCGTAACAGATTTAAATCTGCTGACAGACTGATGCTCTGTCCCAAAACCACCAGCACAGTTGTCTCCACTGAATATCTCCCTGCCAGGCGCCGCTCGGAAGAGTCTAACAAAGATAGAAAACTGAAGTTGCTTTTCCTGCCATGAAGATGAAATGGAATACACGGTGGCTACAGGAAAGGCAGCAGTCACCACGTGGGATTTCCTCCACAGGATGTCCTAGATATTTTTCTGCCCTGAGTAAGCTGTCTCACTCACACCTTCATAGTTAACCACGGCGCTGAATCAGAAACTATTCCCTGATCAGCTCAAGATGCCCACGAGCCACTGGCCTGCTTACCCAGGCGGGCTGAGCCCTGCCTCGCTGCTCCCAGCTGCTCCGTGCCACCGCCGCTGCCCTGCCTGGTGCCACGCTGCATCCCAGCGCATCGCCCCCGGCCTCAGGTCTGTCCTGGGCCACCCCACCGCTAGGTCCTTCACCAACCATAGCTTCCTTCTACTCTGATGCAGCGGTTTAAAGACCCGTTACTTGCTCTTGGTATTTCTCCCCCTATTTAAGGAATATATGTATATATGTGAAGGCGATGTGTGTTTATTTGAAGGTTGCTAGTAGGTCCAGCCCTCCCATGGGTCCTTCCTCCAGCAGTTCCCCGGATCCAACACGAGTAAATAAACATAGCTCTCAGTGTTGGAAAAGATAATTGGCTGTATAATGCACATAAAGCAAAATTGCTTTCCTCAAGATTTATTCATCAATTATAGTTTGCCCTGGATGGCACAGTCTGAGCCATTTTCTGGACAGGGGAGAAATATGTCGAATGGAGGGGAAGCTATTGTTGTGATGAATGACTGGGTTCATGTGTGCATGACTCAGTGTTTTGGGGCTTCCATAATAAGTATGCTATTAATAAGCTAATGAGCATGCAAATGAGGAGCCAAAGAGTATCATCATATTTGAGACAGTAATGTATGTTTTGGTTTTTTCGCTTGTAATTAATGAGAAGGTTGCCTGGTTGGTTGGTGTCCCCCAGGTGAGGTTATTTGTTCGCTCTGCTGTGGAGGAGGTAGCAGGCAGTGCGCTGTGTAAATCTCACCTCTCCTTTTTGCAAACTCCCTTTTGCCTCTGCCCACCGAGCCCTGCCTCATACATGGTGGAACTCCAGCTTCTTACTGCGGGCTGGGGATCCCAATGTCCGACTTGAAGCTAAGGCCATGTCAGCTGCAGTAAAGGCTTTTTTATTTGTTTAATTAAGGTTTTAACGGTAATGGCACTTTTGTCTCTCTCTGGAGAACGTACTGATGTGACAGTGTTGTGCAGAGTCTTATTAAAAAAAAAAAAAAGAAAAGAAAAAAACCCCCAATGCTGGCAGTTACACTTCCAGCGGATCAATATGGTACATGGAGGATAAGCAAAGCGACCATGTGGAGGAAGAGTGGTCAGGGATTTCTTATGGGATTGTCTGGTGGTGCTTAGTTCCCTCGGCTGCTGTTTACTTTAAAACCATTTAGTAGGACTTGGGAGCTCTCAGCATCTGAAGGGATCTGGCCCCTTTGTAAAGAGACTCCTACGAGGGCACAAGATGATCTGCAAACCTGTCAGCTACCATGCCGACTCTGCTGCTGCTGTTGACCTTGTCTCATTATTGGTGTCAAACTGGTTTGCTAAGAAGCATTCAATTAGTTTCCTATTTTTTAAGCAGGAATCACCTGTATTGTAAAGCACACTGTGAGCTGCGCTGCCCAGACACGCTTCTCCGATGCTAGGTGATGCACGAGGCACAGGGATCACCATGGTGTCCTACTGTCTGTTCCTTGTGAGGCCACCTACGGATTGCATGGTCCAAGGGAAGGTCCTCTCCTGTGGCCAGCCTCTCATCTAAGAGGTGAGTTCTTCCGAGGCAGGGACGATCGATAACAACATCTGTACACAGGACCTCTTCCAACAGGGTTCCTGTGACATTTAGGTGCTGCCTGAATATAATGAACATCTGTCAGCTGAGAGGAAGAAATAACACCACCTAAGTCCTTCAAGGAATCTGTCGGTGGCTGCTGTGGCTGTTAATAACATGAGAAGGAAGGAAGGAGAACAGATGTCCCACCCACCCTTCTGCAGCTCTTTAGCTTCACAGGGAAACACCTAACAACCATGCTCCTACCCATGCTCCGTCTTTTTAGGTCCTGATGTTGTGTTGTCACCTGTAAGAGACATCAATAATAACCAAAATGTAATTGGCAGAGGCAGGCATGGCTTGCCGTCCCACGTGCTCACAGCTCTAGAAAATAGTTATTGATCACCCTTGCAGTCAAAATCATGAAGTCTGGGTACCTGTGAGAGAAGGAATGGCCATCACCTCATAGCAGAATTCTGGTTTTGTGGGAGCACAGGGTAACTGGGGTGGGAGGGGACCTGGGAGGTCGCCAGTCTGGTGTCCTGCTCCAGGCTCCAGCCATGAGGTCAGACCCGGCTGCCTGGGGCTTTGTCCAGCCAGCCTTGAGACCCCTGAGGGGTGGAGGTCTCCGGGCAGCCTGGGCTCACCTTACACCCCGTGCTGCCCGGAGTGTTGAACAGGGGTGTTAAATGTGGTTAAGAAATTTGGATTCCTTATTCAGAGCCTGGAAGAGAAGCTCAGCCATCTGCTTCTGTAGTACATTTCCTTTCATTCATTCATGAGATAAAATGAGATTGATTTGGAAGCAGTTTTGGAAGAGGGAATTCACATGTCTTTCCAGCCCATCAAATATTGTTGAATTTATTATCACTTCAAGACAAAAGCCATGATCTGACCGGTAGACTGGAGGCCAGGGAAGTTTTGAACTGTCATGTAAAATGAAACCCTCCTGGCCTGAGGTAAGCCACTTAGTCCACTTGCTGTAACGTGGGGTGAATAATATTTACCCCTTGGTGCTAGCGCGAGGATTAATGTTTGCTCAGTGCTGTGAAAATGAAAATATTACTCACAGAAAGCTTCTTGTCTGCAACGAAAATTATGTGCACAAAGAGCCTCTGGATCCTGTCCTTTGGCAAGAACCTCATAACTTTTTTTATCATCGTTATGGTGATGATGATGCTTAATACAATCAAATGGCTCAAGACAGGGAAATGTTTGCCCCCTTTCTCCCTCCCTATCTCTTCCAACTGACAAATGCAAAGACCCACAGAGCGATGGACTATGAAAAGAGGAGGAGATCTTACACTGAAGAAGGTTTCAGAGGCACACAAAAGCGCGGAGATCCATCACCTGGTGCAGCGTGGGGTCTGAAAAGAGAGGGGAGGACGCTAGGCAGCTGGATCAAAGGCTGCTAAGCACTAAAGGCTGCAATTACGGCGAGGTTCAAGTATTCAAGCAGAGTGAGGTATCTTGATTTGCTGAATTGCCTGTTGAAAGCTTTGCCTTCCCCGCGAGGCAGGGCGCTGGGGTACGCCTCGCACCCAGCCCTGCCAGCGCCGGCCCCACGGCTCCTGCAGGAATACGTCAGGTGTTCGGTTACCCAGCCGTGGTTTCCCACCATTCGCGAATATACTTATCCGCCAGAGCTTTGGGACATGTAGGCTTTTAAATAGCTGAGTCCTAAAGCTTATCACACACATCAGCTATGACCCAAACCCTTGAAAGCAAATTTTGCTTAGCTGAAAAGGGAGCTTTAATGTCAACATGCAATGAATTATCTCGCTTCCTTTCATTAGCCTGAAATAAAGACTGTGGTTCAGGCAAGGTGATGCTGAATTTGGACAAAAAAGCAGTGAGAGGAAAGCTATACTAAAAGTCTGGAAGATGTCTTTGAAATTATTAACTCTTTTCTCAGATTAAATGGGGTAAAATTGCTTCAAGATGCTTAGAAAATATCTCAGGAAAATACTAAACGCTCTATTCTGCTGAGTATCCTTCTCAGAGTCCCTCAAACTGATTTCAAGACGCATCTGAAAACACGGAAGACTTCCCGGTGAGCCTGTCGGGTGACATGGGGCATGACGACAGGACCGTGCTCGGGGTCGTGCTCAGCCCACGCAGCAAGCCAGCAGGATGGTGGCACACCACCGAGCTGCCTCGCACCGTCTCTGCGCGTTTCTCTTCTTGTCCTTGAAGAAAGATTAAATAGAATATATGCGTTGTGTATCGCCTGTGCTGCACGGGGATCGGCTCCCCCACAGAAAGTTATTTATTCTGGTGTTAGACAGGACCCTTCACTTGCAGATCATGCCACACCAGTATGCTACAAGCAGCCTGAGGAGGACGGAGTCACATTGCAGAGTGACGCCGGTGGGACTGATCAGGATATTGATGACCCTGCGTGGATGTTTATGCCTCCCACGGGTGCTTGTTCAAAGTTCAAGGGCTCTCCCATAAATGCAGGGCATTGTGATTGATGGCCAGGATAGCAGGGCTTGTCTGCCAGACGGCAGTGCCGGGGCACTGCCATCGACTGTGCACGTCCCAGGAAGATTAAAAAGTATTTCTGCCTTCCTGAGGAGGAAGTAAGGCCAGGGAAGAGCTGGGCTTAGCACACACAGACCCCTCGGGAGTCCCTCTGGCGCAGAGCGAGGAGGGGAGGGATGCCTGCAGAGCACAGCCGAGCAGCCTCCTCCCCAGCCTGCTCACCGCCCCTGGTTCTGCTCTCCTGCAAACCTGATTTCCCATTGGTGCAAATTAGGTAAGAATTAGTTTGGAGTCTTTAATTGCAATTTTTATTTTTAATCTGCATAATTATACTTGGACTATTTTCACAGTCTCGCGACTGCTTGGAGATCATTAGTGCTGTGTGATGTGGAAGACATCCCTGCTCACTGCAGAGGGGCTTGCACTAGATGATCTCTGGAGGTCCCTTGTGACCCCAGCTCTTCTATGATTCTGTGATGGCCACCTGCGTGGCGAAGGCGAGGGCTGCGGGGCAGCCTTCTGAGCCCCGTGGCTCGTTCAAATCACTTGTCACTTGTACCCTGGCTTCTTTCCTAAGCCACTTGTGGTGGGCTGACCCTGGGTGGGTGCCAGGCACCCACCGCAGCCGCTCTGCCGCTGCCCTCTTCAGCTGGGCAGGGGGAGAAAATGCAAGGAAAGGCTCGTGGTCAGGATCAGGACAGGGAGATCGCTCACCAGTTACCCGGGACAGGGAGATCGCTCACCAGTTACCCACAGGGGCAAAAACCACTCGACTTGGGGAAATTACCTTAATGTGTTACCAATCGAAGCAGAGTAGGGTAATTGGATAATAAACCCAAATCTTAGTACACGTTCCCCCCACCTGTCCCCTGTTCCCAGGCTCAGCGTCACTCCCGGTTTCTCCCCCCGCCGCGGGGCCGGGGCAGGGGGCTGCGGTCAGTCCATCACCCGCTGTCCCTGCTGCCCCTTCCTCACCCCCTGCCCTGCCCCGCCGGGGGCCTCCTGGGCTGTGGGTGGGGGTCTGCTCCCCCCCGGGCTCCATGGGCTGGGGGCGCAGCCTGCCTGGCCGTGGGCTTCCCCACGGGCTGCCGGGAGCCCCTGCTCCGCGCCGGGAGCCCCTCCTGCCTCCTCCTGCCCCGGCCTGGGGGCTGCAGGGCTGCTCCTCTCACACGTTCCCCCTCCTCGATCCCGCTGCACTGGTGCAGTTTCCCCCCTTCCTCAACCCGGGACCCCAGCGGTGCTGCTGCCCTCACCGATGGACTCGGCCCTGGCCAGCGGTGGGTCCCTCTTGGAGCCGGTGGCCCGGGCTCCGTCGGGCCCGGGGGCAGCTTCTGGTACCTTCTCACAGAAGCCCCTCTGCAGCCCCCCTGCTACCAAACCCTTGCCAGGCAAACCCAATACACTGCTCGAGGGGGTATGTCCTTGCAAAACATTAGTTTTGTGGCCCAACTCATGTCCTCAGCCGATGCAATTGTTAGAACGTGGTGCTGAGGGGAGATTAATAGCATCTGGGCTTTAGAACGACTCATTTAATACTAGCTTTGTCTTTAACAAAAGAAAATTAAAAGAAGGCAAAAGGAGAGGCAATGTGGTAGCACCAGGTCTGGCATCAGCTTTGTGCTTCCAGGTTGTGGGGAGGTACTTGGATGTGAGCAAGGGCTGGAGTGAGGCAGCGGATGTTGATGCAGAGGTACCCTGTGGCATGGACTGGAGAGCCTCCCAAAGGAAGGGGGTGGATTTGGAGAGGAATGAGGCTGACAGGGTGGTTGGAAGGCGAGTAGGAAACGGGGAGCTGAGCCTTGCTGAAAACCTCACTACCCTGACAGCCAACCTCCTCATTTCCTACATCCTTACGACCTCTCTCCTTTTCCACACCCAGCATCCTCCTGACCCTTCCCAAGCCTGCTTCCCCAGCCATGGAGAACCCCAAGTCATCCCTCCTGTCCTTTAGTCTGTATGCTTTGGACTTTGCTACTGCTATGAGGTTTCATTTTGCAGCTACAAGGAAAAGAACAAAATAAATCTTCAGTCTGGGGGTGGCAAAATCCACTGTAGCCCACATGCTGAAAAGCCTTGGGCTGGCTGTGCTGCCACATCTTGTTCTACTTAAACTGCTGCTTTTAATAGACCCAAAATGTTTGCTTTGCCAAAGATGTTTCCTTCTTTCTCCAGCAGGACCACATGCACTGGTTTGCTCATGTACGAGGTAGCCGGGCTGCGGGAGCCGCTGCCAGCCCCGTGCTGTGTTGGCTCACGTGGCGCCCGCGCCACAGGCTGGCAGGGCACCCAGCTGGAGGTCCGGTTCGGCTGCAGGTTCGGTGGACGCTAGACTGGAGGTTGTTTAAAGGGGATTTGAAATGAAGGCATGTTTCAGATGTCAGCTCCTACCTTTGATTAACGCTTTGAAAATGGGATTTGCCAGTAGGGACCTGCAGAGGATTTTGGGGGTTGCACTAAGAATAATTGATAACTTTCTGTGTTGAAACTAGAGGTGTTAGCAAAGCCGTTCTCCTTTATATCTTGTTATCTCTTTCCCATTGCAGGTTCTCCATGGCCAGTGGCATGTCTTTCTCATCAAATATCTTTTGGAAGAGAATTCAGATGTTGGTAAGCATCAAAATCTGAAAGATGTAGCTGAACGTGAGGTGTGGATCTCAAACCCACACCAAAACTTTTGGCTCGGTGACACCGTCCAGTTGCCTGCAAAGATCCTGCTGTGAATATCACTGCAAGATCTAAACAGCGGGGTACAAAAAATGTGATGTTTGCTCTGCAGTAGTGATTTGGTGTCTACTGCTTCTCCCCTCCCACCAGCTGGAACACAGTTTGGTGGCAAATAAGGACAAGCCAAGAGTTGCATGAGGATGGCTTTCCTCCTGCAGCCCTGTGCATACGGTGGCTGATGGAGAGGGGCAGCAGAGAGGGGTAACTCTGCTGGAGTTACAGTGCTCATTCCATGTGCCAGGGACCAGGCAACCTAAAGGACAGTGTTGCTGCACATTGCACCTTGCCACCCTGCCCTGGCCATGCCAGCTCCTCAGGAGAGCCCTGACCTGCTTGATGGGGGGTGCAGGTCCCCCCTGCGGCCAGGCAGCTGCTCTGGTGTAAGCAGCCCCATGCTTTGCTCTTACCACTGACTCAGCATGGTCATTGTGCCTTGAAACACAGGGCTCAGCAGGCTCGCGTATCCCCTGCGTGGAGGGATCTGACCAACTTCTGAGAGCACACGGTCTTGTTGGTGCTCAAAGTTCAATCAGCTCCCACATACAGGTGCCCCAGGGCTCAAAATAATCAATAAAACACCAAAAGGTTTTTCCAGCGCAGCATTGATTACACTGAAGTGTTACTGCTCTCCTGGGCTCTCGGGGGAGGGCTTCCCCATTCAGATGTCCCTCTTCAGCCAGCTGTTCTTGGCCACCTGCTCCACGCCAGGCCGGGAGGCTGGGCTGAACTGGAGCAGCTTGGTGATGAGGGCTCGGCAGGGCTCCGGCAGCGGGGGCAGCCCCTCTGGGTACTGCACCCCTTTCTTCTGCTGCTGGGACATGCGGCAGATGTGGGTATGGTCAAAGGGCAGGCAGCCAGTCACCATCACATAGAGCATCACCCCCAGGCTCCACATGTCGTACTTCTTGGCATCGTAGGGGATGCTCATCAGCACCTCCGGGGAAGCGTAGGCTGGTGACCCGCAGAACGTGGTGCTCAGGTCTGGGTAGCTGTTGGCCTCCTTGCTAAAGCCAAAGCCGGTGAGTTTGGCCCGGTGGCCCTCGGCGGTGAGCAGCACGTTCTCACACTTGAGATCCCGGTGCACCAAGTTGCGGCTGTGCAGGTAGCGCATGGCCGACACAACCTGTGCAAAGATGTCCCGGGCCTTGGGGACGCAGGGCAGCCTCCCCAGCTCCTGCACCAGCTGCAGCAGGTCACTGGCTGCTGCCTCCATCACGATGTAGAGCTTCCCATTGCTGATCTCGATAACATCGAAGGTGCGCACGATGTTGGGGTGCCGGATCTTGCGCAGGATGGAGAGCTCCCGAGGCAGAAACTTGTACATGAAGGCTGGGGGTGCTCGTTGCCGGTCCACCACCTTGATGGCTAGCGGGCCCTTATGTTTGTTGGAGGTGGCTGCTTTCACCTTGGAGAAGCTGCCCTCTCCTAATGTGTGACCCAGACTGTAGCCCAACTCACAAAGTAGCTTCTTTCCTCCGTCGGTTTTTGGCATGATGTGTGATCCCGATGGGCTTAATCGAAGCGGGTGTTTTGCTCCAGGATCAGAAAGCGTTAATGGTGCGTGGCCGCTGTTCTCCCCCATGGTGCCTCCCTGGGCTCCAGGGCTCACCCAGCTATTGTGATGGTGTGGAGTGTTGCATGGCAATGCCTTTGTGAGATGACAAGGGTGTCTGGTGGGTCCCCTCTGCCCATGGGTGGCCCAGGCACATGCCAGAGAACTCCCATGGGTGGATATTCTAGAGTTTTTACCTTTTCTGCCTGCTCATTTAAGTTTTCAAAGTGGGGCTTTTTGGAGGATGAGAGTTTAAATGTCAGCTTTCTGGGATGAGGAACACATTTGGGGACCTATACCCATTTTCTGCCAGGTATTGGTAATATTAAAATCAGAACTGCATGGAGTGGTGCAAAGGCGTGCTTTCTACTCTCCCTAACTGCAAACCACCTGGGCTGGCTGTAAATATTTACTTTATTATCGTGATGGTGCAGGGAGCTGTTTTGCTAGGTAGGCTCTCTGCCTTTGTGTGGTGCAGACAGGGAACTTTAAACGCATCTTTCAGAAGAAACAGCTTTTCAGTTGCTTGAACTTGGAGTTGCTCTCCCCCTATTTTTATCAAAATGTTATTCTGGAGACTCACAGAGAAGTGAGACCAGAGGTCCTTCGGAGAGCTTCTGTAATTTACATTTAAATGCTTTTAGTCAGTTTTAGTGGCCATAAGGTGACAGTTGAATTAAGCACAGGGCAGGAGCAGAGGGCAGTTGGGCTGGGTCACAACGTCCACTCCCAGAGCAAAGCATCCCTCCCATTGCGTGCTGCATCTCAGGCCAGCGCAGGCTCCTTCCTGCAGGTGCTGCATCCTTGGCTCTCACAAGCAGTCGTTTCTGGTTTGTGCTGGCTTTTCAAGCTGCTCGCGGATCCTGTCCTCCCTGTGGAGCCCACATTTCCTTTCCAGCTGCACAAAGGAGCCTAGGACCACAAAATGTCCATCTTCCTATGAACCAACCCAAATGCTGTTTTTAATTTTTGAATACACATTTCATTTTGCAAATCGGTTCTAAACAGGAATAACACTCAACTGAAGAGAGAAGAAAATCATTCTCGTGAGTCCATCTTGTCAGTGTTCTGAAGTTACTTTAGGGAATTAATTTAATGAAAAAACGCAAACATAGGTCTATATGTGCTGTGGGAGTGCTTTGCCCTGACTCCTAGCAGCGAGGAACATAGTCATCATGTCCAGTTTTATCTGCTGTAGAAGCTGTGGGTCACAACCAAACCATTTTTCCCACTCCAGATGCTATTTCTACAGGCCAGTTGGAAGGATGGGAATTCAACGTGCCGTGGAAGCACGGCTGCCAGGTGTGAGCCATCAGGTATGTTCCATCAGGTACGTACCGTCAGGGCTGCTGTCAAAAGGCCAGGCAGGCGGCACGTACGTTACGTGATGGAGGATTTGCTCCTGCACAGAGGCTGCCCTGCCTGGAACCACCCACAGTCAGGTTGGATGGGGCTCTGAGCAACCTCATCTAGTTGAAAACGTCCCTGCTTATTGCAGGGAGGTTGGACGAGGTCACATTTAAAGGTCCCTTCTGACCCCAGCTATTCTATGATTCTATGCTGGTCACTGAGGAACGTTCTCAGTCCACCCTTACCTCCTCCGAGGAGAGTGGAGGCCCCGTTTGATGGCAAAGACTTTGCCTGGGGCTGATGCCTGCATGGACCGTGAGCGGAGGGAATCCCACACGCACACAGAGGTGGCCCATCGAAGCTCTCTTTCTCTTTGGGCCATCACATAAATGCTCCCAGATTTCTTACTTCTGAAATGGATCAGAAAGAAGCTATTTCCAGAAGTTCCCATACTGAAACTGCTGTTACTTAAACAAAAAAAAATCCCTGCGAGCAATCAGTGGGCCAGATGCAGCCCATTTTGCTGGATACATGTGGTTTCCTGGCACTTCTGTTTAGCCTGTGAGTCATAACCACAGTGACTTCAGCAGCTGGACTTTTCACAGGAGCTGGCGACTTTGAGGTGGCTGAACATAACTGAACCGATGTGGGCATTTTTACAAGGGAAGATGCTTAAAGCAGGCATCCCTTCCCTGCTGACTGCTGGAGCACCTCTCGAAAACGCTGTCCGGACACGCTCCGGCAGACAGAGGTGTGTGCTATCTATAGGGGCATGGCTGTGCTCTGTGTATCTTTTAAAACAGGAACAGGATTTCATGTTATAGAGGTGTTCCCAAAGCCTATAGGTAAAATCCTGATTTACAGGAATTTAAAGCCCCCTGTAATAACATAACCAGAAGAGGTGATGTCCAAACCAGAGAGGAAAAACCGAAGCAGCAGCTATGAACCATGTTGCGCTGGTGAGGAAGTAATGTCGTGGAGTCCCGCATTGCTGGGGGCTCTCCGTCTGCCGGGGGAGAGCTTGCTACTTTTGGGAGGTTTTCAGCCAGTTTGGCTGAGGCGGACAGTTCCAGACTCGGTAAGCCCTCCCCTCAGCCCAGAAAAAGCACTGTGCAGCTAGATGCTGCGGGAGCATCCTTGGGGCTGAAGGGCTTGAGCAGTGCCTGGAAGGAGACAGGGAAGAAAGCCCTGGGGAAAACGGGGACGGAGCAGCTATCCTAGCAAACACTCCTTGTCTCGTATGCTCCAAGGCTAAACTTCTGTGAGCTGGCTCGGCTGCCAGGGCTGCAGACATGGTTACTGTGCATCTCTGTGCTCCCGACCCCCAGCTCGCAGCACGGCCTGGGACTGCAGCAGAGGACTCCAAAGGCAGACAGCAAAAGGCATGAATGAGAGGTTTCGGTTGGGCAGGACGCTGTCAGGCAGAGGAGGAGGAAAAATATCTGAGCTCAGCTTTTTGTGCTGTGCTTAGATCTCTGAGAAACAGATTTTTGCCTTGTTAGCTGCTGGCTCAACAGTTATTGGTATAAAAATGCACCAAAAAATCTCCTGTGCTTTCCATCCCTCCACCGCAAGTACTGCTACCCGTGGTATAAATATTTAGGTCACACCAATACACTTTAGCAGGGTACGCAGTTACCACCCGTTTATATAAAGGCTTCTGAGCTTTCTGGTGCGTTTTTTTGCATCAAAACTGTGTTTTAGAACTGACCTGTTCCATGGCTTTTGTAAATGAGAGTAATTAGAAACCAGGCGTCAATTACTGGTTTGTTAAATCTGGTAGGTGAGCAGGAGGAGCGGGTCTGCAGAGGTATGAGTTACTGGAGCTCACCGTCAGGGTTTTCATTATGGGGACGTTTTCCAGTGCTGGTGGCATGGTCGTGCATCAGCCTGACACACGGTTAGTTCCTCTGCCAAGGGGGTGGGCAGCTCCTGAAATTCACTGCGGTGTGGTACAGGGACACCAGGGAGCTGCCAGGTGCCCCAGAGGCAAACTCCCCTGTTTCACAGTCAGCATAAGCTAACGAACTGCTCCGGGTGAGTTCAGCCAGGGTGAGCCCTGCCTTGCCCAGGGCTGGACTGCTCACCAGAGACCAGGCTGTGCTGGGCAACACCTCACACCAGAACCAGGAGGAGCTCCCAGTTAACCTCGCCTGGGTCCTGGGTGCAACGCAATTGCGCAGTACCGTGTCCCCTGGGGGCAGCTCAGCCTTGCTGAGAAGCTAATGCAGCTGAAGGTCTCCAACCTTCTGCACCACATATAGAACACACCATATACTCTACCTTTGCTCGGAGAAAAATAAGTCGTGAGGTGTAACAGAGAAGGATTTTTTTTTTTTACTTTCTGTGTCATCCCGTAGGTTTTTTCACTAATAATTAGGTCTTCTCTTGCTGGAAAATCCTGGCTGCGCGGCGGCTGGTAGCTGGGACATCACCAGTCTGCCCTCTGGACATAGGGGTTAACCAAACCTGTCTGCGTGGTGCCTTTCTGGGTGGCTGCCCTCCTGCTGAACCTCCGTGCGGTGGTACGTGGGTGCAATCATTGGACTGAGATACCGGCGGTCACACAGCGCTGCAGACAGCTGAGCTAACAGGAGGGCCATTAGCGCCTGTGCGCTTTGGGAACTTCTCCCTCTCCCCTGCGACCCCATCGCCCCCAAAATCCCGCATTCCGGGACCTGATCCATCAGGGCAGGGCTGCGGGGAGCCCTGCTGGCTCGGGGCAGACAGGGCAGAGCGGCCACAGGGGCTCGGCGTGCCTGTCACTGATCTGATGGCAGACTGAGACCCCTGGGGCAGGGATTTCACGTGTGAGCGAACGCCATTGAGTGTAATGTGGGTCCCACCGGCACGAGCGTACCAAAATATAACTCACGCTAATGCCAATGTTCCAGAAGCCAAAACAAACCATAGTTTTATACCTTATGCCATGAAGCTGTAAGTTACAATGTGTAGAACAACCTCTGTACTTGCACAGAGGCCTCGAGATTTCTCTAAATACCTCTGTTTCTATACAAGCAGGAATATTTTTGCCCAGGAGTTGTAACTTTCAAGACCAGGCAAGGAATCCCTCAGTTCCCCACTTCGTGGCCAGTCTATGGCCAGACCTTATTACTTAGCACCCTGTGAATGTGTGCAACAGCTGCATGAGAAGTAGAAATAACTAACAGTAATATTTTTGCTTGACTACCTAGTTGTAGATAGCGTGAAGGGTAACCACAACTTTTCCTAGCAGATGCTGAAGTTACCAAGACTCTTCCTGACAGCGATGGCTAAAGAAAGCTCTTGAAACAAAAGCTTTCCATGTTTTATCCTGCATTTGATTTGTGATTTCTTTTTTATATGGTTGTTTTACTTTCAGAGAGAGCGCTGGCCTGGAAAGGAACCTGCTGCTTGTAGCACTGTTTTCCATCCATCTGGATGCTGCAGGTGCTGAAGGCTGGTGAAAATTTTGCAGACAAGGACTCTTCTGTAGTCTCAGGGAGCTATGCCACGCTGTAGGTGTTAGTACCGGAGGGAACAAGCCAAGGGGAAGCTCACTTGTAACAGGTACGGTCACTTGTGGGGTAGGGCAGAGCCAGGAAAGAAAATGACACTATTGGCAAGTACTCCCGTTTTTCTGGTGATGTTATTTGCCCCTTACTTGCCAAGTACCCATTCAGTGAGCTCTTTAAAGGTAATTGATTGCTGGCCTGTGTAGTAGCTGTGCGGCTGGAAAAATGGGGCAGATCCCTTGAAAAGCATGTGAATCCAAGCGGCCTCAGGAGCGGAACTGCTGTCATTGCCCCAGATCCCTTCCTGCAAAATCAAGCTGTCTGCGAGGTTATTTTAGGCACTGCTGTTAAAGTGACCTGGAAAGTCAAAGGTACAAAACCAGTCGCAAAGGCTTGTCTCTGAACATTTGAGGAAAGCTCAGCATGCGTGCGTGCAGCTGCAGCCTGGGTTTGGCCATGGTCTCATGGCTCCTCACCGGTGGCAACAGCAGCATTGGCAATGGGGAAAGGCAAAGCCACACGTAGTCAGAAAGCTGTGCTTGGTAATGTGCTGATTTTCCTTTTTCTTTCTTTCTTTTGTGTTTCAAGGGTTGGTGTTGGTTTAAACTACTCTTGTGATCTTGGGGGTTTTATCCCTTCTGCAGATAAGGAGATCCGGGACCTCACGCTCCCGGTGTTCAGAAGCAGCTGTGATCGTTGCAGCTGTTTGCCACCAGATCTTGCCCTTAGTCTCTTGCTCAAACAGAATAAACTGGTGAAGCTGGTTATGGGGCTCCCAGAGGTCTCCTAGAGATCCAGCAGGATGAGAGGAACACAGACCAGAAAGCTCTGTGGAGGTTCATTTGATCAACCGAGGTTGTTCAGACACCAAAGAGAAACCTGAGGCCAGCATGCCTTGTGTGCCAGAAACATCTCTTCACGTAAATGAGAATTTAAACCACATGAGGGACACAAAATGGGCTTGTAAGCCATGGGAGAGAACGGATAAATGGCAACTGGCCATACCAGCACCTCTTGGAACAGCCTGTGAGTGCCTCAGTAGGTGCCAAAGGTGATGAAGGATGGAAAGGGCTAATAGGCTGGTCTGCAAACATGATTCTGCAGCTGGCATCGCCAGGCTGCACCTGCCAAGAAACTCAAACCTGAAGGCAATAAACTAGAGTGGAGTGGGAGACAAAAGGGGCTAAGCAGGCCTTGGCAGGCGGTCTGCCACTGAGAGGCTTTGCACCAAAACTCTTTTGGAAAGAGGGAGGAAGAAGAGTGACATCTCCTGCCTCCATCCTCGTGGTAAGTGAAAAGTTGTGCCTGGCGTGCCAGGGCGAAGGAAAAGCGGCTGTGCAGGGAAGCAAGCTTTCCTTTTTGGTGCTGGCATGCCTGCTGAGCCGCAGGGGGAGGCATGGCTGGGGAGAGCTGGGGCACAGCGGGGACTCAGCTCGGCAGCTCGCCACCCCCCTTTCCTGGCCGGAGTTGTTAGTCTCCATAATGTCTTCATTCAGATGGCTCCTGCCCACCACCTCCCTTCCAAAAGCTGGGAAGCTTTTTCTTCCTTGGCCCATTGCAGACGTTTGGCTTGGTCTTCAAGTGGCTGATTCCTGCGCGCTTCCCCGGGACATCCTCCAAACCTCCTCGCGAGCCAAAGGGGAGGGCTGTGCGGTGTTGACAGGCTGCTGGGTTGCGCGAAGTGCCTCAGCTTGCTCTTCCTGCCGCTCCTTGAGGCCAGGGAAAGAGCCCAGCAAGCTGCCGAGATACTCCCCTGGCACGGGGCAGCCGGTAAGGAAGGACCTGCGGCTCCATGCTGTGCATCTCCTGAGACCAGGGGCTGTTCGTCTGCTCTCCTTGTTGCTCCACATCAACATATCTCTTTGCGTAGCTGAGAGATGAAACGCCTACCACTGCCCCTTGACTTGCTTACTGCATTTGCGTGCCTGCTGCCTCTGTTCCCAGGCAGAGCCAGCCGGCGTTTCGCCATGGTCGGCTGTCAAACGGGAGGGAGAGGGCTTTGCGTGAGGCTTTAAGCAAGGCAGGGATTTCAAAAGCTGCAGCAAGTGCCTCTTGGGTTAGTGGGAATGGAGTTGGAATTGGGTGGCGATGAGGCTCAAAGGAAAAGTTGGGAAATTAGAAGCTTTTCTTACCACATCAAGATACGTTCGCTAAATCCAAATATTTAACTTAGAAGAGCAGGTAAGTGTTTTGTGGTTAACTATCCCAAGCGAAAGATAGTTAAATTTATTCCTTACACTGATTTACTCACCTGCCTGTGGAGAACCTCATCGTGGAGCATTATGTATTCAGAAAGCAATTTAGTTGTCTGGCACCTATTGTAACTAATTTGTGGCCAATTAAGGACTGCAGAATTGGGCCTGTAATTAGGATACGACAACCTATGGTACATGGAGTTGGAAAGTAAGTTGATGGCAAAGTGTTACGGCTGTGGAGCAGATGTTTAAATGCCTTTAGATGGTATAGACATTGTCAGAGGCTGATTTCAGGAGCTGCTCTAGAGCCGTGTGCTAAAACACTTCCTGAAGGTGATCAACTAATGACTGAGATGGCTTCTCCCACAGGTCTGGTTGGCCCTGGACAAGCCAGTCCCATATGGAGCCTGGCAGGGCTGGAGCTGAAGGAGAGGTCAGGCTAGGCATGCAGGCCAAAAAGCCTCAGAGCTGTCAAGACAGTTTAGGCTGAGATTTGAAAGACAGCAAAGACAGATTCTAAGTGGCAGGAGGAGGTAACCTTGGAGCAGATAGTTAGTGCAGGTACGTGTGTATTGAAGCAGAAGGTGGGCAGGCCCTTTGGGAGCAAGGCTGGAGGCAGCTAACAGAGTCCAAAGGTCTCTTTGCTGAATAGGCCCCATCCAGCATCTAAGGGGACAGGCTTTTGTGGGGTCTGAAGTAATTGCCTGAGAAACCAAGCAAGAAACTAGCCGTGACACTGAGAGGAAAACGGCCAAAGCAAACGGAGGCTCATCACATGCAGAGACAAAAGGACGGGCAGTCTGGGCGGGCAGCGGGACGGGTCTGCTCACACCACTAGCAGAAGACCTTGCATGCTATTTATTGCTTTGCTTTCCAGAAAACTGAGCTCTTTGCTGCTTTCCTGCCTGCTTGTTCCCCTAAAAGGGAAATAAATCCGTCGAAAGCAGGAACCAGGTGTTCCCCTTGACTTACCGCTGCGGAGCGAGGCAGGCCAGCCGGGCTGGAGCGATGGGCATCCTGCGCCCTGCTGCGCGGGGGCCCGTGCTCACAAGCCATGAAATATCTCTAATATCACAGTGCCCTCTTGGGGGCAGGTGTTCCTTGGAAATAAACCTTTATGATCTGTGTGCTGCAGATCTCGTTGCTGCTGTTTATTCTAGGAGCTCATGCCGCCTAGCTAAATCATGGATTATCTCACCCAACGCTGCTCTTTCTAAGGAAGAGTTCAGAGTTTTGGCCTTGGATATTTACTTTATTATTATTTCTCTGCTGCCGATCTGTACTTTAAATCTAAAGAGGAGTGAGGAGGGTGAGGAGCTCCCGAGTGCAGATGGCAGTCTGCCCTCAGAAATGAAACCTCTCCTTTAAACACTTTCAGATGACTCAGCCCCAGCAAGAAACAAATTGTTTTAACAATAGACCTAATTAGTTGGTGTTTGTATTCCTTCACAGTGTGCTTGAGTCCCGGTGCACCTGCTGGCAGACCTGTCTCAAAGCCCTGGCGTCTCCTGCAAAGGAGTGTGAAGAATGACTGAGGCATTAACTAAGGAGCGGGTAGGTACAGCGATTCCCTGCCGACTGCGGGGACAGCCTGGAGGCCAGGAGTGTGACCGCTCTCTCTTCACCTTTAGTTTTTGCAGTACTGTCTTTTGTCAAATGCTAAAAAGAAACAGAATGTGAATTAAAAAGCAGCTTCCAGCAAGTATTTGGGATGATCCTGTGGAACCACGAGTATATCACAGCTGTTGGGGTTTAACCCCAGCTGGCAACTAGGTACCATGCAGCCGCTCGCTCACTGCCCCCATGAGATGGGGAGAAGAATTGGGGAAAAAGGTAATGCTTGTGGGCTGAGATAAGAACAATTTAATAATGGAAATAAAATATAAAATAACAGCAATCGTAATGAAAAGGAGAGAGAGGAATAAAACCCAAAAGGGAAAAAAACCGTGATGCACAACACAGTCGCTCACCACCTGCTGAGCAGTGCCTGCCCAGTCCCTGAGCAGCGATCAGCATCCCCTGGCCAACTCCCACCAGTTTACATACTGGGCATGATGTTCTATGGCATGGAGTAGCCCTTTGATAGTTCGGGTCAGCTGCCCTGGCTCTGCTCCCTCCTGGCTTCTTGTGCCCCTCCTCGCTGGCAGGGCCTGAGAAACTGAAGTGTCCTTGACTTAATATAAACATTACTTAGCAATAATTAAAATGATCAGTGTGTTACCAATACTATTCTCAAACTTAATCCAAAACACCGCATTGTGCCAGCTGCTGAGAAGAAAATTAACTCTATCCCAGCCAAAACCAGGACAACCGGTGATCGGGCTCTTGATGCCCTACCATTGCCATTGCTGCTCTGAATGTAGGATACTTCAGACCAAACCCTTCCCCTGTTTTTCGGTAGCCACTCTGATTCACAAAACAAGTAAGTAAAATACACACAAAAAAAGGCAAACAAACTAAAAGACACTATTGTAAGACAGACGAAAAAACAGGCAAACTAACAGAAACTTTTGTTGTAAGATAGTCCTATCGTTACCATGATTCCTTGTAGGGCTACGAAAGAACCTCTATTTTAGAGAAGAGGTGAAGCGACAAGCCTCTGACAGTTCTTCCTGCACGCACACGTAAGAGACTGCATGTGTGGTTTTGGGGTTTCGTTTTGTTTTTTCTTTTTGTTTTGTTTTGTTGGGGTTTTTTTTAACAAATTCAGCTAAAAGCCCATCTGTGGTAAGGATTCAGTTGAAAAAGATGTGCCACCTGGCAGATAAGTCCATGACCCTAAAAGCTAGTTTCTCTGAAAAGCTAGTCTCAAAGATTGATGATGCGGGCTTCCGTATCTTCTCTTTTTCTATTTCTAGATCCAGTTTACTTCATATCATAGATAGAGTTTTCCTAAATGCCAGGCCTGAAAATGTGTTCTGGGCTCTGACTGTCAGTCTTTCATGTTGCTGCTTCTCCCCTTCCCTCTTCTCATACCATTATCTCCCTAAAGATAATGATGCTGTTACAAGGCAGCAGCCCCTGGACGTCATCCAGCTATACCAGGCAGCACCATCAGTTGGGGAGACAGAGCATGGGCAAGAAAATCATGGTGTGAGGGAACACAAGCCAACTAGGTGCTGTTGGGAAATGCTAGAATAGCTCTCCTCTTTTCCTTGATCAGGCACGCCTTTGCCCTTTGATCAGGCTGGGCACAGGGAGAAATCCCTGTATTTCTGAGCGCACCTTGCTTTGTGTGCTGAAGGCTTTTTCCTTGCAAAGACAACTCTTGGCCTCTCCAGCTCCCTGCTTTGCTTTCTAGGCTCTCACGAGGTAGGGCACAGCATCTCTGCTGTGCTGTCTTTGTTTCCTTGGTTCTCGCTTGTCCTCAGCTTCTCTAACAGCATCGGCTGCTTTCATTTTGCTATTTAGTGGCTCTGTTTTAAGGGGGCAAGTTGTTTGATTACTACTTGCTGGATCCGGCTCTCAGTTTGTTGCAAGTCCAGCAAGGTTTAACTGCATGGCCAGAGCTGGTTTGTGTCAGGCAAGGTTAAAGCTGACTATTTTAGGAAAGTATCTGTATTTTAGGAAAGCATTGTTTCGGTAGACGAGGGAAGAGGAGAAAAACCTATTATTTGAGAAGCTGTGATAGCCTTACAGGGCAAGGACGTGGCATCTGGAGGAATGATAGCTTCTGCTAGGGATATGGCTTAAATCTGCTCCGGTTTTGCCAGCCCGCAAGCCGAGCAAGCATGCGACTAGCAGAGCCCCGCCGGTGCCGTGCGGGCAGTGGTGCCAGGCGCAGGGACTGGGGTGAGTGGGAGCAGGACCTGCTCCTGCGGCACTGGCCCCATCCCGCCGGCCGCTGCCACAGCACGTGGAAAGCAAGGCAGGGAGGCCGGCTGCTCTTCAGGGTGCCTCTGCTCCGGTAGGCAGGCTCTCTGCCCCAAGCTTTGAATTTTGAGCAGACACGAGCCTTTCTGGTGCATCTCCCCCCTCTCCTCCCCAGTTTATTATTAGCTTATTTATACAGCTGAGCAGGTGTATTAAATCTTTTTTTTTTTTTGGAGGATGACACAAAATATTTGCAGGTTCCCCCTTCTAGTTCACAGCTTCCAGAGAAAAAGGTGAACTTTTTTGGTTGGTTGTGTTTTGGGTTTTTTTAAGAAGAGAATGGATTCAGACCCCATTTTGCTGTCCCATCAAGCCTGTGTCAGCAGGTTGGGACAGCAGCATGGTAAGCGGGATCGCAGTGGTGGCATCTCTGGGCTCTTAGGGACTGATGTATTCTGGCAGTGCTTGAATCAGGAGCAACTGGTTTGTCAAGATAGTAAATGTTTTATTCCTCCCAGATATTTGGAGGGCGGGTAGGTGTGATAGAGGCATGGGTGTAATCATTAAGATGGTGATGTCTCTTGCTTGCCCTTCCTTCTCTCAGTCGCTTTGGTGTCCTGAATGCACGGAGGAGTAATGAGGCAGGGTTTTATCAGTAGCTGTCAAATGCAGAAATAAGTAACTTCAAGTAATATAACTTCACACAATTTGTATCTGCTTGTGCTGGCCATACCTTGTATTTACATGGTGCCACAGGAAACTATTTTTAAATGTTAAAATCTAAATGAACACACGGTCCTGCAGGCCAAATCTGTTACCAGTGATAACATTTCCACTGTAGTTTGTTTTGTAGCACCTCAAGAAAAGCAACTGATCAGAGTGATTTATTTTCATTCCCAAGGGGGAAAAAAAATAGCTTTAGACCCTTTGTGAGCTCTAGAGGAAAAGCAACCACAGTGCTGGGCAGGCTGTATCTGCAGTCACGGAAACAACTGATAAGAACTTTCTCATCTTATCACTTCTCAGATAGGTTTTTGCCATAGGATGCAGACATGAAACAGTCTGTAGGGTCCTTCTGCCCTACATGGGAATGGCACAATCTGAGAAATGGGTTGTCTTAGTCGCTGGGTAAGACTTGGTTGAGTGATGAGGTTGTAGGGAGGCACAAGGGCACGGGAACGGGGGGGTGAGAACATCTGAGGACGTGGAAGGGGTAGTATGTGGGGTGACTTACACCCACAGCATGAAGGGTCCCCAGGCACCCCTGTGTTTGATTTCACCCATGTAAGTGTGAAGTGAATTACTACCCCATGCATAACTTGTACATCTGGGCCATGACTGTGGTGATCCCACACTTCTCCATGGTATGGGGCTGAGCCAGCACGGGTGTCCAGGCCCCAGGATGACCTGGAGGCAGCAGTCCTAATGACCCTTGTGACTCCTTCTCCATCCAGACTGGGATTTGGATTGCCCTGTGGTAGCCGACTCATGCTGGCCGCTATGGTATGAAGACCCAAGAGAGGGCCAGACTTCAACTACTCATCAGCCTCGGACTGCACCCTACAGTAAGCACAAGGGTGTTTGGGGGAGTGGGGGAAAAGGTCCACGAAAAGGACGAGCACAATGTGCTTGTGATGTATGTAGAGCATAGGAGTTTTCTGCAAATACTGATTTTTATTCTTGCAGGAGCAGGTTTTGTGCAGGAATATTTGCAGGGCCACATCTCTCTGATTCCACCATAATCAAATGCTCGTCCCTCTGCCTTCCCAGATCCATACCCTGCTTGGCTGTGGTACATTTATTGTCTTCAATAGTCCATTTTTTGGTGGGTCAGACTAGAAATGGTGGCAGCAAAAGGAAGCAGTAAGGCCTAAACCAAGCCTCTGTCAAAATGACCCTCATCTGTCTTTCCAGTGTCTTTTTATCCAGCTTGCACCCGCAGCCAGTAGATGCAGGCGTGTGCCAGGACAGGCTGGCCGGTCACAAAGGATATATGGCAGTACCAATCCCGAGATGCTTCAAATCTTGGTCATCTACCCCTTCCTCAAGCAGCTTCCCATGTTTGTTGCATGGCAGCAATGACCAAACTAAATCACTGATGCGGTCAGATTAATTTCCTGCGTGACATATATATGAGAATTTGGTTTGACATCAGCTCAGAAAGCCCCTGAGGGCCAGTGAGTAAGCAGACACCACCAGCGACCAAGACCTTCCTGAAAGGTTTGGTCGGGGGGGGGTGGAGCAGCACTGCACCCCCTGGGACTGACAGCCGGGATCCAGCCGCAGGTGACGGATCTGGCCCCAGCAGGCAGAGAATGCCGCGCTCGGTCCTCAGCACTCGGAACCAACATGGAGCAGAGGGGACCCTTCAGATACGTCCCGTATTTCACAGCACTATAATGCCAGTGCTGATCTAAGGAGAGGTAGTTCTTTGAGGGGGAAAATGCCATGGCAGAGGTAGGCTTCTCCTAAGAGAAGCACGTGTAAGAGGATACAGGACGGTCAGGGATGCTGATCCTTGGGATATCTCCATTCGCTGTGTGCAGAAGCCTCTACTCAGATCTGCCTCGTGCCGGGTGGGTTCTTCACAGGCAGCTTTAGGACAGGGAGGCACCTGGTGATGGCACAGATGGCCTGGGCGGTCTCTCTTTCCTCCCAGCATCCCGCTCCACAGGTTCCTTGCATTCCTAGGTGAGATGCATAATTCCTTTGCAGGTTGTACAGCTCCAGTTTCCAAGAGGGAATATTTGAAGGGGAGTTTCTGGGTCTGAATTGCTGAGAAAAAGTCTGCTTAGGAGGTGATGAGAACTTTTTTGTATCTCCTTTCCCTGCCTTTTCCTACTAGGAAAATGCTCTTTACACTTACAATGGGGGGAATTTCCCACCTAGCCGCCTTTGTTTTCAGCTTGGATGTTCTTTCATCATCTCACTGGCAGACACAGCCTCTGGCTAGGGAGAAACTGCTGTTTCTGCAGCCCCTCTGAACTCCCTCCTCACCTCTCCGAATACCAAACATACCTGACAGGTCCGGCTGGCAGGCTTGATTGCTAGGTGCTGAGCAAGCGTTTTCCCCCCAGGCATGGGAAAAGGCCCTGGGTTATGAAATCTTCAATAATTCTGCTGCCAAAGCTTGTGGATTCTCCTGCATCGCTGTGCCCCCTGGATGCAAGATGTGCTCCCTGGGGGCCACGAGGAGAGCGTGGCAAGCCATCGCGAGTGCCTCCCAGGCAGTGCGCTCGCTCTCCGGAGCCCCTCTCCCCGCTCTCTTAGAGGAGCTGACTTTAGGCACTCCGCTGCATTTTCCTACCTCCAGAAATAGGTGTCTCTGCCTAATTATGCTTAATATTTCTGGCTGCGTAATTGCAGGAGCCAGGTGAGAGCATGCTGTTCTGCTTCCTCATCTCTTTTATCCAGGGCTTCATTAATGACAACTGATTGTCCCATCATGGTTTTTCTTGTGTGAGTGACGTGCCTCTCTTTCACCACAAATTGATCAACTTTTTCCTGCTCCGTTTGAGCTTTCTTGTGTTAACCATGGGGAGGTCACGGTGGCTGGGCTTGGCTTCCTGAGGCAGACACAGGAATAGGAGCAGGGTGTCCTGCGAGCCCCTCTCCTGCGCCTACCCCCCGAGACACGCACTCAGCTGCATCAGCTGTGGCCGAGACACTTGCTGAGCAAAGCATGGGATGGGCAATGATTGCACTTGCCCTGGTGCCTGCCCCTTCTGCATGCCTCCTTGCCACAGGGCCACTGCACAAGGCTTCGTTGTAGTCCTAAACCTCAGCTTTTCCTCTCGGATTGGCCTCAAAGGGCATTTTACTTCCATGCTTCCCAGCACAGGACTTGAGTCAGCACGTTGGCATTTCCAGCCCTCTGCTTATAGGCTCAGAGGGAGGCGTCAGCTCCTCAAACCCTCAGTTAAAATCTTCTGGGGAAGTTTTGCTACATGCTTTCCCAGTCCCCACACGGTGGCTACTGCCAGGGACAGGGAAGAGCACTGGAAAGACCTCTCCTCTCACCCAGCCTGGCTGCTCTTGCATTCATCTTGTCCTGATAAAAAACCCATAAATTAGCTGCTGGGTGTTGTCATGGTGTTGTCTCCTGCTTCCCATTTAACTTTGCTCTGCGTGGGCAGATGTCACTTGTTTTCTTCTTTCTAAGATGACTGCAGCCAGTGCCGTGATTCTCGGTTAATGCACAAGACCCTCAGTGTTTCCATTTGCTAAGCCTAATGACTTATACCTGAGGTAAATGTAATCCCCAGCAGCGCTGCACCTGTCTGGGAAACTACATCTTACAAACAACCTCTGCTTTTCTGCCTCCACCCTTCACAAAACCAAGTATTAAAAGTCAGAGCCTTTGAAACCTGGCAGAAATGATGTCTGCTCCCCTCTGCCTGCCCCAGCCCCTTTGTGCCGGTGCCTCCCTGGAGTCCTGCACCCAGCACTGGTGTGGCACGGAGGGTCTGCAGGGGCCAGAGGTACCCATCTGCTTCCAGCCCAGCATTTCTGCCTCCACGGAGCCTCCAGCGGGGCAAAGCCATGGTTGCTGCAGGAGAGATCAGCTCAGTTGCCCATCCAGGGGCTCGGGAGCAGCTTTTCTCTAACTGGTTAGCACAGAGCAGCTTTCCAGGAGAGGACACCCCGGCTGCTTCAGGATGGGCTAAGATAGGGCTCGTTGCTGTGTGGCAGCAGGAGTGGGAGCGAGCTGAGCGGAGGCAAGGGCAGGGGCTGTGAAAGGAGGAAGACAGTGCCATTGAGAGAGGATGCTCGAGGATGCTTGTGGCCACCTTTCATGCTGGGAGCCTGCACAGAGGGTTATCACTTATCGTCAGTCTTCGAGAGCCTGCTCTAAACCCCTCCTCTGGGGAATCAAAGGCACTTTGTAATTCACGGGGTTTGGCCTTTATAAGATTTATTTTTCTATCAAACTCTTGCAGGAAGGGGAAATCTGGGGCAGGTGGGTAGCTTTAGGAAGTATCAACCTCTTGAACTGAAAGCAAGTTCTCTTTATGTCGTGTTCTAAATCTCTGTAACTTCTCCACTGACCTCTCTGACAGATCCCCAGGAAGCAAAATAAACACCAGGTTTTGTCTGGTTTATTCCACAGAACAACTACTTGCAAAATCAGTGGTGGGTTGTTTTTCTTCTTCTCCTTTGCCAAAGCCAGAAATAGGTCAGCCAGCAAACCGGTGTTTCTGAGGCAGCCGTGAGTGACTCGTGCACGTAGGTGTATTTCAGAGGTGGCCTCTCTGGGGTTAACGTTCTGCCTAAAATCCCCGCAGCTTCCTCCTGCGAGGAGGAGGAGGAGGAGGAGGAGGAGCAGGAGGAGGAGGAAGTGAATTGTTTGCAACAGAGAGGTGAAACCACTTAGACTTCCTTGAACAAAGAGGGTAGGGTTTTCAATAGAAAATATATCTTGTACATCTTCCTATGAAGCACTGCATCCGTGACACCCAGCCTTGCTTTTTCACACCTGACGTCTGTGCTTGGGAGCCTCAGCCCCTCGCTCAGCCCCTCCCTCATTAGCGTTGCCCCTTGCCTGTGGTTAGGCTGCAGAAGGCAGAAAACCTTCTTAATGGATGCGAATGAAAGAGTCTGGCATTCTACAAAACTATTTCGGATCACATATGGAGTTGTCAGGTCTATTCTAAGTCACACAAAAGTTAATTTGGTCACAGCAAGACAGCAATATTAACAGCGTTTTAGGTCCGCTTTTCAGTAAGGTTGTCCCACTTAATTTCCCTTGGAAAATCCCAGCCCTGATGATTGGCTTTATTTTCTGCAGGTCTTTCAGATCTTTGCTTGTCTCTTTTGAATGTTTGGCAGCATTTTCAGTGACACAGGCTGTAACAAACTGCTGCAAGGGCCTTCACAATCAGTTGCTGCTTTGGAAAAAATAGGGGTCTTTGTTTTCTCGTGTGCCGTGTGCCCCCCTGAGTGTGAAATCAACCCTTCAGAATACACACAGAGTCAGGGTGCAAGGGTGACAGCCCACAGATCGTTTTGTATTGCTCTTAATTGTTAGGGCAGCAGAGGAACAGTAATTAGATACACGCGATGTTCTATTTCCTATCTATACTGTGTTTTTTCTTATCCAACTGGCTTGCTGGGAAGGCTGAGTTCTTGAAGCTGAAACCTGGGAGACACCGGGCAGCTGCTGCTGACGTGTGCGGGCTGAGAACCACTGAAATGTTCCTCCCTCTGCTTCCTCTGAGCAGTCAAGTCAAATAGCAGAAGTAATTTGTGGGCTTTCTCCAGCCAAGGTCATAGGAAAGAATTTTAAATAAAAGCAAACAAAACGTCGGCCCATTTTGGAAAATGCAAATGAGAAACCTGCTTTATCACAGCATCTGAATGGGAGCTGCTCACAAAGGAAAAGCAAAGAAAGCCAGAGATGGGAAACTTCCCGGTGAGGGCGTGAGGCGCTGGGGCAGGCTGCCCCGAGCAGTGGTGGCTGCCCTGGCCCTGGGGGGGTTCACGGCCAGGTGGGCCGGGGCTGGGAGCAACCTGCTCTCGTGGCTGGTGGCCCTGCCCAGGGCAGGGGGTTGGGACTACATGGTCTGGGAGGTCCCTTCCTGTTGCGACGGAGGGAAGACACAGTCACTCAATATGAGTGATCAGCAGACTTCGTTTATTGTACCTTACAGTCACCTTTTATGCCTTGTTATAATTAGCTCATACATATTACAAAAGTTAAGCTCATTATTGGTTAGTTGCCTAAATATCAAGCCCGCCCCTAGTTTCTCTTCTGTAGTTTTCTGTTCCCACCTGCAACATTCTTTTCCCACCGAAATCTTCCTGTTACTGTGTAACAAGGACAGCCAAAGACAGTGTATTTTGCTTTACTTCAGATAAGCTGAGAGTGATGTGCATTTTTGTCCAGCCAGCTGGACTATGTCTATGTGACCCTTTTCAGCTAGCCAGTTATCCACACCTTCCCACCAGCCAGGCTGTGGTTCTGTGACCTTCCAAAGCTTTCACCCTGGTGACAAGTGGCTCTCTGTCACTGGGGGCTATTCACTGGTGTGGCCACTGCGACAAGCCCAGCAGAGTCCTTTCCTTGCCAGCTTCCTCACCAGTTCTTCAGAAGAGATCAGAACAGCTCTGCTCAGATAACACCATGTTTCTTTTCTTTCCTTCCACCTAAAGATCTCTTTCAACATCTCCTGTGCTGGCTGCTGCAGCCTCTTTTCCTCTTGCATCCTAGTATGCACAAAACCTCCCTCCAATCCAGAGAACACACAGTTACATTGAGCTTTCTGCAGTGACCTTGTAACTTCTTCTCTCTTTGAATTCCTGCATGACCAAGGAATGCTTCTTTTCAATGTCAAGATCTTTCACGAGTCTACTCATCTTTGGGTTTTTTTTTCTATGAGCTCTCCTGTGATCCAACATTGTCCCTCTTTCTATTCCTACACAGCATCTCTGATTATTTTTATTTTTTTTCTTCCCATTCCCATTGTACCTGCTATACTACTCTGTCCTTTAGATAGTTTGGCAGCAGTCTCTTGCAACCTCCACCATCTAGAAGTGTCCCTGGCCTTCCTCAGATAGAGCAGCTGATTGTATCTTCAGTGCTTTCAGGGATTTGAGGCCAGTCCAGCATTAAAGTAGAAACCAGTTGAGGTAAAATAAAAATGAACTTGCATTTTTGCAAGCTCAACTAGCTTACAGATTTATGGAACTGTGTTTAATTCTAAACCCTGGAAAAAACATGCTCTACCTGGTTTCTGAAAGTACTAGAAGCGTTGTGATGGAGCATCTTCAAAACCAATTTTATTTATACAGAGGTCTGCCGTTTATCCAGGTTGAATTGTTTGTGATGCTTTTAGATTTCACTGATCAAATACAGTGTTGGAGAGAAGCTCATTCGTTAGTTCCATTCATGTTTAGTATGGGTCAGTGTAACATCACTTTCTTTTTATGGAACTCATAGGCTGACTTTGTATACTATATGCAAAGAAACGAGCTTTTCTATCCACTCCACTCTTGTTGTTAATGATGGTTATTACAGCAGGCACAAGAAACAGGCAACCCAGGCTGAGGTCCCATTGTGATGCACGGTGTACGAACACGGAGTGTTACACTGGCCCTGCTTTATATCACAGCCTAATTACAGCCTGCCACAGTCAACAAACCATTTTTTCCATAATGGAAACCACATATACTGTGTATTACACAGTATGCTCAAAGATCTTGGGAGAATTGGAGAAAAAAGCCCTTGACTTTTCGTTTCTGATGAATTTTTGTTGGTATGTATAATTTATCTGTTCAATAAAGGGTAGTGATTCCCATATTGACCTACAGGATTTTAATAAAGGATAACCGTAAGCTGACAACCTTCTTCAAACTCCTACTTAAAAAGTAACAAATCATGTTACTATCATGTATAATATTCTGTGAACAGGGTTTTTTGTAGCGTTTGTTTTTTTTTTCAATGAGAGTTTTGTTTGGCTTTTTAAAAGAAATGGGTTAATTTACACCGTTTTTCCTACCTCTACCATGTGTATTTTGAAGGCACAGCTCAGTGCTTGTGCAGAACAAGGTGTTAGGGCATGAAGGGACAACCATACCTCACACCAGCTGAGCAAACCAGGCTGTGTGAACCCCCTTAGCCCATCCCAGCAGTGAAGGAGAGCCCCTTCACTTAGATAACTGTTAGACTTTGGATGGCAAAAGTGCTTGCTCTGCCTGTCCTCAGTGTCTCGATGGTGTGTGATCTCCTGCTTTGCTGTTCTCTGCCCTCAGCACAAATCACCAGTGTGCTCGGGGGCTTCAGTTCCTTGGTTGAGGACTGTAAAAATAACGCTGCTAACAAAGCCGGGGTGTGTGTGTGTGTGTGTGTGTTGGTGCAAGTAAGAAACACATCGTGTTGTTTTGTCCCTGTTCTTTTCTGTGGAAACTCCTGTGTGAAGGGTTCTGCTCCTGTTTGTTGTTGCTAATTTGATATTTGTATCAGCGCTGTGGTTTGTCCCTTATATCCTGGTATTCTGCAGGGGGGAACAACAAAGGATGCTGCTTGTCAGCCTAAAGTCGAAGAAAAGAGTCTGACGAGGAAGGTTTGATAGCATTGGAGTGGCTGGGGATAGAGGGAAGGGAATGGGCAAATATTAGCAAGGAGAGTATAGATGAGCAGGGGGATGCTCTGAAATGCCAAGATTCTGTATGAGTTTGTAATTTGTTTGTTAACTAAATGAAGTGACTCTGAAGCACAAACACTTGGCAAAATCAGATCAGCAGAGGAGGCTCCCCTCCCCGTAAGAGCAGCTTTCAGCAAAACAACAAAAAAACCCTGGGAGACCCGGACCTCATGTTCATCTTTGCTGTAGCATCTGCAGTGTCGGGGGACTTGCTTGAAACTTGAGGCACCAAAGAGATTTGTGCTACAGCTCCCTTTCTCAGCCAGCGCTGCGAGCCAAGCAGGTCAGCTACCGACTCGCTCTTCCCTTGGGACTTCATCCCTCTGAAGTCACGGGGAGTCTCTGCGTTACCACCAGCTTCACAGACTTTGGAGCAGGCTCTGAAGCTTGTCTTCAGCCAGCTGAACCCTATTCAAGTTCTAAAGCGTAATATTTCTTACTGGTTTCTTCTTTCCCGAGGCTGTGAACACTCTTATGTGAAAGACAGGGCTCAGGGACTTGAGTCTGAGCTACTCCCTGAAGTGCGCGGGAACAGAGTGGGGCTCCCGATGCACCTTACCCACCGGTAAATGAGGTCCTGTGATGCCTCTCACTCGAGTGAGCAATAAGTGGCTTCGGCAGCAGCAGCAGGAGCTTATCACCATCGTCTCCTCGGCTGACAGCCACCGCAAAAGTAGAGGGTGATGTTTTGGTGCTGTTGGGCTGGCACAGGCAAAGCGCAGAAGGCAATACTTGAGCGGTGCTCTGCTCCATCCCCACAAAAACCGTGTGCTGCGCTGGTTCCAGGTGAGCATCTTCTCCTCTCTCCACCGGGAAAACGATCTGAGCCCTTTATGTGTGCCTGAGTTGGCTTTTAATTCATGTCTCACTGAGGAGAAAAGAGGAAGGTGAGGTATCACTTCTAAGCATTGGCGGCTGCTGCTTTTTGTAAAATTATTTTTAAGGCAGTAATCATTTTACACAGAGCTAAACCCAGCTAAGCAACATTAAAAGGAAGACAGTATTTAATGCAAGAGCACAGCCTCTGCAGGAAACAAAGGCAGCGCAATGCAGAAGACTGGCACAGTGGTTGTTCTAGATCAGATCAGCATCTTTCTGCTCCGGCCCTAGTAGCAGTCGAGAAGCACGGGCTGTTCTCTGCCAATATCGAAGTGAAGTCAAACTAATTGAGAACGATAGGGGAATGTGACTGTGCAGCGAGAACGATTTCATCTGTCTGGATAGGCAGCGTGAAATGGGAGCCCACGAGCACACAGCTCTGGCACCCATAGCAGTCAGGGTACGGTTAGTGGTTTAGGTGCTAATTGCTCTTCCTAAAAAAGGAGATGGTTGTTTGGGGTGGCCTTTAAAAAGAACAGTAGGGCTGTTAGGAAGCTAATAGTCATCCCTGTAAGTCACATCTGATTCAGCTTTGCTATCACTTGGAAGGAATGCAGGAGAGCAGCCTCTCCCAGGAAAGCTTGGTTAGAAAGAGCTACTAAGGGAGTCTGAAGCCACCCGCTCCAGCAGGGCCGATCTCTGCTCCAGGCAGACTTTAGCAAGAAAGTTGTGAAGGAGGCCCTTGGCCGAGGCTGGTGGGGCTGCTCCTCGGCATGCAAAACCACCGCAGACGTACTGAGGAACTGGCTTGGTGGCAGCCACCTCTGCGTAGTGCTCCAGGGAGCCGTTCCAGTAGGAGACTTGCGTGGGGGTAAAGCAGAGCTGAATAGACGCGTAAAACCCTGCATAATGCAGAACTGAGTATAGGCATATGCTGCAACACAGCTGTGCAGCAGCACGGCACGAGCTGCGACAAGCCGTGATAGAGTGCTGCACGGCTGCCCCAGGCGCGCAGCCCGGAGCGCTGGCTGCATCTCCTGCCACTGCTGTCCCCCGGCTGAGATGCACTGCCGGCGGGCAGCGAGGCAGCCCGTGCCGAGCCCCCACAGGGGGCTCCTGGCTTTCAAGACCTGTTTCTGCTGCCTGGCAGGCTCCCCGTGAGCTCTGTGCTAGTCCTGGGTAACGTGAGGGGGGCAATGGGTGCCCCAGACTGCACTCCGGCTGCCGGGAAGCCACCCAGCCCTGTTTGCATCAGCAGGTTGCATTTCCATTGCTGCAGAAGGGAGCCAGCTCAGCCCCTCCGGGCAGAGGAGCAGGGCAGAGATCAGAAAGCCTGGCCAGCTGCTGGCTAAGGAGGTCCACTACAACCTCCCGCCAGGTTTTGGTGGCACCAAGATCTTACCCACCCACCCTGCAGCTTCTGCTTTTTTCAGGTCACTGTGGTGCCTGCTCTCCACGTCCCGATGTCAGACAGGTTTAGCCCTAGTTTAATGCTCGCCTTGTAGCTGTTTGGTGAGTGTACCTACCTCTGGTGAGTGTATTCGACTTGGTGTATTTATGTCTGTGATATGGCTGTGGTGGAAATGACTACCATGTTTGCTATCAAATGTAAAATACATGAGCTACTGACCAAAAAAGCTTGATGGGAAGACAAATGATAGTTCTTCACTTAATTCAGAGAGGCCCCTCTCCCCTTGTTCTGATTCCCCCTTTTTGTGCTTTACAGCTGCTGTGATGTTTATGTTATTTTTGATACATTTGAAAGCATAGCATTTTGGCACAGCTCATACAGGAAGATTAAATCCACCGTGGGAAAACTCTAGCACCCACTGCAGCCGGTGAAAAACCTTCATGTGAATCCACTTTGGGACACTTTCTCTGCTTGAAATGGGCTCCTGACAGGCAAGTCCCTTCTTTCCTCCCCAGTACCAGGCAGGCTCAGCAGGTCCGGCCCTGCACAGGCAGCTGCCTGCAGCCCCCTGGGAAATGAAAAACCCTTCATGCACAGGTAAGAAACGTAAATACACAAGCCAGCTAAAAGCAGAAAAACAGAATACCAAATGACCTCGCAGCATGTCTAACACCTGCTCGCTGGAATTACAGAAGCAGAAAAGTAACGCAGATTTGTTGCGTTTCCAGGTGTGCACAGGAACAACCAATATCCAAATACCTGCCATGCTGAGGGATTTTTTAAAAGGCAAATCCAGCATCACAGCTTGAGCCTCTCTTTTTAATTTTTTTCTAAGTAATATTTCTTTGCTTGCTGCTGGAGCCAACCTGCAGGCTCTCTAGTGTGTGCAGGCATCCCAAGAAGAGTGATGAAGAAAACCAGGCAGAGAGGGCTTTTTTTCCCTCTGACTTCTCAGATGAACGGGGGCAGGTGAGCTGGTACTTCTCACAGGTGGCCAAGCAACCAAGCAGACGGTGGGGGCCAGGTTTTGCAGCCCTGGTATCGCTTTCTAAAATCAGTAGTGGTTTCCTTCATGCTTTCTCTTGCCAAGCTGCAGCCTGCCCGGTAGCCTGCTGCATCGGAGGGGAGATGTGGTAAAGGGCTTGTGAGTCCTTCAGATCCCTGCTAGAGTTAAGGCTGTGTGAGGCTGAAGGCTTGGTCAGCCCAGCCTGAGTTTCAAGTCCTTTCCCAGATTTTTTATATTCGGACTTGAGGCAGGTTTTTACGACGCTGGTTTTTAATCTACCTGAATGTTTTTTTCCAAATTGCAGAGGAACACATACCTGTTTGTGTTTGTGCACATGTGTACAGGCACTTTGAACATTTAGCCCACAAATGTCAGGCTAGAGCTGCTGCAGATTACTGTAACGTGCCTTTGCAGTGAACCTTCAGCGGCTGCCTACCTGCTCCCCTAAGCCTGCGATAGAAGGGGGTCTATCAATTGGATCCTGATATTTATTTTCAGGTAAAGACAGTTTTTTGTCAAAACACACAGTGAATCTCCTTCTGAGAAACTAATACAGTAAATCCTACAAAACAAGTGTTTTCTGTTGTTTTTGACGTTCCATGGTTCAGTGGCTTCTAAGTATATACAGCAGGCTGCTACAGGGGCTTCTGCTTCACAGAAGGTAGTTGCTAATAAGGCTTCAGTGTTTCTCCTTGCATGCCTAGACATCAATTGAGAACTAAAGCCATAACCTTATATTAGGCTACACTTGATTAATGAGGTAGGTCCCCTCCCTGCTGCAAGCCCCTGGGTAAGATGCCTCCTGCGCTGCTTTCAGGATGAGAGTGCTTCCAGCTCCTGGCAGAGCTTTTGGTGGGGTTGAAGTGACCTCAGAAACTGAGCAATGCGTTGCTCCTTGGCAACCAAGTCTCATGAACTCTGCTGCAGCCTAAGATGAGCTTGCTGCGTGATGGAAGAGGTGCAGTGCTGTTAGTTGAGTGCTTTGTCCCAAACAAGTAGGATCCGCTGCTCATCTGGAGTTACTGTCTCAGGTCTGGTGCCATGTTATGTGACTACAGTGTGTCCAGGTGGCAGAGCAGAGCAAGTCCTCCTCTATCTGCCTCTGATAGTAACGGAGTAGTGGTAAAAGCACAGGAGGTGGGTTCCTCATTCTTATTATATTCTTATTATTCCCACTGTTATTGCCTCTCGTGGGAATCTGAAGACCTGAGATAAAAGGGTATACTCTGCCACAAGCTGTGAAGGACATCTGATGTAGATTATTGACCGCAGGGCAAGGACAAGGGTGTGAGAGGTGCCCAGAGCTGTGGGACCCTGGCTGTGGGTGTACTGGGTGGTTCCGCTGCCCCGAAGGTATAGACCTGTATTAACCCTGCGCTGTGACTCTCCGCTGATGCAAGTCCAAATCTAAATGAGTCATCAGATGCCCCAGTTATGTGCAGAAGAAATTAGATGTATTGTGGGATTTTAGGAGCAGCTTTGGAAACTGGGTATCTAGCGGAGTAAGTGAGCAGGATTGAAGTGCACATCTACTTAATAATAAAAATTATTAATACTAAGACTTTGTTCCAGTGCTCTGTGATAGAAAAAAAAATCATTAGCTTATAGCACAAACAAATGGAAGATTGTCATTGATTAAAATTATAATTAAAGCACAGGAACAATACTGGCACTGCAGACATCTCTGCAGACTATTTGAACAGTGCGTTAAACAAAGTCAATCATTTCTTTGTAATAATGGCATTTACAGTAACACAATGGGAATGCAAGGCATTTCACTGCAGGCAGCCCAGTGTTTTGAAATACACTTACAGCATTAACATCCAGAAAGAATAGGTACGGTCTGTGTTGAAAAAATGGTTAACGCTGCAGTTCAATTTACAGATGCCAGGCTTCAGTATAATAAGCAGCAGCAAAAAAATGAAAATGAGGGAGGACGTTGAACAAGGGCTGTAAAAAGAGGATTTGCTAGAGAGAGTTTAGAGCAGGATGATTTTGATTATGTTACTGTACTAGATAAAATGACGCTGGGGGGATTCATAATTATAAACGTTATAATCCATGAAAAATAATTTAAAGATAAGGTGATAGAATATTATTAGCAACTTCAGGCAAAGCCTTCCTATTTGTGGTCATTATTAGTTGCCCTCTTTGGATCAAATTAAAAAGAGAAAAGACAAGATACAGCTCTGTTTCAGCACAGAGCAGGAAAGGAAAAACTTTTCTTTTGCTCTCCAGGGCTAAACTCCCTTCTAACTGGATGATTTTTTTTTTTATTTTATTTTTTTTTTTTTAAAAGGAGGTTTCAAAATTGGGCTACAGATTTGTTAATAGCCCTGGGAAACTTTGTAATGTACTAGAATAGAATAAGGAGTGCCACCACATGCCATGCCACGCTCTGCGATATTGTGAGGAGATAAGCAGGTGCTCCATGTCCATTTTCTCTTTTAAGGGTAAACAGGGGACATTCAAAGATAGGAAAACTGGGAAGAGTTAAACCAAGCAAGCCACTAAGTACCACTTATCAAAGAGGTTGGTATGGTGCAGGAGAGAGCGTCAAGTGAAGTTCTTGCTGTTGAGTTGTACCAGCCCTGTGACATGCCTGCCTCTTCTCTAATATATTTAAGAATTGCCTTTTCTGTTTGGTATTTTTGTGGAAGAACCTGTTACCTTTATTTTTTGTTTCAATCCAAGCAGTTGCTACTGCTCGCTTACAATTTTGGGTTGTTAGTCTGTGGTAAGAGTTCCCACACTCCAGTTACCTGATTTAAAAAAACAAACAAACAAACCAACCACAACACAACCAAACACTACCCAACAGATTAAATATGTAAATCTTTTCATCTGCTTTTTATTCATAGGTACAGATCCACCTGATAGTGAGGCTGAGCTAGCAAAGCTTCATTGTTTGTTTGGAAAAACCACGTCTCTGCTGTTCCAGCCTGCCGGGGACTCTCCCCACTTTCCAAGCTGGTCTCTGCGGGAGCCTCAGCACAAAGCTGAGAGCTTCCTCCACAGGGCAGAGGTTTGAATTCAGCAGCCTCTTCTAAAAAAGTACTGGTGCCCCCTGAGGCTGGTTCAGACAGATGTGGAGGAATGCCAGGATCAGTGCACTGCGTTGGTCAAGGAATAAATTCACTACGATATCGCCTCTCATTAGCAAGGCATAGAGTGAAGGAGCTGCTTTGCATTGAACCCTATGCAGCAATGTCATCAGTCAGTATGTCTGTCATACCCCATACAAGGGGACCCACGAATACTTCGGTGACACCACTGGAAGGCTAAACTTCTTGATTTTGGGTGTACCAAACATTGCTTTGGGCAGGTTGTGGGCCAGATGCTGATCTCCCTTACACCAGTGAATGTTGATTACAGTTGAGTTACTCCAAGCTAGAACAGCAGGAACAGACCAAAAACGGGTAAGGTTTTTGGCCATGTTTCAAGACATATCCACCAGAAGACACAAGCAACTAATAGGTCCTTCGCCTTGCGTGCCAAGTTATCAGAAAAATACTGGGCATACAGAAGACAAGGGCAAGGGACCTTAAGAAGGTTCCTTAAGGATGCTGATACCTCCTGTAACTGTTTTGCTTGTGCCTTCAGAAGGCAGACCTTCCTTGGGTGGAAAAAAAAAAAAAGCATCATGGAGCCCAGATGGTTTTAATGCCCTTGAAATCTTTTAGTTGGCTTTATAAAAAACTGAAGTGATGGAAAAAAATAGGTGTGGTGATGTACAGAGAGAATGGGGAAGACAGCATGAAAGTGCTGTTAGGAGAGTGTTGTTCTGTGCAGAACAGTGGTGAAAGAAAATATAGGCAGGAGGAATGTTCAATTAAGGTAGTAAAAGGAAGCAAATATTTGAGGAACCAGTAAATCAACTAGATAAGGGTAGAATAAATGTAATTCAAAGACCAATTTCTTGTTGTAGTATGTTACAAACATCAGAGCGCAGAGCTGCATTTGATGGGCTATACAGTACAAAGTTGGGGAAGAGGCAGTAGCTCTCTTTAAAGCTTGCTGAAAGATAAATAAATCACAAAGGTTATTGTATCATACTGTCAGTGAGGTTTTTAATAAGCAGGTACAATTATTTTAGGGATGAAGAAAATGTAAGAAATATCTGCCCCCAAGGGCTGTTTTTTTCTCAACAAATGTGCTGGCAGAGAAAGTCACGCAGAGACATAAATATAACAGGATGGGAAACCATGTGTTGAGGAAAAGGAGTTTGTGATCCTGTTAAAAGTGCCCACTACAGAGAAGCAGATCCCAGTGGAAGATTTTCATAGAGAGGGAAAAACACAGAGTTTTACATAAAGCAATGAAAATGGAATACAAGGCATGAAGCTAGGCATCAATAAATTCATACGAAACATCAGACTTACACAGCATCAGAAACAGGCTTAGGACAATCTCTGCAGTTGATCAGTGCTGTGGTGGGAGGTGTGAAGTCCCACTCGCACACGTGAGGACCAGTTTAGAAAGCCTTTGCGCTTATTGGTCAGCATGCAATGCTCATCGTGCTCCATCTGGGGTGAATAAAGGCTCCATCAGTTCAATTTTAGGCCAAGTGTGATGGCTCAGAGGAAGTTTTTCCCAGGTAATGACTCCCTGACTGGAGGATTAGAAGCATCAGAGAATATCCCTATCAGCAATATAAGTACCAATAGAGGGGGAAGTTAGGAGATTACTGAAGGAAAAATAACATTTATTTCTCTGTTAGGGAAAGTAAAGGTAAAGCAATGGAGAAATGGCTGAAGTAAAGAAAGATAAATGTGGCACAACAGGCTTTCACACTTCAAGTGTCAAGTCAAGTGGTATGGGTAAGTGGGAGGATAAATTAAATGTACAACTTGAATTTTGAAATAGTCCTAGCGACTTAGGAACGTGCCAGCTAAGCGCAGTCTAATGATACACTGTAGAGGGCAGTCCATGTATCTTGTTTACAGGGTGCACGGCAATTTCCAGTCCCACACCAAGCTTGCTCCTGGCCTACCAATGAGAACCCTAAATTCCGTGGTTATTACTGTTCTCCTTTTCTGTAGCTATTTCAGTTAGGGTTTCATTTGCAGTCTTTTAAACTTGAGCATTGCATCTGGAAGAGATTTGTGGAGAGTTTTTTTGTTGTTTTTTTTTAAGCTCTGTGGCAGCCCTGCGATGTCAGACATGGGTCCTGGGGGGTGCCACCACTGCCCACGCGTGGACCAAACGCTGCTGCCACTCTTCGTTTCAGGGCTAGTTTGTAGAGCCTGGCAGCGGCAGGTGTTTAAAGCATGTGAGCTGAGCATACTTGCAGTTTGAAGGGAAAAACCTCCTCTGTCTATCCCTTAAAAAAGAAAATCACTGTGGTTACTGTAGTAACCGTGATCTCATCTGCCAGCAGACACCGACTTCTGAACAGTCAGTACTGCAGTTGTGAGGTGTTGCACATGCATGACTGTAGCAAACAGGGCTTGGATAACATTTTCAAAGTCATCTAGGCTCCCCCTTCCCCCCAGGCCATGACTGGCTTTACCTTCACCAGGCAGGTGTTTGTCAAACTCGGTTTTTAACATCTCCAGTGATGGGGAAGGGAATGTTTTTCCTTGTCGCAGCTGTCGGCTGTTTCGTAGCCTGCAGCGTGAAAAGGCTGGCATTTCCATGCAATTTTTATATTCACTGGTGTGATCGTAGCTCATCTCTCTGGTTATTTGATAGATTACACTAATGACCAACTATTTGGGTAGTGATCTTTGTCACCTTTTAATGTGGGAGTCGGAATACAGTCATGTAGTGCTTAGGAGGTGCTAAAGAGCAGAGCTGTCCTCTTGACTTCTCATGGCTGGAGAGCACCTGGGCAGACTCAAAATAAGCCTTTTTCTATCTAGTTTATTGGGCTGTATTCCTTTATTTATAGAATTGATTCTCTCCCAAGCTTGAAGTAGTACCAAATTGTTCTAGTTCGCGACTCAGTTCCTTCATTTTGGCTTTTAAATCTGCTGTCACCAGTAAATAATAAATCCAGGATAACACCGGTTTGTGAGAACATCTAGGTCTTGAGGAAGAAATGGCCACCTAAGTAACTGCTGACCAGAAGGTGTAACATGTTTATCAGATGAAACAAGTCAGAGGCCATCATGTCCAAAGAAGAAAAAAGGATGGTTGTTTTGACCAGGTTGATACCTGCAGCACGAGCAATTCACCCGCTTGTTCAAACAGTTCAGCTTTCCATTACTGGCATGCTTTGTTTTCAGCTAAGGCGCTCCCGATTTTCAGGCGTAACAGTAAGCAAACTAGTAACAGCAGGAGAAATACCATTTCAATGAAAGCGCTCCAATCCTGTGATAATTTTTTTTCTTTATCAGTTTGAGCTGATACAGAGATTCACTCATGAAAAGGTAGACAGGGATCACTGCCAAAACCATCGTCCTTCATGGGAGGATAGACCTTCACAGCAGGGAGGAAGGGATGAGTGTGGGGAGCGCAGCAGGAGGTAAGGGCCAGGTCAGGCACTGCAGTCTGAAATGGGCAGCCTGGCCAAGGAAGTCCAGAACCAGGAATGGCATATGAGTGCAAAGCCCTTCAGCCCCTCACCGAGCTGCTGCTCCCACCAGACAACCCGGCAGAGCAGCCCTGTGACACCCTCGCCCAGCTGGGTGGGACGGTCCCCTTGCCAAGCGAAGGGGTGGCCGTGGGAGCACACGCCTTGGCTGGCTGAAGCCTCCTGTCCATGTTGTAGTGGGCCCTTTGCAAAGGACAATCCCCACCTGCAGATCAGACTCCCTCTCGTTCCCTGAGTCATGCGATCACCAAGTTTAATTTCATTTGTGACTGGTCAAGAGTTGAGTGATTTGATCGGCGCAATTCTCCAGGGACAAAGCAAAGCCATTACTGCCACTCCTGCTGTATTTGACTTTGATAAAACAACCATTAGATATCAGTGTGGTAAAGGCATCAGCTGACCGGAATTTTTGGCTGGAGTATTGCGTGTTTAAATAATAATAGGGCTATGTGAACACCTTTTGGTTAAAGGTACCTCCTACTTAATTAAGTGTTACATAAAAACTAAATTGTCCCCAGACAGTTTTAGTCGGGAGTATTTGGGTAATACACAGAGCAACAGCTTATTAAAATGGAAGAAGCAAACAAAAATAATAATGATGAAAGGGATCCTTGATTCAAAACAATATTGCTTGCCTTACAGCATTGACATTTGTGTCAATACTGTATTAGAGGTAATCAAATTTCTCATTGTCTGCTACGGTGTAACCAACTCCTCGGGTATAAAACTCCATTAATCACGGAGGTGTGCTCTCTGTGCCTGTGTTGGTGGGAAGATAAATTAGGTGGCATTTTGCAGATCTGCTGAACGACAGGAGGACATGCATTGAGTATAGATGGAAAAGGATAAGCAAAATCTACTCCTAGGTCTTCTTCCTTGACATTTCATCCATGCCAAGCCAAAGAATGGTTCAGAGACGGTAATCTCATTAACCATCCTGCATTGTTTGCTATCACAGTTTTCATTTTAGAGCAAATGAAAGTGTATTTCTATCCTTAAGGCAACAGGTTGCAGGGGGTGAGTTTCTGTAACTCTGCAGACCGTACAGGCATTTTCCACCACCTTAAAATAGGAGTAACACTACCAAATGTCACAGTTGTCTTGGTCCTGATAGAGACTGCAACACTGTCAGCAGACTCTGGAGACCTACGTCTGCCACGGCTCCGCCACGGACCTCTTGCATGACGCTGGGTAGGTCACTTCATTTTGCTCTACCTCGTTTCCCCTGTCTGAAATGCAGGTAACAGCACTCCCTGCATGCAGAAGGCACAGCAATAACAATGCCATGTTAATGTTCATGTTCATGAGACAGCGCCAAAGAAAGAACTTGTGGGTATGGTTTTTTTTTTAATATTCAGGTTTCTGAAGCTGTGTGAGATGAGGATGAGCTGCACGTGGTAGATGTCAGATGGCTGGATGGGAGGTGTTAAGGGTCTGCATCCCTGTCCCTGGCCTTCTCTTCACAGCTCTATGTACGTCCTTGTCCTTGGAAAGGCCACTCAGCAGCCGTGTAATCAGCAGGCTGCTTTGTAAATAAATGTGCAGTTTTGCTGCAGCTCAGTTTACATGTATGGGGAAACTTCACTCCAGGGGCCTTTCTTCCCAGTAATCCCCCTGTAATTTTCTACAGCCTCTTCTTACACCAGTGACTTGCTTCTGTAAGGTTCACCTGTGCTTCAGCCCCAGATGTTGTGTGGCTTATCTGAAGGGGCTGCATGTTTGAGTAGGTCATTTCAGGTACTAGAGCATTTAAACGGGTGGGGTTTGCCTGAGGGATCATTTTTACCTACGAGTGATCATACCGTCAGCATCCCCCCGTTGCAAAGCAATGACAATGTTTTTTACCTTCTGACACAGAGCTCTCGGTAATAAAAATGCCAAGCGTTGTTGCTGTGTATAGTGTGACAGAGCTCTGCTTCGTAAGAGAGTTTAGAAATCTTTGGTTGTCCATAGCAACCTGAAGGCATTGAAATATCAGCTTGCACATGCGTGGGGGTTTGAAACACTGCTGCTACTGGAGGCTGCTAGGGAAAGGCTCTCTGCTTTGTCCCTGTGTTGGTGTTCTCCTCATTGCTCCTACCCACCCCTTTGAGACTGGTGCTCTTGTCAGCACGGCGGTTTGTAGCAAGCTGCAAGCCACGCTCCCTAGGAGGTGTGCATTGTGTACGGTCAGAGAGAAGCTGGCACCAAGGTGACATGCGTAGGGAAGTTCTAACCAGAGTTAGCCCCCATCCTGCAAAGACCTCCGTGCTGTGGTGTCCACGACTACGAGGCATCACAGAAGACTTCTGACTTTACTGGTGGTGGGTGCATTGTAAAAGGGTGCCTTTATTTTAGTTCAAAGTAGGAGAGAGAGACCAGCGCCACTTTGTCTCACGCTCTCAAGTCCCTTCTCCGTTCCACAGCTAACAAGTGGGGGGCAGGGCAGCATCCCAGGCTGTAGGCAAGTCATTGGCCCAAAGTAGTGGCTGTGTGACATGAATCAACATTGCAGGGTCCCCCCTCTGCTGCAAACATCTCAGATTAACACACTGGGTCATCCTAAACCGACCTTGCCAAAGGTTGCACCCCTTGCATGCTTTGGGAGGCCCTCATGCCAGCCAGCTCTGGTAGGCACAGAACAGTGCATGCTCTGTTCTGGTGCAGAGTGTTGTGACAGCCCTGAAAGGGTGACTGCCACGGGTGCTTCGTCACAGCCTGCCACTGCCTTACTCCTTCGTACACTGCTCTGCTGGGAGCCAGAGCCTGGAGCAACTGCCCAGCTTTGCTGAGCCACTTTTGCAGTATTAAGAGTATGAAGACGTTTTCAGCAGCTTCTGTGCTTTTGGCAGCACCCAGTCCCCGCTGTAATTAGGCTTGGGTGTCTTCCAAAATGGCAGAAACTTCAAAAGCCCCAAGTCTAACCTTGGGGGAATGTAGGTGGGGCTGTGATCTCCAGACAACGTCATCCTGGGATTCTTTCAGCTCCAGTGATCCGTTTACATAGTCAAGGTCTGACACAGCAAAAAAGACACTCACAGTCCAGCAACTTCAGTTTTTTAATCCCTATTTCTACCAGTAATCCTTTTCCTGTGAGTAGGCCCTACTCGTGGTGCTCTTGGCTTCAGTGGAGTGTCTTTGACCTGCCTGTATTTAATGTAAACTAAGACTACTTTTGGCATCTGTGGAATTCTAAAAAACTAAAACAGCAGAGCGTGATCCAGGGCAATGGGCTTTATAGACCCAGGAGGTCATGCTGGAGTTTACATTTCCTGCTGGCAATTCCATGGGGTTCCTAGCACAGGCACAGCAGATGGATTTCCTTTCTGACTTCAGAATAAACATTGGATGGGGTGTAAATATGAAAGGAATTACTGTAACAGAGTGGAAAGGGAGGAGAGCGCCTTTGTCTGTTTACCTGATGTCCCCACACAGCAGACACTGCTTATTGGAGTGTTTTGGAAGCCAAAAGATAAAGCCCTAAACAGGGACAGCCAACTGCAAAGATGAGGAGCGCTCTTCCAGCTTTTCAAGTTTTGTGTAATTGTGGCCATTGCTAATTTGCATACCATGATGGTTTAACAGTTCTGTGCCTGTGATTGTGCAGCCTGATTCACATGGGAAAAGCCTAATAAGCCCTAAGGTGCTCATCTTCTGTGCTACCATGGCAACGGCGGGATGCAGGAGAGCTGGGAGGGCTGTCTGCCAGGAGCTGCTGCACCTTGGCAAGAGAACTGCCTGTTGGATGTCCAAATTGGTTTAATTACCAGCCCTGGAAAGTATTTGGTGTCTAGTGACGGAGTCGTCAAATAAGTGATACTTCCCTGAGCAGAATTAACCCTTTGGGTGCTGGCTTCAGGTGCGTTCTGGGCCTCCTAGCACAGCTGTGTGTAGTGGCGGGGAGGCAGTCCCAGGAGGGACTGCGCTGCTGCGCGCAGTCTGGTGGCATTCATGCAAAACTGTCAGTCTTGAAAAGGAAGTCTGCTGAAGCTTCACTGATGGTGTTCTGGCATTCAGTGTCAGATTGTGTTTTGGGTTTCTGTTTTTACCCCGCTTTCCCAGTGACTGCTGATGCCCGTTCCCTTTGGCTGCTGGCAGGGCGTGTGCTGACCTCCAGGCAGGGCTGAGCGGCTCTGCGCTTGTGGCAGGAGAGCTGATAACAACTAATTTTGTCCCATGGAGAGCTCTGGTGCTTTGACACTTATCTTCCCCCAGGGAAGGGACAATGACAGTCATTTTCCTTGCTGAAAAAGATCATGAGTCTGAAATGCTGAAGCTGTGTTTGCCAGGTCAGCCGGCCAGAGAAGCTCCCTGCCTGAGCCATGGCAGTGCCCGTGGGATCTGCAGCTTGGATGCCCCGTGTTCTCAGTTCTCCTCCATGACCCTGGTCACCAACAGGGCAGCATCCCCTGTGCTGCGTCCTGGCCAGGGAAACCACATGAGGCCCCGTCACTGCTGAAGAGGGGACAGCAGGATGGAAAACCGAATGGGGGAACATGGTCTATGTAAGAGAATGGGCACATGAAATAATTGAATTGTAATACCTATGAAGTACTCTGGCAGCTTGGGTAGATACCTGTTAATGCCAAGCTGAACCAAAACTAACTGGTTTTTTTTATTTCATTTGAAAAAATGAAGCAGTGTGATTGAATTCCACGGACCTGAAACTGTTTTGCCGTATCTTTACTCATGCTTTGGTAAAAATTAGCATTTCCCACTCTTAGGTCTTGACATTAAAGAAAGCAAGTGTTTTGCAGGACCCACCACAGCTGATTTCAGCTGCTTGATGTGCCTTTAGCGATGGGGTTCCTGCCACTGTTACACCTCGTGCTGCTTGGATGAGGGGAGTGATGGTTGGTGTGGCCGTGTGACATATGCTCCACGTGAGCTCTCTGCACCCTCCCCTGGTGCATCATTTGGCTGAAAATAGACAATACTTATTGCTAATTATGTGTTGCTCTAATACTGGCTGATTAAGGAAGGCTGCAAAGTTGACAAGTGTGTTCTCTGGGGTAGTGACCACCAAATTCAGTGAATGGGGAGGTGAAGGATAAAAATTTTAATAGAGAGAGAACCTGGAATGGCTTATCCAATAGCGGTTGGTTGGTTTATTGTTTGGGGTTTTTTAATCTTCTTCAGGATGTACTGATATTCCTGTTCAGAAATATAGCAGTATTGATTGGGATAAATGTACGTAAATGTCACAGTTCCTAACTCTAGGGAAGTGAACACTACCTGGTAGGAAAAACCATTTCTTCTTATCTGGTTGGAAAAGAAACCCGGTCGTGTTGGCACGTTTTGGAAAAATAAACAGCAGGGAGAGAAACAACACCGTGGCTCTGCGGGTTTGCGGAAGGGCCATCAGAGGAGGGAGCTCCCTTGCTCTGCAGGCTTCAGAGAAGGCTGAGGGGAACGGCAGGAGTGGCTCCCGGTGCTGGGAATTCAGTGGCGTTCTCTGGGAGTGGCAGCCATGGCAGGGGCTGCGCTGAGAGGGTTTCTGTCAGGCTAAACAAACCCCTCCATCTCTGCAATGTCTTCTTGGTATTACGTGATGGTCCCTGCGCATTGCAGATGGGCAGGGATGATGAGACGCATACCTCTCTGTTATGCTGGACTGGCCATGATTTCACCTTGGTTGCTAGGCTGGCGAATGTCATGAAGACTTTTCTTCATATAATGTGAATGTTGCAGTTTCGCTATAGTTCCACTATAGGTTGGCTGGCTTTCTAGCTTTCAAAACCAGAAAGGTGCCATCAAGCTTCTGAAATTAACATCTGGTTAAAGGCCAGCTTATACAAACATTTTAAAAACTCTTGTAACACGAGATAAAAATAAGCTTGAATATGGAAAACCTATAAAAAAATATTCATGATGCACATCATTATGCACCTTCTTTCATGTAGCATCTGATGATGAGCAGGATCTAACTTACTTAGGGGGTTACTGAACCCTGTTATTGAGGTACTCATGTCTCTCAGTTCTGCATCACAGCAGCTGAAGCTCAGTCATAAGAGACGGATGACGAAATGACGAGCGGATGATAAGCCTCCTAATGATCCTATGGGCAGTAAGCTACTGGACAAAACAGAAGATCTTCTGGGCACACAGATACGTCCCAGAAAGTACCTTCTCAGTTGGACTCTCTGTGTGTGAGCCCATGTGGGAGGGAGAGGCAGAGTAACTTTACCCACGCCTGTAAAATGTGCTAAGGATATCACAGGAAAATACTTTTCATCAGAGAATGAAGTACTACTGCTCATGTCAGTGGTGAGATCGTTTTGATAGTTTGCTGTTTGCTTCCTTTGGAAAGAAATAGCAGACATTGCAATACAACTGGGGAGATAGAGATGCAAGTCCCAAACTGAGCAGCTACCCACTTTCCGTAATATCTCCTCATCTGTTAACCGAATACAATATCCATTAATTTACAATCATTTCAAGAGGTTAAATTAATGTACCGTGTCTGGGTTCTATCCAATGGAAGAATGCCAGACAGGTATAAAATTTATTCATTTCATCAGTATTGCAAGATAAGTGGGCTGTTCTTCTAGGATTTTGTTTTAGTTTACCTCACAATATGTTACCAGTGTATGAAACAGCAGTTTAACAAACCTGCAGTCTAATTTATTGGAAAAAGTCCCTCTTTGCACAGGAAAAATCAAAGAATGCAGCAGAAGCTAAAACACTGCTGTAGAAGGAGGAAGAGAAAACTTTGGTAATAAATGTGTACTGGCTTTAATCTTTCACACTAAAGACCAGGGTACAAACAGGCCCAACAGATGAAAGACTTCAATTACACTAGAGCCTTCATCATATGAAGTAAATCAACACAGCAAGACCCATGCTCTAGGCTCACGGTCACCGGCCCAGCAAAAGCTCTGCTACTCAGCCATCATCTGGAGTCTTTTATGAGCTGCCTCCAGGTGGCTGCCACTTTAGGAACACCCCTTTTTTCTCTGTTGTCATTGACACTGCTTGCTCTCCACAGTTAGTCTAATCGTTCCAGAGATGTGAGAGAAAAAAAGGACCAAGTTTCAAATTTGAAGTAAGGTCATCCAGATTTTTCTTGCCGTCACATTCAGCCTCCAGAGCAAACGCTAAGGGTATTTTTTCTGCAATGGCTGGGTGGAATTTCTAAGGATTGGCTCCTCCTGGAGTTCAAGGTGCCAGACACAACCCTCCAGATTGTATCAGGTGGAGGTCAACATCCACATACAGTAAAGATGACTTACATAAAACAGTTGGACTGATACTCTTGTATTTCTTTATAAATTATAAAAGAAGCTTGGAATATCTGTAATACAAAATAGTTTTCTTGTACGATTTTGGTATTGTCTGGCTTGCCTGGAGAATTTAATGAAACTATGGCATTAGTAGATAATGCAACTGCAAACTGAACAACCTAGAGGAATTTTTGGTCCTCCGGCTACGTAACACTTTTTATTTTCATTTGCTTGTTAAGCTTAATTCCAATAATTAATTACGCTTTTGCAGAAAATATATTTTATTAAGTACTATCTAATACTACCCTGCAGCAAAGATGAGCCTCTTAGAAATAATCTTCAAATGTAACCTCAACAGGTAGATGTATATTGGCATCACTGGTGTCTTCACGGTTAAAAACACAGAAAAATTCAGTCCATGCAATAACCAAATTTTAACTGTCCTTTATATATATACAAAAGTAATAGGAAGGGAATAGAATGCCTTGGTACACAATGTGAAGACAGTATCTGATATTTTACTATTATTAAAGCCTTTTATTGGTCAAGGAGACCCAGCAGAACAGAGACTATAGTTATTTTATAGGAGAACAAGTTTTACGGTAGCAGAAATGCAGACAATTGGTAAACCCCTTCAAATAAGAGCAGCGAAGGTATCTCATGCCTTGGGATTACCATTTCTCCAGCAGTGCTAGTGAGGAATGATGCCACTCTTTCCTAAAGTGACGCTGCATTCACTGAGACATCTGATACGGATGGGGTTTGGGTTTTTTTAAGCCTGGGTAAAATCCCCTTTGACTAGGTGCTGCCTTCCTCTGGCACTGCCTTCTCTGCAGAGCTCCTGAGGACTAAATCAGGCCTCTAAAGGTTAACCTGCTGGTAGGTGTAAAATGCCAGGAGGGAATGATCACCCAGCTGGTCTGGGGCAGATGACTCCTGAGGCCAGTAACCTGAGAGCCTGTTGCACAGCTTTTGGGCCCCGGAGCTGCTGTGGGATCATAAGGAGCTGGACGGCTCAGTCCCTGTTTGTGCAATGCCCGAGCAGCTCGCCTGTGTTGCCCTCCTGAGTGTATGCCTTTCAGCTGTGTCTGAATTCAAAGTGCAACACCTATTCAGAGTAACTCCCAAATTGGATGGTCCTATTCTGAGCTGCTCTGCCTGGATTATTCAGGAATATCTGGGTACATTTGTTCCTACCTGTCAGTCATCCAAAACCTGGGAAGCCCTAGGAAGCTTTCCCTGTCCTCCATTTATTTTTCCATTCTCCCCATACCCTAACACAACACCAGGTGACAACACAGGCTGCCATATAATGGTTCCTAGAAACATGTTACCACAAGGAGTTAGGCTTTTTTTTTCTGTTGTTGTTTTTGGGGGTTTTTTTTTGTTTGTTTAAAAATATCCCAAACTACAACTTGGTTTCAAACAGTGCCTTCCCAGAGGCGCTCATCACAAAGGACCACTCAGAGTACCCATTTGATTTCAAAATTCATTGGTGACTTTCAGAAGGAATAATTTCCTTTGTCTTCCTATCTGGACAGGAATGTTGATGTTATATATGGTCAGAAAATGGAAGTGGAAATGGAAAACCTGGGGTACAAAACCTCTTCTCATTGCCAGTGGCACTGGAAATGTGCTGCACTGGGGGTTTGATGTTTGGAAAGAATGTTTTTTCATCTGCTGGCCCTTTTGGGCCCGGGTGGATGGTCCTTAGGTCCTGTCCTGATATCGTAAAGGGCAGCGATAATATGCAGCCTATGGAAATCTGCAGCAACTGTTAGGTACTCATTAGTCACTGACACAAAGCTTTGCACATTAGAATCTATCTACAGGTGCCACAGGGAGAAGGCAAGGAAGAAAAATGTGTCATACTTTGAGGTAAACAGCTTGATTCCCTATTAGTCTGCCGGAGGCTGAATTAGTAATTTATGAAGCACTTTGCCACAATGAGATTTGTTTAGTCCACTTAGGATTTGTTTTTCACTGTTAACACAGAACTAAACAACTGAGACTGTGTCTACATGCTCTTCTGCAGATACGAGCTTGCTCTGTGCCCTGTGCCTGCCAGCTATAAGCCACATCACTGGCAGCACGGCCGCGCTGTTTGCACAGCATGGAGGGTAGGGCTAATATTCCCACAGTTACTCATCCCAGCACCGCACCTCCCTTTTCTCCACCAGGTGTTGCAGCCGCTTCTGACTTGTTAGCGAAACGGCAGGCACACCGTGTGTCTGCCTAACAGGAATGCAGCGGTCACACATGGAGCGCTGCAGGGAGGTCAGGGAGCAGGGGTGGTGACTACCCTGGGCAGGGTGGGGGCCATCACATCGTCATCCAGCTCTGTGACAGTGCGAACAAAATGTGGTTCCTCTGCCTAGGGAACAGACTTGTGGGATCGTCTGTTTTTCCATCTTTTAACACGCCCTGTTGCTTATTAAGATTTGAGAAAGGTAGAAGTCCATCTTGTTAAGACCACCAACAAACTTTCAGGAAAAAGCAGACACTGCTACAGAAAAAAAAAACCACCTCCACCCCCCCACCACCCCAAAAACAACAAAAACAAAAAAAAAAAACCAAACACCAAACATCGAAAAGAAATGCAAATCCCCATTACAAAAAAATAAATCCAAACCAAATTAAATTTTCAAAGCCTCCCTTCCTGGACATAAATCCTCTATTTTTCTTTTGAAGGTCAGCATTAGATGATGCAAAACCAACGCTGAACTTCCAGCCCATTAGCCTCTGCAGAGCCAGGCAGCCGGCAGACAGGGTGATGTGGTATGTCTGCATTTTTCCCCAGGCACTGGAGAAGTCAGAAGCAAAACCCTTCCTGGGGTGGGAACAGTTAAGAGATCCTCTTCTTTAAGGGGGTCTGTTACAGCCCTGGGGGCGTCATGGGACAAACCGGTGGGCTAGCCTACAGGAATCACCCCTGGCAGAGACAGGGCTGGCAAAAGGAGAAGGCACTTGCAAAGTGTTTTTGAAATGTTGCCTCCCCTGGGTAAAACCAATAGGAAAGGGCTTGCCTTGCTGGTATTTTAAGGGTTTCTGAGCCACATCAGACACCTCCCTAGTGCTCACAGCCCTGCGCTGAGCCATGTGAATGAAGCAAGTTAGTCAGCCCACTGAGGGGAAAGGCAGAGCTCTGCGCCCCACAGGGACTGCTTTCTTCTGTGACTTGAAGCATTTGCCTCTTGTATCAGCCAACCAAAGATTGCAGCAGGGCTAGTTTAAGGGATCACTGCAGGTTTTGTTGGTGTAAAGCTGGTATCTATTTTCCCTATGTAAACAGCGGTTACTGAACCGGTTTAGGTGATTGTGACAGAGTGGGGGTTATTCTGGCATAGCTACAGTGGGACAGTGCTAATCCCCGCCCCCCCCCCCCCCCCCCCCCCCCCATCTGCACTTGTTAAACCTTTTGAGTAAAGATCCCTCAGATGAAGAAGCAAGGTTGTGAGGTCTGGGGTTTGCTACAGCACTCGCTGGAGACCCCAGAAACAGCAACTGTGAGTGTTAGTGGGCTTTCTGCCCACAAATCTTTGAGGTTTATTGTGCATAGTCCTTTGGATCTCTGATGGAAAACATGAGGAGGCACCAGCTGCTATGCCCTCCATCTGTACAGGGCAAATTTAGATCCAGATTCCTCTGGTCCAAGCCCAAATTCACAGCTGAGCAGGAAAGGTGCCCTAGAATTGCCCCACATCAGGGATTTCATGTAAATCATCCTACCGGTGTGCACAGGATTAATCAAAAGAGGGAAGTAAAGAACTTTCAGAAACACCTTGCAGGACTGGGCTCTCAGGTGAAAAAAATTCTGCTAAAATGCATGGAGCCCAGGAAGAAAAGGCTATGTCGGTGCTGCAGGACGCACAGGTGGCTCCTCTTGGAGAGAATGCTGTGAATTCAGGACGTTTACTTAGCGTTTGGGGTTTTTTTCTGTGGTACATTACAGTGCCCTGGTACTCAGTTGGCTTTCTTAGCTAACAGCTAGGTAGGCACAAAGCTGCCTGGAATCCTGGCGACGGGCACCTGGCAGTCCTTCCTGCTTCAGGCAACTTGCAGGTACACTGCCCTGAGGTGGGGTGGGGGGCAACAGGCAGCTCGGATCTGTGTCCCTGATCAGGAGCAGGACCCCAACAGAGTGGGGATTCCCCACTGCATCTTTCCCACTGACTTCTTGCTGAAGTTCCTCTCAGGCCTCTGTGGCTTCCCCTGGGGTCATTCATATTTCCTGAGTGAAATCCTGACCCTGATGGCCACATATGGTGTCCTCAAGAGATGCTGAAGGTACCAAACCACTGTTTTCTGGGGTCTCCAGAATGCCAGTCTGGCTGCCAGCTCATTAAATGGGCACTGAAGTGTCATCAGGGAGCTGAGGTGTCATTAACACTAAAACATAGCTGACCAAACCTGTAGCTTAATTTAGGAGCTTGTCAGATGTATGGTAATGGCCTGATTAGGCTTGGTTAAAGGTGGTGTTTGCAGGCTTCTGTACATTTTTAATCTCTGTATAATAAAATATTAAACATCAGCTCTTGCTCTTACTGGCGGATTTCTTGCGGGAAGATCTACTCTGGGACTTCTTTAGCACTGAATACTGAGCAACTGACAGAAAAAGGGGAGTTTGGACCAATGTCTCTGCTGGCGTAACTCCATGACAGCCGGAGGGTGGAATCCCAGCCCTGGGACTTCTGCCAGGCTTATGACTGCTGAGAACTCTTTTAACAACTCAACCCTGATTTTGCTTTGGACTGAAACCTCCATTTGAGTCTTGGCCTATAAACACTTGCATCTCCCATACAGAAGAAAAATGCTCTGCAGCAAGCAAACGAGCTTGGAAACAGATTTAACTTTGTCAGTGGAACCCTTGCTGTAGACATTCATTGAGGGCTAAATTTGGCTTCTGTGGTAAGACACTGAGTGGCACACAGACATTCAGCTCCCTCAGTGATGGAAAGGCTCCTGCTTTGGCTGCAGTCACAGTTTATTTGACATGCTCCCTGTCGCTCCTGTGAACTGCATAAGCAAAGTGTTGGTGCTGCCTCTCAATGAGACCCACTCGTGCAGTCAGTGCTCATTAACATTTTTTTAAGACCAGGAACCCTTGATACTGACAATGCATCTCTCTTCTGTCTTTCCATTGCATACTGCTGTTGCAGCTTCCAGACTTTTTTTTAGGCTTATGCATTGTTACAGGGTATTTGCGAGTCTTTTGGAAGTTCTTGTGGCTGAAGATAACACCTGCATCAAAGCCCTCTCTGTGCTCTTCCTGTTTGCGGAAGACTGACTACACCTCCAGCAAGGAGGTCAGAAAGTTGGTGCTTCCATCACCCACAGCAGAGACTTGATAGCCTTATGGTTCTGAGGTTTAAAAAGGAGGAGGAAAGAAGATGCTAGAAAACCAAAATAAATTAATAATAATTCTGATTTCTTTATACTTTATAAAGAAGCAAGGGAGAAAAAAAATGGTTTGCTTTGCAGGTCACCTTCACAGTAAATAGGAATTGTTCAATCACTGCTGGATAATACTAAGGGCACTCTCAGGGGCTGGCAACTGGAATGACGATTAAAAAAATATGAGCAAGATTTTAAGTGTCTCTTTGTGAAACAAACAGAGCAAAATTGTTCATCAGTGGCGGAACAGATACTGTAAACACTGTCTTAAAACAAATCTGGAAGGAACGCGTATCTCTGCAGAAACAACAGAGAAGATGATCAGCTCTGTCTTCCCAGCACAGTCCCAACCCCTTATGGATACAGAGGGAGTCTGTGACCTTGCCTTCCTACTCCACGTGTCGAGCTTTCTGAAGCTCCATGTCTCTTTTTGCATTTGAGAAGACAGATAGGAAATATTTCACAGAATCAATGAAGTTGTCTGGGACCTCTTGTGATCATCTAGTCCAACCTCCGTCAAGCCGGGTGAGCTAAAGCAAGTTGCCAAGGACAGTGTCCAGTTGGGTTTTGAATGCCTCCATGGAGGGAGACTCCACAGCCTCTCTGGGCAACCTACTCCAGTTTTTCAGCACCCTCACAGAGTAAATAAAATTTACTATGTTCAGATGGAATCTGATGTGTTTCAGTTTGTGCCTCTTACGCTGTCATTGAGCACTACTGAAAAGAGCCTGCCTCCCTCCTGCTGGCTGTGCTTCATCTCCTGCTTGTTGGGATGGACCTTCCGTGAGCCTGGAGGAGGTGATCTCTGAAAGCCAGCTCAGAGGACCCCTATGCTCTCCACGACTGTATCACAAGCAGCTCTCTGAAGAGGCCAAAGTCTGCTCTTCAAAATCAGAGTTGTGGTCCTGCCGTTTGCCTTAACTCTCCCCTCTTATCATCCTGAACTCCACCATCTCATGGCCACTGCACCCAACGTTGACCCCGCCTTCATGTCTCCAACCAGTTGTTCCTTGTTTGTAAGTATGAGGTCTTCCTTACTAGCTCCCTGATCACCTGTGCTAGGGAGTTGGTGTCAGTGTACTCTTGAACTCTCCTAGATTGCTTGGACCCCGCTGTGTTGTCACTTCTAGTTTAAACCTCGTCCTACCGGCTCTAAGCTTAACCTTAGCATAAAATACATCCATCTCCTTCTGGGCTCACTGTTGGTCCCTGCACTCCCTGCTGCAGGCCTGGTGGCTCCATGCTAGCCGATGAGCACCAGGTGGCCCGGGCGTAATGTGTTGCAGAGAAGCGGTCACACACACTGGCGCAAAGGTAGTCCATCTGCATGTTTGCAAATACACTGGCTACAGCGGCAAGGCGGCTCAGTAGCCCAGATCCTTTGCACCTCTTCCAGCTGCAGCGCCGACACCTGCCTTCCAGGACAGATGTTCACTTGAAACTTAGTAGTGACACATCACTAGAAGCACATCTGCGGTGAAGCGGTTCTTAAGTGTTTTCTTCTTTTGAGCTAATCACCCTCGTGACTTCCTCTCTGCCTAAGAGGTGAGGATTCTTTTTTTTTTAACTGCTTTTTCTGGCTAAAGGAAGGATTGTCCTCAAATCTCCAATGAGATTTGCTGTATGATCCACTTTCTCCTTTTGTCTCTCCTAATAAGTCAGAATGCAAGAGCCGGGACTGGAGATTTTCCATGGGGTTGCTCTCCACTAGGCAGAGCAGCATACGGCCTTTGGCTGCTCTGTCCCAGACACCGTAGTACTGAGAATCATGTTTTGTTTTAATTGAGCCTGGTGAATGATCCAGGCACAGGGTGCTACTGTGCTTGGGGCTGAAAACACAGGATAAAAAATTATTCTTTCCCAAGGACTCTAAATTGATGGACCAGACAAAAGGTAGAGGGGATGGCAGAAAAACCCCAAAACATCTGTACGGAAAAATTCTACCAGTTCTATGGATAAAAGTGTTTTTGTCCAACCTTTGCCAGGGACATTGTCATTCCTGGAGTTTGAGCTCTTCCCCAGGTGACTAAATTAAAGCCATTCATGTACAGTTGATCACCCTAAAGGTTTCAACATTACCAGATTAAAGTTATAGAGCTAGTCTGGAGAGAAGCCACCAAGGGAGTCTGTCATCCCCGCCATCTGCACCAACAAGGATTTGGGACAGAGGTGGATTAAGCTCTTGGGGGCTTTAAGTAAATTCTCTTGTGGCTCAGGCTGCCTTCCTCTCAGATTCCTACAAACAGCACATTTTATTCTGACCACCCATTTTATTAATGAGTTTCACCCAGCAGGGCTGCTCCACTGCCTACAGATAAACATTGCACAACATTTGTTGGAGCAGAGCTCCAGTGTGGCGGAATGCATAGCCAAGCATTTCACAACTGTCATCTATGGATTTCTGCTTACAGAAATAGCACAGGAAACCCCAGCTAGCCAAGTCTGGCTCTCAAAAGGAGGAACAAAGTGCACATATACTGCTCTGCTACCTTTCCTAAGGGAGAGAGCTGAATTACAGAACCATCTGCATGTCTTTGGGCTGTTCTCTGCCAGGCAGCAGTTTCCTGAGGACCTGCCAGCCAAGGATGTCACAAGGCTGATGCGGCTTGTGGCTGGTCCACCACTTTGATGGCTTTCCCCTTGGGGAAACTACCCTCCCCTCATGCCTGACCCTGCCTGTAGCCTCGCTCAGACACTTAACATCTCCCCACAGGAAGGTCCTGTCAAGAGTTCAGTGCGCTTTGACAGCCTTTTTAGTTCTCAGCAGGATTTAGGCTCACATCATTGGCACTGAAACCTTCAAAGCTTGGTACTGCATACCTACCCCTAGGCTTTCCATCTACTGCACATTTGGTGCCAGGAGCGTGAGGCCGTGGTGCAGCCCCCAAAGCTCTGAGGTACTATGCAGCACCACCGCCCTCCCGCCCAGGCAACGGCAGTTTCTGCCTGCTGGAGACCAAATCAGACTTCACCCTCCAGCCGACATCCCAATGGATGCCTCCTCCTCCTAAAAGTGTATTTTTTTTCCTCAGCGAAGGAGGCCGAACTGCTAGGAGACAGCTCTCCGGGAAAAAAAAGATCTCTGTGACAAGACCCCTCTCGGCGTTACAAATGGGTCCTAAAATGACGCGTAAAGGCGGCAAATCGTTCCCTAACTCTCCTCTGTCCCCCTGCCGCGCTCGCGGCTGTTTTTCTGAGGGGGGGAAAGCGAGGGACTGAGGGCGCTGAGGCACCGCGCCCAGCACGGGGACCGGTCCCGATCCGCCAGCGCCCTGAGAAGAGCAAGATGGCGGCGGCACAGCCCAATCAGCGCGCCGCGCCTGTTCGCGCCCGCCTTTTGCCCACTCCCGGCGCTCCGCGTGCCCCGGACGGTTCCATTCAGCACCCTCCCCCCCCGCCCGGCGCCCGGGGTGGGCCCGCCCGGTCGCTATAAAGCGGAGCGCAGCGCACATGTGCTCCTCAGTGCCGGCGGGAGCGGGAGGGCGGTGGGGTCTGGGTTGGTCGGGAGAGGGGGCGGTGGGGGTCGGGCGTGCCGCACGGTCACCGCGCAGCCCCTCGGTGCTTGTGTCCCCGTCCCCTGTGAGGGTTGCCGGTGCCCCCCTGCCCGGCCCTGCGCTGCCGCCGCTCCCCCGCGGGATGCGGGCTTGGCCCGCCCCGCCAGTCCTGCCCCCCTAGCCGGCCGCAGCATGAGCGCGGCGAGCGATACGTACTTCCTCATAAAAGACATAAAACCCGGACTGAAAAACTTAAATGTCATCTTTATTGTGCTGGAGATCGGTAAGTGGCGTCCGGCACGCCCCACCCCCGGGCCGCCCACGCGTGTCACGCAGGGGCCGTCCCGTGCCCCCCCTGAGCCGCGCTTCTCCCCGCAGGGCGAGTCACCAAGACCAAGGACGGGCACGAGGTGAGGTCCTGCAAGGTGGCGGACAAGACGGGCAGCATCACCATCTCCGTGTGGGACGAGATCGGCGGCCTCATCCAGCCGGGGGACATCATCCGCCTGACCAAAGGGTGCGTATGGGGCCGGGCCCGCCCCCCCCGCTGCCCGGGGGCCCCGTGGCGGCGGGCGGGGGCGCGGGGAGCACGGCTGGCCCCGGCGCGGCGGCACCCGCAGGTCACTGCCACATTAAAACCGCCTCCCCCCCCCCCTCCCCCGCCTAGCAGCAGCGTGGCTAGGAGGGGCTTGTATTTTTAATGAGGAGGTGGTGTTAAGAGACCTGGCTTTTTTTTTTTTTAAAAAAAAAAACAACACAGCTCCTTAGGAAAGACTTCTTTTGGGGGGAGGGTTGTGTGGGGGGCGAATGCAACAGACTGTCCTGGTCTGTAAATCAAGCATGTTATTTTTACAGCCAGTTCTTTACTCTAGCAGGCAGCTCCTTAATGAAAGAAGGGGATGATTAATGTGTCTGGTGCAGAAAAAAGTTGCTTTTCATTGCAGTGGGTTTAAGAGAAGTGATGGGCAGAGGAGGAGAACCTTGTCAGCTTCACTCTGAAAATTCATGCAAGGGCTTCACTGCAGAGCATGTTAGCTTGGTTAGGTGCAATTGATTTATCTCAGAGGTGGTTTAATTAAAAAAACACACACACACCCCTAAACATGTTTATTAAGTGAGAAAGGGACTAGATTCAGTTTGAAAATCCTCTTTCATGTCACTTAACTTGTCAGTAGCAAAACAATAGTCACTTTCATTTGAGTTCTTCATGCCATTTCAGTTATACTTAGAAATCCATTACACTGGCCCACAGCACTCCAAGAGATGGTGTGTAAGGTCCTCTTAATTTCTTCTTATGAAGAAGTAGGTAAAAGGTGACTGGGTGGTGCTGCTGACTGAGCTGGTCTTAAGTTGCTCATTTGAGTGTAATTCTTGGTTTTGGCGTGAAATGGGCTCACCCTTGCCACCAAAACTACAGCTGCTTCCTCCTATGCAAATGTCCTTTTACACGAAATGAGCTGTCTCCTCAGCAGGGGTGGTTCTGGGGAAGCCTGCTTGCGTGGAGAGCACGTGGAACGCTGCGCTGGGTGGAACTGAACAGCTCTGGGCCACTACAAAGCCCTGTGCACAGACGACATTGAAACAAATTAATAGCGATACTGTTCAGCGGCGTTACTGTGCTCTGCTCTGACTAGCTGGCTGTAGTTGCGCTGGTGTTTCAGTGCAACAGATGGGAGGGTCACTGCATCCCTTCATGTCCAAAAGTCAGTTTGGCTAGTATAAATTAAATTTATGAGCTCTCATTGCTGTTCCTGGTGGGTGGCTAAGTCATGCCCTCATTTGCGTGAATCGCATGCTCACTTAGGACTGCTTAGTGAGTGAAATGGCAAAAGCTAAAGACATTCTGGTTGGCTCTCACATTAAGAGAAATGCCCTCATGCTGGCATACGAGGTTCTCAAAACACCATTTTATACTTAGACAGGATTAGTTTGGGTGTGTGATGTTGCCAGTGCAAGGCAGGTAAGTTGCAGCTCTGTAGGCTACTCTGACTTCAGTGCAGGGTGCTCGCTGTTAATAGCAGAAAGGCTTGGCTGGGCCCCCCATATAAGCATGTCTTTCTGCTGAATTTCAAGCTGTAGATGCATTCCTTTGCAAAAGCAGACACTTGCTGATTTTTGTCATTGGCGGGATGTTAGTTCTGGAGTTTAGTGCTTTTTTGGCTGGCTCTTTCCGAGACAAAAACAAGGGCTTGCATACGTGGAATAACTTTGTGCTGGAGGTTATCAGTCGCATGATTTGCTGGGTCTTGTCCCAGGAAATTTATGTTTGACTTACATTTATCATTTCGTAGCTCTTGTCCTTTGTGCTCTGCTACAAGAGTGTCCCACTAGCTGGTTATTAAAGGTTAAGCATGGAGTTAAAGCATACTTTAAAGTAAAAGGTGGTGTTACGAAGTGCATTAATCCTGCTTCTGGATGGAGTGCTGCTGAGATGGGTACCCAAGCTGTAGATACTGTGCTGTACTGCTTGTGCTGAAGTGCGGGGAAGGTTATCTTTGCATTGGCACGATGGTCCTGTTCTGCCAACCGAACTCCTCCCCGGTGCCTCTGTTTGAGGCACTGTGTGTGGCTGGATGGCTCCCAGGCTCAGCAGATAAAGTAAAGGGCAAGAGGAAGGTTTGTTATCTATGTTCCAGAGATAGACCTGGAGCATAAGGAAGTGGTGACTTGTCTTAGGTTATCGGTGACTCCTGAGAGTGCAGTTGCTGGGGCTCCCTCTTCCTTTGCTAGAAGACACCCATATTCCTGTTAACTCTTGCACTGCACCTGGGTTTCTGGACTGTATTTTCATTATTTTTTTCACATACATGATGCCCCTCACTGAAAGAAGCGATTATGCAGAAAGTTTTGCATAACCCGAATCCCAATGCTTGAAGTCAAGTGCCACTATAAAGACTGGAGTGCACTCGTGCTGTCTTGTAAGTGAATGTTTCCGCCATCAGAAAATTATTTCACTGCATTTCTATGTCAATTGGAACACGATGATCAAACTCGTGCCTTTAAAAAAGAAAATCTGGTAAGGACCTATACTAAAACAGCGAGCGCTTCCTATTTTACACATTCAATAGCAGTATCTGTATTATGCAGTGAACAAAGGTAATTCTTCCTGGCTCCTGCACTGAGAATTGTCACTGAATGGTAACACAGATACTGCTTTCGGCAAAATGCCTTTCCTCTGCAGGACCAGTCATAAGGGTTGCTCCAGCCAAGGGAAGAGCATCCAATCTCAAAATGATTGGCTGCTTTCCTGGAATTCCCAAAGGAGTCAGCTGAGCTTCCAGTACCTTTTGCTAGAAGCAAAATGTGGGGAACTTTGTGTGGTGAACTTGGGGTCCCTGGGAATTTCTTCAGTCCTTTCATGCTGATACTTACTAACTCTTAGAAGAAAGCATGCTTCTACTTTTTTTCAACAGTGGTATTTCTTATTTGCTAAGAGACTGCTTTGCTTCTTCCTTTGGCCAGGTATGCATCTCTGTGGAAAGGATGCCTGACACTTTACACAGGACGAGGAGGCGAGCTGCATAAAATTGGGGAGTAAGTATTGAGTGTTCATAGTTGCAGTGTGATGTCCTCAGCAGAGCATCATGGTAAGTATGAGACATGGTGGCTCTTAGTAAATGGAAGCTAGGGCAGCAAAAAACTGTGTTGATTGGTCATGGGTAGGTACAGTACAGACAACTGTGATGTGTGTTTACACATGCTGTTGTGTTAATGAGCTCAGACCCTCTCTGGATTCTAGGTATGTTGAGGAAAACCAGCCTCCAACACTGGCACAGGTCTGAGTTTTACTTAAGGAGGAAGAGTTTAAATGACAAGAGATTTAATCTGCATTGCTTACCTAGGCCTCAGCTTGACTGACTAAATAAACTCAGTTTATTTTGGTGGAAGCCCTGTGTGTGTATCATGTTTGAGAGAGAGGCAGTGCAAAGAAGGAAGACAAAGGTAACTCCAGTGAATCACATATAAACAGAAGGAAGCCTCATTAACCTTCTTTAACCTTCCCACAAACTGAAGCAGTGGCGACTCCTGACTAAGAACAAACATAAGTAACATACTTGACATGCAACAGGAAAAACAGCAACGTTTTCTAACCAGAAGAGCACTTCCGCTGTTGCACAAATGCCGTGGGAGGCCTTGCAGTCATCAGGAAAGTGGGGTTCTGGGGTGGCCACCTCTCATCTTGGATAGTTCAGAAATGCCCAGTGTCCAGCTGGAGTTTGTGAGGGATGACCTGTTTTTTCGGTTTTCATGATTTGGGTTTTTTCGGTGTAAAGCCACCACCTCAAAAGTGTTGGCTTACTCTGCAGCAGGCTGGATTGAGGTGAGCCCTCACCTGGGCTGGGAGCTCTGCTTCTGCTTAACCAAGCTGCTTAATCATTCAGATCTTTCTTCCCCTCTGCCATCGTTTCCATGTGGTGAGTTGGTGGGGCCTTTTCCTCCCATGGTCCCTTTGAATGGAAAAAGGTGCTTTGAGTTTCATTCCCTGTTTTGGATGCTGTGATGTTAATAGGGCACTCCGTAACTTGGGAGCGTGTAGGAGCATTCAAGCTGTCCCTAGAGAGCTAAAGCAGTCCAGTCTGCGAGCAGGCTGGGTGACTCTGTGCCTCAGGTGACCTTGTGAGTGGGTGTTGGACAAGATTGCACAGCTGGAAGAGAGGCAGAGGGAGCCCTTTCATCACCTTTTGTTTTCTTTAGGCCATTTTACCCTTTAGAGTAAATATGTACTTGCCTCTGCTTGACTGAAACACCCTTGCCAGGAAGATGTGACAGGTTCACCGCAAGCTGTAAAGGGATCAAAGAGCCTTTTAATACCTATGAATGCTCTCTGAACTTTGGGGTCTGGATAAGTTACTTCTAGGTGATGGGATATGTCAAAGACACATGCTCTTTGAGCTGTGGAGTTGAGAAGTCTGTTAAACAGCTTTTAGAACTTCCTCATAATCTTAATTTCTCCCCAGGTTCTGCATGGTGTACTCAGAAGTGCCAAACTTCAGTGAGCCTAACTTGGAACACACTGGGCAGAACAAACTGGTATGTTAAACTTGTCTGAGGCTTCTGTCATAGTGCTCCTTGTTCTGAACACTTCGCGTTAGGCAGTGATCAGATGTGACTCTTCTGGAAAAGTGGACTTGAAGTGATACATAGATAAAAATGAGCCAATAATTAGAGTAGCAAATAAATTTGCTGTGGAATGACTTTAAGAACGTGGGGGGGGGGGGGTGGGAAATCAGCGGTTTTCTGTAAAAATGTGAATTTTCTCTGATCCTTGTTTTTTGTTTCATTTAAATTTCTCCGAAGGTACAGGGTGAACAGAATAATAGTTCTGCATCAAGTAATATGGGTTCTTGTACTTTCGGGCCACTGGGTAAGTTTTTTTGTTTTGTAGAAATGAAAGGATGAGAAACACGTAACGGGGGTAGAAAGAAATTTATCTTGCTAAGGATTCTTTGTTCTGGGGCAACAGTGTACTATGGTCTAAAAAGTCTTTTAGATTGGGGCATGAACCTGCAAGCACAGAAATGTGAACATTTCCTGAATAATGGTTTCAAGATTTCTTTCCTAGAAGAGGGAGACATTAGAATATTCAAGGTGCCTGTATCACATAAAGGGACTTCTTTTTTCATCCTAAACTGATGTGATACTTGTAGAGTTTTTGCAGCACTTGAAATCCTGTTTTTGAAACCACCTGAGACCTTAGCTTTTAAGATTACTTCTGTTAGTCTTGCCAGTCACCACGGCTGTCTTGCCGGGTTAGCTTTCCAAAATAGAAGTGGTGGTAATCTGAATTCCAATATTTGACCTGGCTGGATCATTTTGTGATGTATTTAAACAATGAAGCTTAAATGAGAAGATGCTTCAAGGACTCGACTGGGTGTGAGCTGAGAGGGAGCCTTAGTTATGGCCTGCCTACATGATACCTGGCATTGTATAGCTGAGCCCTGCTGGTGGATGGCAACAAACTGATTCTGTAATTTGCTGTTCAAAAGCTCTCTGTCACTTCAGTGACTGGCTGCTTCCTCTTGAACACCATGATTTTGATTTCTTTTCTTTCACTTCTCTTACGAGACCTGTCTGTTCCCTTGAAAATAAATTATTCTGAACAAAGAAGGGCAGTGCTTTTGGGCCAGTCTTCCCTCAGTGCCAGGGTGAGGCTTTCAGTGTGTAGGTACTTCCTTGGTGGTGTTGCTTTGGGTGGTGGACAGCTGCTTTCACTGAGATTGTGCACATCTTCTTAAATGTCTTTTTTGTCTCTTCCTGCTTCATATTCTTTAAATGCAATGATTTAATTTTGTCTCTTCCTTCCTGTCGTCATTCTGCCTCTCTTTCTACCAGTAAAATGTGAACAGAGAATGAGAACTTGGTGCTAGCTGAGTTGCTTCTGTGGCTGGACTTCCCAAGGCAGCTTTCTGTTTCTGTTTACGTGGTAGTGGGGAATGATGCAAGGAGCTCTGTGTAGCCTGCTCTTTTGCTGATTTCTCCTTGACTTCTGCCCTGCTGTCTCTAGAAAATCTTGGGGGGTGTGTGTGACCTACAAGCCAGTGCATGTTTCTGAAAGCACCAGTTTCATGAGATTCCATGTCCTGGGGAAAGAATCGGCACGCAACTCTGACCCTTCTTGCTTTAGTAGAGTGAAGTGTAGGAATGGAGTGGGGTTAACTTGGGAGCAGGGGAAAAGGCAAGCTGTGGTTTGGGGTCTTGTGGTGCCAGAGTGGCTGCTGGTGTTCAGGGTTTGCTGTAAACTCCATGCGTTCCCGCTTGCTAAACTTATGTAAGGGAGCAGTGATTTCAGCCCATGGAGCTCGTGATAACCTTTTTTCCTGTCTTTTTAGGAAATGGTTTACAAACTGGACCTGAATCAAGTGGATTTCCATTTACGTATAATCATGGCCACAGTTATGCAGGTAGTGGGAGAGGCAATGGACGAGGACCTGTAAATCCAGCCCCAGCTAACAGTGTTCAGCCTGTTCTCCCTGCTGTCAGTAATGGGAGGGACCCACGCAGAGCCTTTAAAAGATGACTATGCCAAATGTGGTTGTACAGCTTGCTTAAACTCTAAACTCTACTTGAACACTTATTGCACTTTTATTTATAGTTAACTGTGAACCAGTTTGTCCTTTGCTGTTTTTTTTACCTTTTGGTCTATGGAGCAATGTGATCGATTTCTTGTTTTGCTTAGGGAAGCACAGTGAGTCTTCCCCATATGTTAAGGGGGTAGGGGGAGAAGGTGGATGTAAGAAAGTAAGGGTAACGGGTTGAAGAGTCTCATTTAAAACTCGGTGCCCTTTGCTAAATGGAAGAAAATTTCAGTTACATGTCTGTATTTTTTGTTTCTGTTGGTCAGCCATATAGCCTTAACAGGTCTATTATGTCCTGTGCGTGCATATGTTGGCTTCCATTAGGGTTAATGGGAGTTCTTCGTATTGGAAGGGGAATGAGCGGGAAGAGCAAAGATGCTTTAGTGAACTAGGTGTCCTTGGAATGAATATAGCTTGCAAAAGCAATAAGTATAAGGAAATGGTGGTGCCAGCAACTAGTGGTGTTTCCTGAATCGGAGAATGGATAGCTTGGATGAAAGTGGAAGACATAGTGAGTGTCTTGTACCTTGACTTCTGATTCCAGAAAGGTGTGCGCTGCTCAAAAATTCTCTATGAACACCATTATCACTGTCAAGGAAAGTGACAAGACACTTTTTTTTTTTGCTTTTGATAGAAGCTTGGATATTTGTTCTTGCTGTGCATGACATAGCAGGAGAGGAGAATCTAAATTCAGACAATATTGGGGAATACGCTGTTTGTAGCCACTCATTTAAAAGCCCAAGGTTACTTTGCAGGAGTCTCAGTTTCCAGGAAAGAACTAATTTCAAATGCTGTATTACCCATCCCTTCAATGAGGCTGCCTATTTCTCCTTCCTTGATTCACTTTTCCAAATGAATTATGTATTAGATGAAGCTATATATATGTGTGGATTGCAGAGGTACTGGCCAAGCGCACAGCTGCACTTCTGATGCTGTTAAGCTGCTAAGCTTCCCTTCCTCTGTGTCACATGAAATAGGAATTATCCCTTCAAGAACACCACCACCACCATCTCCTGGGGGAAGATAGCTGTGGTTTGATTTCCAAGATCACAAATGCCTTGACTCTAGGTAAGGGTCCAGTGCCATATTTCAGATCAGGTTCAAAAACAACTCGGAAGCTGAGGTGTCATACTGGATTCATCTGTTTAACTTCTCTTATAGCTGACCTCTCAAATAAAAAATTGCACTAACCATTTCAAAAACAAATCTAACTTTCTTTCTGTCAAGCCATAAAGACTTCATTGACAAAAGGCTCTTTCTAAATTGTGAGTTGTTTCTGTGGTTGTTCATGTTAATTGAATTTACTACTGTGTCACTAATGTTTACAAGTTATTTACATTTGATACTTCTGCTTTTGGTACTCTATCATGAGGACTTGTTGAAAATTGCTTCTAAGTGGCAGAAGTTCCTTGCTTAGTCTGAAATAATGAACTTCCTTTTAAATGCAAGCAGCAGTAACAACAGACTTCTGAAGGGAGGTTTACAAAGCCCCGTGTGCCCAGACACCCGAGGGCTATTTGCCTCCAGTCTGGGTCAAGTGCTGTCTTGGTACCTGCTTCCAGACAGAACTAGGAAAACTTGTCTTGGACAGAAGAGAGTGGCACACCTTGCGAGATCACCCATGGGTGCTGTTATGGAAGAACAGTGCTAATGGGTGAACCAGAAAGCGTGCTGCGACTTCTGGGGAAATGGTGTAAGGTGGCGATGTGTAGCTCAGGGACTTTAAATTGCTTACCTATTTAAATAAGTCATGTATAGTCTAGATGCATGGACAACCTCTTAATGCTGTGCTGCATTAAGACACTTGATATACTTGTGAGAAGGAAGCCAAGAGGACTTCCAAACCTGTCAAGTGTGTATATGGCATGTTCCAGAGGTAAATGAGATGTAAGTATGGTGTGAGACGTGCTTTCCGGTAGTAGCTGTAAAGGTAGCAAGTGAAGTGATGGTGTGGGGGGGACTTAATGTTCATTGGGGTGTCTCCACCACGGATCTCAAATCCTGGTGGTCTTGTCTACAGCATAAAGAAGGTTGAAATAGGGGGAGAATCCTGTGTTGGTGTGTGCTGAGGTGCCTGATGTTTGTAGCTCTATGCATTTGAGCTTTTTTGAAGCTAATAAACTGAATGCTTGTTCACAAATTCCAAGTAAGTGAGATGATTACTGCTCGTAAGTGGCGTAAGATTAAAAACTTGCTGTCAAGTGGATGACTGGTTTGCAGTTGAGAGGAAAGAAGCAAGAGGCTGGTCTTCATGTTCAAGGTTAGTAGCATTCCTGCCTCCCTGTTTCTGATGTGAAACTATTTTGGTTTATTAATGAATTTTTACTTCTTTGCAGGGGAAATCTGTGCCCTGAAAAGTCACGTGGACTTAAAGTAAATTTAACGATAGTAATTTTTCAAGGTCTTCTGATCTTCCAGTGAACCTAAGACAATACCTCTGACTACCTCAGAGGTATCGGTGTCAAGATGGCAAGTTCTCAGCTTGCAGAGGAATCTGGAAGCCTGCCTTACATCTGTTTGGATCGTACCACCTCTGTGTACAGAGAGACAGAGATGGTGCATTTCTCAGTGTAAACAAGCAGTTGTCACGCATTACTCTGACACAACCAGGCAGTTCATAGGTGCCCAGCGGTTAGGTCACTGGGGAGTCTCTGTACAGATGTCTTACTGAGATAAAGGTAAGGCTTGCAGCTAGGGTAGTCTCATGCTAGATAGTACAGATTGCCAAGGCGGGGAGAACCAAACCCAACCCTCTGGAAGGCGTTGAGGTGCCCAGACACAAACTGTGCGGTGCCGAACTGCAGCTGAGCAGTCCTGATACCCCCCCAGTCACCGGCAGCCCTGCTCTCCTTTCCCCACGAGCTCATCTCAAAGGGCTGATGGCAGGCTGCAGCAGTGTGGCAGCGGCGAGTGTTGCTGTACCTCTGCTGCAGTCCTCCGGGTGTTCCTGCTGCCAGTCGTCAGCGTGAATCTTTCACCTTGGTCCCAAAAGTGGAAAAGCAGTCCTGTACCATGAAATACTCTCAACCGTGGATGCGTGGTAGTCATGCACCCTATGTCCACAGTGGAAAAGGGGAGGTGCCGTAACAATAAACATAAATGCTGGACCAAGGCATGCCAGATAGAATCTGCTTTCACAACTCCATTAGCTTTAGCCTTAACTCGAACCTGGGAGGTTGCAGTCCTGTGTGCTCCAGTAATGCTGTCCCTCAGCATCACGTGGATTCTGGTAAGGAGATCTGCAGCTAGTGCTGCTTGTGATGAAACCGTGTTTCTACATCGGTGCAGTCTGCACAGATGACACCCTTAGCAGCACTGCAGAGATGTCAGCCATGTCCTGGATTTCTCTCAACACGGGATTGTTTACTAGACAAATCCTTTCTTCTAGCCCTTTGGGACTTTGCATTTTTCACAGGCGTAACTGCTTGTGTTTTGGTAATGACCTGGCTGTGCTATGGTCATCCTCTGCAACTTGTGTCCGTACCCCCAAAACAAAGGATCCTTTCCTGTTCTACAAAGCAATTTTCATCAGCAGCTTCTTAAGTGCTCTGTTAGGACTAGGAATTGGTAAAAACAATGAGGTTTTGAGTGTTTCTGAGGAAGTTTCCTAGGCTGTGTCATGGCCCGTGCATTCTCAGCTGCCAGGTTGTTCCCCTGCTTCTCTCCTGTGTCTATAGATTTGCCCTTTCAGATGTGCTGTTCATTTTTAACCCTTGAGCTGAGCAGTTATTTGCAGAGCTGAGTGTGGTCTCTGGCAGTGCTTCTGAGGGGGGATCTGGGGAGGTGCCCAGCTTTCTCGCCGCAGTGCTCGCTAGCAGCCAGCTCTGGAGCTAGAGCTGGCCCATTTGAGGGATTTCCCCTTAGTTCAGCACCAGTGCATGGTACTGAGGAGGTGGCAGGGCTGTGGCTCCCTGTTGCTGGTCTGATGATGCTCTGTTGATGATTCTGGTAGAGCCATGGATTGCTGTGTCTTGGCCAGACGCTGCCCCTGTCATTTGATGCTGTGGGGTGAGCTTGGCCCTTGCTGCTGGGGAGCGTAGGGATGCCAGGGGATCCCTGGCCAGCCTGGGCTGGGCACCCTGCTTGGGGTGGCCCGGAGCACCCCCAAGGGTGGGCTCTCCAGCAACCCCAACCCCTCCACGCTGTAGGTGGAGTGAGGGGCTTGGGGTCTGTAGCTGGTCCAGGGCAGTGCATGGGTGCTGGAGGTGCTGGGCTCTGCAAGGCTCCTGCTTCAGGCTGCTGTGTTTGCTCGGCCGTCTCAGAGGCATAGCACGGTTTGAGTTGGAAGGGACCTCAGAGACATCTAGTCTCAACTCCCTGCCCTGGGCAGGGGCATCTTCCACTAGAGCAGGGTGCTCCCAGCCCTGTCCCACCTGGACTTGAGCCCTTCCAGGGCCGGGGCACCACAGCTGGTCTGGGCAGCCTGTGCCAGCACCTCACGCCCTCATGGGGAAGAAGTTCTTCCTGATATTTAATCTAAATCTACCCTCTTTCAGCTTAAAACCATTACCCCTTGTCCTACTGCTACGTGCCCTTGTAAAAAGCCCCTCTCCAGCTGTCTTGTTGGCCCTTTTAGGCACTGGAAGGCGCCGAGGTCTCCGCGGAGCCTGCTCTTCAGGCTGAACACCCCCAGCCTCGCACGGCTGCGGGGGCTCCGGGTGCTGTGGCCCGGGAGCTTGGGGGGCTCTGCCTGCCGCCGTGGCTTGGCTGCTGCTCGGAGTTCCCAGCTGGCTCCGGTTGGTGTGGGGGGAGAGGGTTGCTCCCACCCGTGGAAGCACCCAGACCTCGCAGGGCTGTGCCTCTCCTCTGGTGTGCTTTTGTTTGCTTCTGCATAAGTGGGGAGATTGGAGCTGGCTGAAGGGGGAACTGCTCATGGGGACGTGGCTTCAATTAAAACAAATAAACAAAAAGCCCTTGTGTTCCCACTGGAAGACACGTACCAAACCAGGGGGAATTGCCTGAAAACTGAGACTGATGTTTTCAGCAAAGTCCTTCAGGAATTCATTCAGAGATGCACTTTCTGACTTCAGCCTTAATCATGCTACTAATTCCTTTATTCTCGATTCCGGAGAATTTGAAGTTGTTATGCCTCTTTACAAGGATTATGCTTTTTGATTTATTCTGTGATGGACATTTGTGTGTGTGTATACATAATATCTATAAACACACACAGCATCTTGTAAATTGGAATGGAAAAAAAATAATCCTAAACAAGCTGTTGACTAAAATTCAGAGGATGTAGTTCAAAGAGATTAGAAAAAAAGTTTGGAAATAACTAAGGGGAATACTTCAGGACTTCCTTTAGCTTTTAATTTCTTTAAATTGCTAATGTTTTTTTCTGAGGAAGAAAGCAATGCAGTTATAAGATCCTCATCTAAAACTGTATTCCCACAGCCCCTTCTGTTAAAGACTGTCCGGATTTGTACATTTCCTAGGGAGCAAGATTAGGGAAAGGAGTGAAGCATCAGGATTTAGCTCAGAAAAGGAAGTCTTTGTACTGTAAACATACCTTCAGAGCTAAACGTTTCCTAATTAGACAAGTGTAAATGGGACCGTATCGGCTCTGCAGAGGAGTGCAGTCACTGCAGGGCTGAGTAGCTGCTACGTGTCAAACTGACATATAAAAGACAACATTGGCTTACTACATCACTGACTGAGACTCCCCAGGCGTGCAGTTTTGTGTTGTAGGGCAGAGCCCTCTACTAAGCTTTCTTCAGGTTCATAGCCAGAGGGTAAAATGGCCTTGCAAAGTACTGGACAGCTATCTGGGAGGTTTGCAAGCACGCCTGCCCAGCTCTGCTGTATGCCTGTTGGGACAGCCGGGAGATCCCACTGACTTGAAGCATGATTTGGATCAAGTCCTGTGCAGGTGGTAGATTCTCATCTGGAAAACCAGATTAAGGTGGTAGAGCAGATCTATTGGGTGCTAAATTCATAATTTATGAAGATGCTGAATGCTGTGGAAAAGCTGGAAGCCACAGCCAACGTGCAGATGTTTCTTTCTACCTCAAGTTTAAGAATATATACTCCTAAGCTCAAATTCTTTATAGTTAGGTGGTCGGGTTTGCTCTTTTTCCAGAGATGCCAAGGGCTGTAGTTCTGTGCCCAAAACTGGAAACAACCCACCAGTCATGGAGAGCTTGCTGGTGTGACTGGGAGAGGCTGCCACTTCCTTGGGAACTGCCTGCCAGTGCTGCCTCAAGGAGTGCTTTGTGCTGCGGTTGCACGGCTCGGGCTCTTGCGGTGCCAGTTCCTTGTGTGGGGTCTGTGGGTGCCTGTGTGCCCCAAAGCAGGTGGGGCGAGGCTGTCCCTTCCACCCCCGTGCCAGTTACCGGTGCCTGACTGCATGGTGGAAAGGCTGTGGCTCTGGCCGTGGCAGCACCGGCTGCGTGCCGTGCACAGCCGTCTGTGCAGGACCTGCCGGTGAAGCTTGGGGTTATTGCTGAAGAAAAGGAAAAAAACCCATCCTCCCAGGTGGGAAGGGCAGCCATTGGCAGACCTGTCAGAGCTGGTGCGTTTGGTTCGGTTGGGTCCTGCCGCACGTTCTCAGCAGGGCGGGGTGGTGTATCCCAAATCCGGGGGGCTGGAGGGTGCCGGGCAGAGGTCTGTGGCAGAGGGGCTGGTGGAGCCCTGGAGGACTGTGCCTGGTGGCTTCTGGGACCTGTGGTGGTGTTAAATTTTTAAAACAATTGGACAAATACCTGTCAGGAGCGGCTTGGGGGAGGGGGATGTGTTGATTCTGGTGTGGAACAAGCATGAAGATGCATTAAATGATCTCTTGTAGCCATTTCCACCATTATTTTCTATGATTTATGCATTAGCTTAATTTTTGTAATTTCCTCCTTCCTAGGTTGATTAATACTAAATTTAATTTTCTGTAATCAACTTGAGCATGTAACTTGGAGACATGAGGTTTAGGCTGATTGCAGTAAAAAATCTACCTATCCAGCCTAGCTTGAATAAAGCAAAACTATTTTTATCCCTAAATTATGCACTATTTTCATGGAGCTCTGCAGCCTACTTATATTTAACCTTTGAGTGGAGTGCTCTATTTTTTCCGATCACCTAATGCAAACTTTGCAAATGGGTTTTTTAATTATGAGAAACCCACCTGCATGCCATCAACCAAATTATTAGCGAGGCAGAGAAGGATAACCAAGAGTGCTGTCAGACTTAAGCTGAATATGAAAAATGTTTAAAAGCCAAGAACAGAAGTTGCCAAGAAATAATTTTAAGCACCAGATGCTGGGGGAACAAATTAATACAACTTATTTTATTTTTAGAAATAGTGCGTTGAAGCCTGATGCAGATAGACATTTTGATGTGCAGCAGCAGCACTTGGCTATGCAAGAGGACTGACAAAATCAACACAACCTTCTGTTAACAGAAAAAGGAAAGATCTAAGTTTAAAAAAACTCTAGGTAGGGGGAGGGAGAAAGAGAACTTGATCTGCCCTCTACTAGTTGTAAGACTCCGGTGAGCTGTAGTTGTGCTGTTGCTTATCAGAGCTGTTTGTGATGTGGTTTGGGACGACCTTGAAGCCGGAGACCCCTGTGCAAAAGCCAGTCTTGAAAGCCTTTCCCTGGTACGCGCAACCTAGTTTCATTTTGCCTCTGCTTTATTGGTGGCGGGGCCCATTGCTAGGGACAGTGAGTCTAAATGTTCTTGCTGAGCTTCTTTTCCCCAGTGGTGCTGGGAATCAGATGTAATTTCTAGAGGAAGCGGGACCCAAAACATCCGTAAGTCAGTACCAGGAAGCCAGTAAGGAGGGCATGTCAGCTTGGGAAAATTGCTGCAATAAGCTCCTGGTAGCTTTCTTAGCAAAGTGGATTTGCAGAAGCTTTCTGTGCAACTTCATCGGTGTTGTAGCTGAAGGCGTGAGTCACAAAAATCTGGGTCTTTCTAGTAGATGCAAACAGCTGGAAGCTACGTTGGAAGAAAGAGAATCATTGATGACGGTTGTTTTATTGGATGTCTAGTGACTGTCAAACAAAAAGTGGTAGTAGATCTGCAATGACCTGACGTTTTTGTGGACAGGCTTCAGGAATCTGTTTTCACTGTACTAATTCTGATTTTTCTAGGGGGGTTGTGTGTGTGTGTGGTGGTATGAGTAGATAGCTCCTCCTCTGCCCATGGCTGCTTTGATGTCCACAGCTGGTGAGCTGTAGTTGTTACCACAGGCGTTGTTGTTGGTCCAGGTGTTGAGGTGGCCCCTTAGGAATTAACTTCAGGGACTCAGGTGGTATGTGCAGCAATTTGGGTGATGTGTGTAGCCTGTGATCATAGAATCATTCAGGTTGGAAAAGACCTTTAAGATCATCAGGTCCAACCATTAATGCAGCATTGCCAAGGCCACCACTGAACCATGTCCCTAAGCACCGCATCTACACATTTTTTAAACACCTCCAAGGGATGGTGATGTCACCACCTCCCTGGGCAGCCTGTTCCCGTGCCTGATCACCCTTTCGGTGAAGAAATGTTTCCTAATACCTGATCTAAACCTCCCCTGGCGCAACTTGAGGCTGCAGTTGATGTGACCTACGAGCCTGGCAGAGGGCCCCGCTGTCATCAGGGTGCTCTGCCAGGGACGCGTGAGAGGAGGTCTCCTTGGGATTGTATTTTTAGGTACTGCAGATGTTTCTTCTTCCTCCAAAAATGTTTGGTTCACAGTGTGCGGACTTTGGGTTTGATTTTTGTCAAGTTGCAGGTGAACTTGAAAGATCCTGGTGTGCAGCTCTGTGTTTTCTCTGACTACCCTCTCTTTACCTGCTGTCCTGCTGAGCCTTCCCCTGCCTGGTGCTCACCTTGCTGTGTCATCACTTGCGCGGCTGCTTATGCCAATATTCAGCTGCTTTATCACAATTCTGATTTGCTTCTAATGTGTCACTACTTATTGGGTGTTTGACAGGTCTGTCTCTTATTATTTCTGCTTGTTCCAGCTCATTTCCGTACGACCGAAGCCATTTGCAGGCCTGCCCAGTTAGAGCCCCCACCTCCCTCCCCAGGTCGGGGTGACATTGCCTGCCCTCCAGGGTAGCAGAGATCCGCCTGCAATGCCATTGATCAAATCCTCCCAGGCTGGAGAAGGCATTTCATGCATCTTTGTAACAAGTTGTTCACAACTCCCTGTGTGCTGGGCTTCAAATTCAGCCTTTCAAAGGACTTTGATAAAGAAGAAAGGATCATTTTTTTCCTAGCTGCTGCAAATGAAAAAGCTTTTCACTTGGGAGTCGTGGGTCATATTTATGGAAATGAGGAGAGCACTTTCAATATTTATAGTGGTTACAGAAGCGATTGAATCTATCTTTTATTGATATGTATTTACATGCCCACAAAAATCTTATTGCACAGTAGCTGCGAGAACTTTATTTAGATTTAGTATTTTGAAATAATTTTTTAGTGCTTCTTTATTATCCATGGAGTGCGAGATTCAATATTTCAAGTAGGACTGTCACCAAACAGCCGGAGGTTTTTAAAAGATTTTTATTTTACATAAAGATAAATGTTGAAGCCACATTTTTCAGAGGCACCATCTGTTCCGTGTTGACCTTAATTTTCTGGATGAGTGCTTTTCTTCAAACATTTTAAGTCTTGTCTACATTTCATTTGGTTGGGAGTGTTTAGGTTATTTGTCGAACAGGAAATCAGATATTCAGAATGCAAACACACCACTACATTGCAAATTATTCCCTTTGTATAATTTAGCAAACTGCTTTGTAAATATTCCGCAGACTTGCTGGAGTAGCTCTGACATCTGGTGGGTCGGTGCTGTGTGGAGCTGGATTTCTTTCGAATGTCACCATCATGCAAGCACTGGGAGATGGGGCACGGGATGCTGAGTGACAGCTGTGGAGTACCCTTTTAATGGGTAGTTTCTGGAGACAAGGGTTGGATAATGGTTTGTCGGTTGGCTTCGTGGCCTTAAAAGGATTTGCTGTTCAGACTGTCTAAACAGTACCTGATCCTACTGAAAGGGGGTCACTGAGATAGCTCTGTGTCTACATATGCATCGTTCCCACGGGGAAATGTGTCCCATCCTTCCTCCACATTCTTCTTGCTCCCATGTCTTCAGCTCAGGTAGGCTCATAGGTGATTGTTGCCTTCCTTTGCCTCTAGCCTTGCTTTGTGGCTCGTCCGAACTCTTGCTGCTCAGCAAGTTCAGCTGCTGCCCCTGCCACCTCCAGGGGCTTTCAGGACCTTCTCTCCACTCCTTCTGCCCTGTATCGGCTTCGCAGGCTCGGCACCTTGCCCCTTCCTCAGCCCATCCCTTGCCAGCCCCATGGAAGCTTCTTGGCACCGCCGGTCGCTGTCCCTTCCAGGGCGCTGCAGCTGAGACTGGTACAGGTCTATGTGAGATCTCCTCTATTGCTGTGTGGTCCATCTGGGCTAACGCTGGCCTGCAGCAGCAACTATTTTAGGGACAAAATGTACTCCTGGCAGGGACAGTAGCATCTTAGTGGCTTTGGATTGCAAGTGGGACTGTAACTCTGCCTTTATGTTTCTTTTTGTAACGTAGTAGCCCCCTTGGCCCCTGCAAAGTTTGTAGCTGAATGCAGAAGGGATATCAAAACTTGTTTTCCCCCTCAGAATATGGATTTGGAAATAAAACTAATGATGTAGTAGAAAAAGTGATACAACTTAATTTTTTTTTTTTTGTGTACTTCAAGAAATTCCCAGAGGGGAATGCTGTGAGGGCGGCGTGCTTTTAAATTAACCATCTGGTTTCTTTACAGCTCTGCTCTGTAAGTGCCTAGTAAAGCCCGTTTCAATGAGGTGCCAAGATGAGGGGAAAAGAGCTGAACAAATAAGAAAATACCTGCTTAAACCAAGACTACAGTGTTTCCAAGTACCAAAGCCCAGGGTCTGTCTCACCAGGCTGTCTGGGTTTGGAAGTGCCTATGGCTACACCGATGCTGGAGGGAGGTGATGGAGCAGCTGCTGGACCTGTGGCTCATGCCGGTGGCTGTTTGCTCTCCAGAAGGCGAGATAGTGCTCTGCTGCTGGATATTTAGGGGGTTCTTGGATGTTCTCATGGTACGTATCGTGGCCAAGGCCCTGTGGAGCAAAGGCAGTGTGCAGCTGGGGTGGAGGAGGCAGCGGGTTGGGTTGCCTGCTGTCCTTCCTCCTCACCGTGCCCAGGGGACCAGACTCTGCTGGGAAGTTGGGATGTCGGTCTCTTGTTTTAACTCCAGGCTAGCTCAACCGATTTTAAAAGGGATGTTTTACTAATCTGCGCTATAAAATAATTACATTAAATGTAGAGTGCGTAAGTTTTGTCTCTCCTGGTTATTTCTAGAATCTAGATTTGTATCTCTGTATGCAAGGACCAGAGTGATTAGTACTGGAGAAAATGAAGTCTGCTCTCCCTCTACCACAAAAATGAATATTTTTCTGCTCTCTGCAGAAACACTGAGTCTTGTAAATGGAAAATAAGAGCGGTTTGTGGTGTTTGGTCTTGTTTTGAGGCAGTGATTTATAAAATAAAGCAAACTGCACATGTGTAAATGGGTGAAGAGTAACTCAATGGGAAGAACTACAACACCAGAACTGTCCCTTGCACCTGCAGGACAGGCTCCTTCAGAAAGCAAGATGTCTGGCTTAACTGCCGGCAGGTCAGCTGTTCGTTATTACTGTCATTAATCTCAGTTTGATCTTTTTTTTTTTTTTTTTAACCTACTCAGCAGTGACAGAAGGAACTGTTGAAGAAACCCATTAAAACAGGACTCTTCAGCAGAGCAGGGAGCCGTTCCCAGGCTCTCCCGGGGGTGGGCAGATGGGTGAGTGCTCAGGAACAGCACTTCGGGCTGATGGCAGCATTTAGGATCTCAACTACTGCTCTAGGACAGGTTGAAACCTCCAAACTATCAAAAAGTCGGACTCTGCATTTGATGTGGGAGTCTCGGGTGAGACAGCGGCATCCCAGCGTGCTAACTGCCCCGGTGGCATGAAGCCCACTTCACGGGGTTCCCATTCAAGGGTCCTGGGCAAAATCTGGATATCCCAAGACAGCCTGAATTTGCACTAAGAGGCTGTTGGAGACTACAGCAGCAGTGGGGTAAGTGAATGAGCAACAGCTGTGTCCTTTTCAAAACAGATCTAAATTAAAACCAGTATGTCTTTCTCTTCAGCGGAAAAATGTTTAGTTTTACAGGATAAAACCACATTCGTTTCCAAGCATCTGCCTTTCTACAATTGCTTAAGATGACACCTAACTTCGGTAGCGTCATTGTAGAGTAAGTGTTTTCAAATCACTTGGTGTATGTTTATCATGTTTCTGTGGATAGTTCCGCAGCATGAAGTTTGTTAGGCTTTGAATGAATAATTTGTTTGAGACAAAATAACTCACTTCTATGTGATCTAAAGAAGGCATTCTGCAAGTATGCCTTTGCTTTGATATGGTCATATCTGCACCGCGTGAGTAAGCGTATTAAAGATGATCAAAAGTATGCTGACCTGCTGGGCTGCGAGTTAAATATGAAGTCACTGTAAAACTATTTGGGAGACTACAACCTTGTTTCTTAAGCTGAAAAGAGAGGGCTGAAAACTGAGTGCTTATCCATGGGAATGCCTGAACCACCACCACATGATTTTAGATGTAAGAAAGAAACGTGTTGCAAATCTGGGGGAGCTAAGGGGGGAATCTGCTTTCCACTGGCACGTAGGATAGGTCACAACTTGCAACAACAAAAGCAACTCTATCCACTAAAACCTTCAAACATGGCATCACACTCCCAAAATTCTGTGCTGGCTTTTCATTGCTAGCACTTCAATGTTTGTTTTGTGGTGAAATCCAATGCCCTGGTGCCTGTTTAATTTTTGAGGGAGACCGCTGTGCAGTCTGTCTCATGTGGTGAAACTCTGATGCTGAAAAATCTAGCAGAAAACTGGCAGGTCACATGGGGAAGCAGTACAGATGTTGCTTTTGTTTGTCAGGGTGAAACAAGGTGTTAAATAATGGGAGGTTTTGTGTATTGCTTGATTTTTGTGTATATGACTAGGCTAACCCCAATGTGCAGATCAGGAGGATGAACTGGTAGGCAAGTGGGCAGCTGGAGTGATCGGGGAGGGGTGGGGGTGGTGGTGTGTGAGGGGTCATAGGGAAGGTTGTTAAGGACACAAGCTAATTTTTTTGATTCTCCTGGTTTGCAACAAGAAAGAAAACCTTCACCTCTGCTGATCCAGTCACGGCCCTGCCACCTTGCTTGCATCACTCCTGATGGGAAAATGAACCCTCTGACCATGATCTGCCATACAGTGCTGGCTGCCCGCGTCTCACCTGTGGGCTATTAAAACCCTGCGTCAGCAGTGCCCCGCACTCCCCCAGGGGCTGGAGCTGCTCTCCTCGCTGAGCGAGGGCTGCCGGGGCTCCCGCTACTCAGTGCAAACCCAAGCTTCAAAATGACTACCCGATGTTTGGAAAAGAGTGGCCAAAGAAACAGCAAGGTTGGTTTCCTGGGCTTCTAAGAACTGTTTTCACATTCACTTCTCACAGGTAAGAATTAAAATTGCAATCTTGTGTCCGTAGTTCTTATAAAGCAAGCTCCCCTCTAAAGAAATTGCCACAAACCCACATGTTCAAAAGCTGAACATCATTCTTCCTTATTAGACCATGCTATTATCCCATGTAATCTCTGGATTATAACTAATTAATGTAGCTACACCTAATTATTGAGTTAGCTACAGGTGAGAAGGAGCTTATTTTTAATGAGATTTTTGTTTGATGGAAATGAATGGATTCTCCAAATGGCATGTCCTTTCATCCAGAATTATTTACGAAGAACTGGATGTTGAAGTGATATGGGTTGCGTTTTGTTTTCTTTTTTTTTTCCCCAAATATGATGCAAAACGTAATATGTGGTAACTTGCTTGACTGCTCAGGAGTAAAGGGTGCTACGTGTGAAGAGGCTTTGAGCATTTTGCTAGGATTCCCGAATGTAAGAAACTTGTAGTGCAGAGATGTGGCAATAAATTCACTGCTTGGAACCTCAGCACCTAGAGGAGATGCACCATATTTATCTAGTGTGTTAAACCCCCCCTAGAATAGGGTACAGGTGCAGCTTGTGAGCAGCCCCCAAATGATGTTAATTCATTGCACAGTTGTTCTGATCTAGAGCAGGCTGGTGCTGCTGTGCCATAAACCATTTTATCCCTCCCCTGGCTGGCATTAGCACTTGGGCTACTTCAACCAAAATCTGAAAGAGAGAAGGATGTCCTTTTTGCTAGGCTCAGTGAGATCAGAGAGTGATATGCTCTCTCTATAGCATCTGTGTCAGTGATACACTCTCACTAGAACACTGGTGTCACCAACTTGAAGCCAGATTTAGGCCTAAACATCATTTATTGGTTCATCTAAATGCAGATGAATAGTTTTCCCAATTATTACAGAAATAACATTGTTTACTTGCCTTTATTATACTCCCCTCCTCAAGATAAAATGAAGATCTTTTGATTAGCAGCAACAGTAAAACGTGACTGATTTATTTGTGAGAGTTGCTGTTTGCCAAGTACATTGCTGCAGCAAAAGTACTGTTTGTTATGACATTGTACCGAGTCACTTGTTGATGCTGTTTGAGGGAGAGAATTCAGTTAAAAGGAACTGGAACAGGATGTTCATTTTATTTCAGTACTCGTAATCCCGAGTCATCTCTGATAGCTGATGAAATACAGCAACTTGCATTTTAGACAGGGCTTCTCCTAACATAATTTGAAGATGCTGTAATTTGATAGAGGGCAGAAAAATACACAGAGCTTATTTTATGCAGAGAGGTTTATTTTAGTTGTCACTCTATGTTGAAGCACTCTTAAACTTTACACATCTGTGGCACTTTACCACGTCTTTAAATACTTTGTAGTTAGGGTGAAACAAGAGCCGATGTGTGGGTAGCACGTGGCTGTGTGGGTACTGGGATGTCGAGGACTCTGTCCCAAGTGCAGGGGGTCTGGCTGTGGAGATCAGTCAGGTTGCTCCTTGGTTGATCACGCTGGCTTGCCTCATGGTTTGCTTCCACTGCAAAAACAGGAGGTCCAGAAGCATTTGGTTGTGTGCGTGGGAAAGTAAGGAAGCAAAGGGGAAGTTTATTTCTCATGTAAGAGGTTGAGTTCAAATATTAAGTGAAATTTTGGATATAATTCTATGCAAGCCTGTTCATCTGTGAGAATATGATTATTAAGGCGACTATCAGAGTAGTGTGAACCATCAAATGTGTGTTGTTATTATTTCCTGTATGAATTTATTAATGATGGTAAGATTCTGAAGTTGAGTGTATTTCCTCTTGGCAGCATAGAGGCCTTTCAAAATAATTTGCGTGTATCACTTCAGCTTCACTTTGGGGGTAGCAGGCAGCAAATCTTTAAAAGCACTGAGTACTTATGGGCAGAAAATAAAGAATATTGACTCTGTTTAAAACTGTGGGAAGAATTTATGTTGGAAGAATGTAATTATTAGATTTGGAATTTGACCGGCGTGCATGATACTGCCTTGAGTGGAAAATACTATAGGGTGAATGTTGATCAGAGGATATAAGGATGTAGTTTCATTTTTAATTTGCATACGTGCCTGTTCAGTAGTGCAGTTGATGTTCTGGATACCAAGGTGATGAGCTGGCTGGGAAAGCAAAATGATACCCCTAATCTTGTGCAGTTGGCGGTTTTCTTTTGAGATCCTGAGGTTTCAGGATAGTCAGGTTTGGTCTGGCACTGGTATGGCAGTGTGCCTGTCCAAAGGCTTCTCCTTGCACCCCTTTGCCTCCTGACATTCCCAGGAATGTGTGGGACCAGGCAGCAAAGCAGCTAAGAAGTCTCTCCACCCTTTCATAGGAAAGTACAATGAATACAGGGAACATAGGTAAAACTGTACATTTAAATTATCTGCAGTCAAGTAGTGAAATACATTCATCCCTTCTGGCACTGTTGCTAATTTATATTTAAAGCAATATGAATTTCATGAGCATTTTAAAAAATCATATTTTTAATTCAATTTGCTGTCAACTCATTTGATGTTTTGTGTAAAGTCATTTCCCGTAAACAGGTTACTGAATATCAAAAGACTCGTCTCACACATAAGTTTGGAAAGAAATAATATTATAATAAAGATGAGAATCTGGCCCTCATGTGAGTTGGCAAGCACTTTCTGGATCACTGCAGTTCTTTGGTGCTTGCTTTATCACAGTTAAAGGAGTGTCCTGGGCGAGGAACATTTGGGGAAACAGTGAACAATAATAATATTTTCTAGGCTACAGTAGGTTATTCCGCAATTAACTACTAATATATAATATATGAAGAAAGACACCAATGTATTTTTTTCAAAATGTCAAAAAGAGAGTTGGAAGAAAATGGATTAAAATATCTCAAATCTGACAGACCTTTCAAGTTGTAGAGCTCACGCAGAGTAATGGACTGTATAATATTAATAGATAAGTTGGAAAGCTAAGACATGTTTGTTAAAAACTGTTGAAGAAATAACTGCTGTGTTTTCTTGGCATGGGTTTCTTACCTGTGCTTGGAGATTGCTGTCATTTGGCAGATGCTGCGCTATGTAAAACTGAGCATCAAAGCTGGTATGAAGCTGCATTCTTTGCAAAAAGAAATAAATTGGTCTCTGGATGCCACCAATTTCTCTTCCAAGTACTGAGTAATGTACCCTGGGTGTAAGCGTTACAACATACAAGTAAAGCTGCTTGAGCTCTCACAAAGATTTGATAGATTCCTATCATAGTAAATCAGGCCAGTAAGGTTGAAATAGCGTTTTATTTATTCATTTCTTTGAGCAAGCTCTGTTGCGAAAGTGGGCTTCTCCCTCTGTCTTTGAAAACTGCTAGAAAAAGTAGTTTGCACATTTTGAATTCCTTTGCATTGTAGTTGCATGTGATGCATCAACAAAACATGAACACTGAAATAGCCTCTGTTATATTAAAGGTCATTAGTGGATGTCGCCCTGAGTACAACTGAATAGTACTTTTGCCTTTCTCCAGCAAACTGGCTTCTAGTTGATATGTATGATGCAGTTTTACACCTTAATAAAATTTGAAGTTAAACTTTGAAATCCCAAGCTCCCAAATTTTCCCAAATCAATGGTTTTTTTCCCAGCTGCTGATTGCCCTGGAAGGACTTGTGTGTTATTTCAATTAGGGAAGGAAGCTTCACCTAATTGCTAAGAGTTGAAATGGCCTAAAAAGCAGAATTTCTGAGCTTGAGGCAGCTCAGCTGAAGCCACTGAAGCATTCTGAAACAGCACCATCATGTCGCACCTCTGAACCAGCGGGGCCCCTCTCTGGTTGCCTCCGAGGTTTGCTGTGTATGTCTCGTGGCACTCAGAGACGTACAGGGCTTGGACAAAAGAGTTGTCCAGCCTTTCCCCTCCCCCATCACTTCTGGGCTGGCTCCAGATGTGGTACTTGTGGCCAGAGCTTTCTTGTTCTGAGCCAGAGGTTTCAAGCCTGGTCCTGCCTGCTGCGAACCCAGGGGCTGAGCTGAGGGCAGCGATGCCCACATACGTGTTTAGCCTCTGTCAACTATGTGTATTTCTGTATAGCGTTAATGAGGTCAGAAAAGACTCGGGAGCCAAAAGGGTTTGTAGGCAAGGAGATCAAAGCAGACCCGTGCTGCAGGGAGTAGGGGGGGAGAGAGGGATCAGTCCTGGCAGGGGCTGAAGGAAAATCCTGTTTTACTGCAGGAGATGGAGAGTGGTGGTCACCACCACAAGGAGAAAACAGCAGCTTGTCTTTGCACTCTGCATCATGCCTTTTATTGTTGTTGGGCAAATTCTCACCTGGTGGGGATTGCCTCTATTTCGTTATCTTCAGTGGAACTGATGTGACTTAGTGTGTGTGTCTGAGAAACAGATTCATTACAAGGAACAGGGAGGTGCCGTACAAATCCTGAGTGTTCATGCAGTGGCACATTCCCCTGTGTTCCTTTTATGAACAAAATGAAATGAATCCCCGAGGGTCACAGACATCTGGACCTAGTCTGAAAACGCTGACACCATTGCCTTGATTTGATTCTTGGAAAAAAATTCAGAGCAGGTAGAAAGTGGAGCATGGGCTAGGCAGAACAGGGAAAAAGGGAATAAAACCAGCTTTCCCCAGTGAGTACACAGCTTTGAAGAAGTAGAAGCATAGTGTGTGCTGGTAATGCTTAAGCCTGCAAGTTAAAATTGTTATAATATGAGGCAAATCCACAATACCCACAGCAGGAAGCTCAGTGCATTACAGTGGAATTAATACGCTACTTCTGTGGTCAAAATGTGGGGCATGCTGAACAGCAGCTAAATTGTCTGGGAAGAGCCTAGCCAGAAACCCCGTATTCCTTTTGAGCTCTCGCTCTAAGGACATTCGACATCTCCTTTCCCACTCCAGGGGAAAAGCAAAAGCAAAGCTTCGCAGCAGCCATGTGTGAGGCAGGGCTGATATTCATCTGGGTCACACCAGCTCTGTACTTTGAGAGGCCATCGTGTCCTCAGGATCACAGAGATGCCTCCTCCGCAGAGACCATGGCCTGAGGGCAGTGAGTGGTGGCCAAAGGTGAGGAAGAAATAGCATCCTTTGGTTCGCTGGTAGGCATTGTGCTTGACTCTCCATCCTATTCAGAGCTCACAGCTGCAACTGGTATTTAAAGTAGTCACCTGGGAAGGCCTCCCAAAGTAACTGTAGCTTTCTGCTGCACACGGAGGATAGATGATGCTGGGAGAAAGTTTTATGTTATTTTATGTTATTTCTGATGATACCGATGTCTGAGTGCCTGCTGTGAAGTGTGCAGAGAAGGCTCAGCGGTGCAGAACTGCCAGGGATGTATGCAACCTGCACAAGGGATGGGCATCCCTTCGCTGCAGGGATGGTGGGGTAGGGGTAAGCTGAGAGTTTCCTATATGGTAAGAATAAATTAAATTGGAGAAGACATTGTCTTTGAGTCCTTGAAACACATGGGTAGGAGGAAGAAAGTTAGTTTCAGGCAGAGGAAGTTCTCTGTTGCCAGGGCTCTTTGTGACAAGGAATCCAGAGGTGCCTGAGCCAGAGGTGAGGAGGCACAAGACGTCCTCTGCAACGCACAGTCGCTGACAAAGGGGCAGCAGCACACCTTGGCTACCCTGGGTTCTCCAGGCTCGTCCACCTTGCTGGAATAGCTGGACATGTAGGAGGGCAGAAGATACAGCCAGGTCAGGTGCACCCTGGTGTCTGCCAAACAGCTGGTGAGATCAAGCACTGGTTTTTTGAGGCATATTGTAACGTAGGGTGCTGGAAGTACAATGGTGATTTTCCATACGAAGGAGCACGGCTGCTTTGTCTTGTGTTGGGTTTCTGGCCCTACACCAACGCCTGCGCTGTGTCGTGTCGATAGGTGGTGCAAGTTTGCTGCAGTTTCTGGGTAGCCGGAGTGTTTTTTTGAAAGCTTGCAGCATGCATGTTAGGCTAATAGTGGGATCAGAGAAGTAAAAGCTAAACACTGTGCCAGCCGTAAGTAAAAGCTGAATCTTAAATATAAGCACTCTCAACGGTCTGGGCAGTACCCAAACAGCAGAGGTGGTGTCATGTCGTGTACGTTACTTCCATAGGTGCTTGGAGTTGTGCCTGGTAGATGGCATTTAGACAGGTCTTGCAGCAGAGGGACAGGGCAGACAGTGGTGGACTCCCAAGGGTAATGACCGGCTCGGTGGGAGCCCCGGGTCTGCTGCCGGGGGCTCCCCCAGCCTCGCCGCACGGCCTGGCTGCGGCAGCTGAGAGGGGTGAGCCACGCTAGCTGAAACGGAGCTCCTGGAGGAAAAAGGCTGCAGCAGGGAGGACGGCACAGCAATTAGACTGTCTCCACGTTCTGCATAGCATTAAGGGGTTTTGATGGAAAGTGAAAACCTTGCTGATGCTGAGCAGAAGCGACAAAGCCCCTGGTGTCAGCTAAAGCAGCTATGACTGCTCAAAATATAGAAAAAAGAGGATCTAACAAAGTCAGGTGTCTAACAGGTCCTTGCACACTGAACGTGCAATTGCGTAGTTTGCTGATCAGACTGTAAATGTGTCCTGTAAGGTTTGCAAATAGTTGCGTTGCAGGTCTGGGAAATCTGGTATAAATCGGAGGGGCAGAGTTAGTGGCTTGCAGGAGCATGAGGCCATCACGATGTCCGTTGCCAGAGATGTGTCCCAGTGTTTCCAGTGGTTAACTGTGGGGTTGTGGAGTCTAAATTTATTATATGGAAGTATTTGGTTCAGCTGTTTCTTCAGAATAGATGCCTATGGATAGCTGTTTGCAGGTCCACCCAACAGCAGAAGAAATTAACGCTCAGGCCGTCTGGTGTTTAATGTTAAGGAGACTATGAAGTCAAGGAGAGAGAATTGCAAGTGGTGCAGTCTGGCTGCAGGAATATTTTTCTAAAAGGGTTTACTTCCATGCCCTGTAGCTGGGAGTCATCCCGCTCACAGCTGTCCAGGTAATGATGATTTCCCTTTGCTGTGGCTTTCAAGGTTCTTAACTGTGTCTGTTTCACATTGAAAAAAACCCAAAAAATTCTTTCGGACCATTTTCATCAAAATGGAAACATCCGCTTTGGGTGTAAAAATAGTGGGTGTGTTCTCAGTGCAGTGCACATTTTCCTTCTGCTTGTCCTGATGTGCAAGGGCATTAGGTGCAACTACTGGGAGACTCAGATGCCCCCTGGGCACTGTGGCACTGACCTGCAAAACCCACGGTGTATGCGTGTGCCTGCCTGCACCCTGTCCAGCCTCCCTGCCTGCTTTCCCAAGCAGCTTGAACTGAAAGCGGTCTATCTCCAAGCTGAAAGGTTTTCTGGAAAAGCAGTATGCTTCAGGAAAACGTTGCTTGGTTAAAAATGTCTCAAACAGCAAGAGTGCTACTGGTGATAGGAGTAGGGGAGATAACAGGGTTTAGACAGCTTTTCTACCACGTTGTTGCTTTGCTACATTTGTGGATTAATCAAGGCCTTTGCCAGATAGGATGGAAGAGCAAAGTTAAGGCAGATCATGCTCTGGTATCTGTCGTTCATTCTCTCCCTCCCCTTCCTGGCTGCCTCTCGTGGCACAGCACAGTTTTGAATGGGGCAACAGCTTTTTCCTGCTGCTGTTGAAGTCAAGCCGCAGGAAAAAGCTGTCCTGCTCTCCGGTCACCGCAGCCGAAGAGCAGACCTTGCCGTCGGCCCCAGCTTCCCTGCCAGGTGGGCAGGTCCTGCTCTGGCCCACCACACCACCCACTCCACCAAGCGGCTTGGGTCGCTTCCCTTAACAGCGTGTGATTCTTTTGTTGATGAATTCAGGAATGATGGCACTCTCCAGTGAAATGCGGAGCACCTCTGAGCTGAATGGGTGAAAACGCTGCATTAAGATCTCTCGCTAATAATCCTTGATTAATGTGGTTATATTGTTGTTGTTCAAGGCTGTTGCTGGACAGGATTAAGGAAGAAAGACCTATGAGAAGCAGGACCGGTTGCGAGTTATCTCCCTGTACCTTTTAATCTCTCATGTGGTACAGCCTGATGTTTTCAAGTCTTCCTTTTGAAATGGCAGATAGAAACATATTGCCGCTGTCTAGAACCTTTAATCTTCAAATGGAAATAAGCTTTTCTTGCAGAAGTAGGCTGCTTTTTCAGATGCTTTCAGAAATGCTGATGTTGTGCCTTGGTTGATCTGGCTAATTAAAAATGAGCTCCTGTCAATCAAAGCCATTACTTTAATGGTAATGGCAAAAATGCAAAGTGCAGCTCTAGTAAATAAGTGTTAGACAGAAATGTGCTTCATTTCCTCTGTCTGATTCACTCAGGAAGAGCTGAGGGTTTTATTGTGAGTTTTGATTTTCACAGGCCTTTCTGTTAGGAATTTTACCCTTTTAATTCCTGTTGGCTGGCCAGATGACCAAGGCAAGTTTGTTCAAAATATTTCATTACTTGCCCAAAGTCTGGGAGAGGCATCGTGAGGTCCCTGCTGGGCTGAGTCCAGCTGGGTTTGAGACACCTCCTCCTCCTCCTCCTCTGCCTCATACCGTCTGAATCCCAGCCCCTTGGGAACACCTGGTTTTGGCAGATACTACGTTTTGCTCCCTGTAAAAATGGGCAGAACCGAACCTGTAGCCCCAGGTTTTCTAAGCTGCGATCAGTCCCCTAAGCTCTGCCATTCCCCAGGGTCTGTTTGCTGTCCTAAATGTTCAGACAGCTGATCCTGATGATCCTGAATCCGCCTCCAGGGAGGCCCATCTCACTGGCTATGGACTGGCCAAGAAGGCACCTAACATAAGCTCCCTGGTTAAGCACATACAGACAGCAAAGTTTTTTTACTCCCTCCCTCACACCCTTCGTGTATATTTAGGTTTTAAAAACCTATTTCTACACCAAATAGATCAGTTGCTGCAGTGAAAGATATTCTGAGTAGAGTTTAACTTCAAAGTGCACACAAGTAATGCTTGTAAAGATCCCTGATGGTCAAGGTTCAAAAGTTATAAACATGCAGCGTTAGGGGGGTTGTCAGCTCTGTCCCTGGCTAGCAAGCCTGTTTTCAACAAAGACGCAAATGAAAGCGAACATATAAAAATATATATGAGATTTCTCAAACATTGGTACAAAGGCTCCAGGTGCCTTAATGATTAATTAGACTCAAAATGGCAAATAGGACCATGTAGCGGCAGAAGTTAATTATATGCAAATAGTGATTTAACTCAACCAGAGCTAACTCAAAAGAACTCAAAGCAGCTCAAGGCTTTAAAAATATATGTCTTATCCGTGCCCCTCCCCTAAATGCAAGGAACAGACCTACAGACCTTGACCTTCCTCAGAACAGCCTCATAGAGAGAGGTGCTGACTTCCCCCTCTTCTCCTGTATTTGCTAACTCCCAGTATCTCTTTGTCACTTAAACTTTTCAAAGGCAGCATCCCCCTGCTTCTGTCTGCCCTGAGCTCCTTCCCCTGCTGGCTCCTGTTATCTCTGGCTCTGCCATTCCTCTCCCTCCCTTCTTTTGGAAACAATGCTCTTTCCTTCTGCCTGTGTGCTTGTTCCTGCATCCCACAGTCTAGCAGCACTTCCCTTGTCCTTCAGTTGCTGCCTTATCCCTTCATCTCATTCCTGCCTTAAGCAATCTGGTGCATCACGTTTCTCCTGCCTGTCTGCAGCCCCACTGCAGCTGTGAGCTAAAATCCTCGCCTGGGAAGATGTAACTGGGGCAATTTAATAGCAGACCCAAATGCATCAGGACAAGCTACCGCAGGCTCAGTACCTTTTCCCCAAGTGCTGTAAAAGTCAGTCTTCCCTATTACTTAACTGTTCTTCAGATTTAATTTGACAAGCGTGGTGGCATCAATTTCCTTCACAAGGTCCTACTTTAGCCTGTCTCCTTCTAGAAACCCTGGAAGTTAGCAGGGATCTGTGACAAAGAAGAGCTGACAGATCCGGCACGCGTGTACAGCTGAGTCTCTTGCCTTCCCAAGGTGGAGGCCTCAAAGAAAGTATCTGCTAGGGTATTCCAGTGCTCTTGCACCCCTAATTACATTCTCATGACTTAATCATAAGCTGCCTTTTGCTCAGGTCTGCTTGTAACATCTTCCTCTTTTCCGCTTCTGATGCGTGGGCTTTCCCTTTAATGTAGCAGCTGTTCAGTTCCTGCCTGAGTGATGGGATTGAAATACCTGCAGACAAGCAGAGGATCTTTCAAATTCCTTTTGAAATACACCTGGAAATTGCTAATTCAGTTCTCAGATGGAAAGCTCAACTGCCTGCTACCCAAGGGAAGAAACCAGACATGAGCTTCCTGCACAAACAGGCAAATGGCACAGATATGAAACACAGCCTCTATGTTTAAAGACCTCTGCACTTCACAATTCCCTCCTGTTCTTTTACTAGGGAGTCTTGTGATAGGCAGTATTTTCCTTAGGACTCAAGCTCCCAGTCTTGTGATCGGAGTGCTTTCATTAAATAAAATAGGCCTGAAAGCACGAGGGTGCTCAACAGGGTGACACACCGAGCTTGAAAACAAGACAAAGATACATAACCCTCCATTTTAAGGCTTTTTCACTTTAGAGGTCACGATTTCTTTGGAGGAAACCAGGGTGATAATTTTGGTGTGCTGTTGGCAACTATTCACAGCTGGCTTTTATTTTTAGGGTGGCACCTGAAAGAATGTTTTCCCCTGGTTTTGCTTCTTTGGAATATATCTAAGGGTGGAAAGGATAGTTGTGAAAAGTCTTTTTGTTTCTTCTTCTACATTGGAAATACTGGGTTTTTTCTTAGACTAGTGGATTTTTAGCCAAGCTGTTTTGAACACGGCAGTCAATACGTGCGCTTTGAGAGCGTACATTGGTTAAAGATCCCTTGCTACCAGTGAAGGTGGAGGCAGCCTTTTGTCTTTTCCTGGTCATGTCTACAATGTGTGTATCGAAGTAATTTTTCCTTTGGATGATGTGAATGCACACCAAATAAATTAAAGTCTTGAGCATCCTTTGTGCTCTGTTGGGTCTCCCCTCCAGACTTGATTTTTTGATAGTGAGAAAAGAGAATGTGGCCAAGTGGGGAAAAAAAACACCCTGTATGTAACAGCTCTAAGCTAGGATGAAAAATACATAAAATAGGCACCCTTTATTTCCCACAGGTCCTGCAGTGAAGCTGGAAAAGGTCTGCCTTATCTTTCTAAGGGAAAAACCCAAGATTTCCTTTAAAAAATCTTTCTTGAGTATTTAAGTTAAAAAGCCATTGAATTGAGTTACAAAAAAAATCGTATACATGTTACTTTTATTCTCTGTTTAATGCAAACTACAGCAAATCTGTGGACAAAGTAAAAGGCTGTGGCCTAGCAGAAAGTTGGCAATGCACTTGGGAACTCGCAAACCTTGAGAACTCTGTATTTGGATCATGCTGTCATCCAGTGATGAAAAATCTCCAGAGTCACCTTCTCGACCCTTCGCTGTATGTGATACATTTGTCATTCTACTGCATATTGTGAATTCACCTGGCTCAGATTTATGCACATATAAACATTATAATGAGAAGGAATTACTGCTGCCACCAGTGGATGTGTCTGGCCGGCTGCCAGGGAGTTCACTGATTGCTGGGGAGATGCCAGCATTTATGAAAAACGAGTATTCTTTCAAATCACAAAATTGTTTTTGATTGAGGGGGAATTATGAATAGCTGCAGTGTCTGCGATGGACAAATAAGTTTACTCTGAAATGAGGGCTTGGCGCTCTGATTGGCAAAATGCTCAACAGCTCTCGAGGTTTCGGGGCCTGATTTTCTGGTGCTCGGAAAGTGCCGGTTGGGACTCGGCTTGCACAAAGCCAGTTTGGTCCCTGGGAGACCCTTTGCCGGTGACCAGCAGCCCTGGCAGGCTGCTCCCCCCTGCGCCGTCTGCCGCTCCTTCCTGAGCTGGCTCCGGCTGCTAATGAGCAGTGGAAAAACCCCTTTGGTCTGGAGGACGTCTGGAAATATTCTGTATTTCCTTTAGCTGGTCCTTACACCTTCTCCCCTTTACCGCGTGTGATCCTGCCGTGGTCTGGCTGCCTTCCTGTGGTTTCTGTAGTTTGGCTGGGCTCGCTTTGCCCTCCTGTGGCTGACAGCGGATATTCAAGAGGTCTGTGCGGTGGCTGCCCCGACCAGTGATGCCCGACACCAGTGGCCGCCAGGCCAGGAGCTGCCCACAAGCCCGACTCTGCTGCCCAAAACAACCCCTTGATGATTGTGCTCAGTGTTTAGTACTTGCTTTTAAGGCTAAACGCAAATGTCTTATCACTTAATGAAGAGTTGTAAGCTCCTGATCGGTGTTCCCTATGTTGTTCTGAACACCTCTGGCTGGAGTAGCTAATAGATGTCATTTAGGGTTTGTTTACTCGCCCTGAAACACGACCAAATTCTTATGAAGAGAAACCCACAGCCAGTTTTACTTTGAACCCAAATAATTATAACTTCAGACAAAAGAATTCACAACAACAAAAGCTTCCTTGGTAGGAGATGAAGCATGCAAAGTCAATTCTTGAAATACGTGTAATTCTACCTCAAAATAACGTTAACCTTGTCAGTCTCCTGCAGAATGGTTGCATCCTCAGCTCTGCGGCTACTTCACATGCCTGTTGATGTTGCTTCAGTTGCTGATTTTTTTTCAGTTGCTGATTTGCTTTCAGAAGGTAATAAGATTTATTGAGAGGGATAGGACTGGGGAACTGCTGGCTGGCTCTGCGGGTGTTGCTTTCTCAGATGCTGCAGAGGCGAGCTGTGTCAGCGGCGCGCAGGATGGCTTGAGCAGACGCGTGGAAACACACCACCTCGCATGGCCCTCGTGATGGTGGCACGTGGCTTTCTCCATCTGTCTCATGCAGGCACGGGGATGCCATCTCCTAGTCACTCTGATTAAGCAGCTGGGACTGCAGGGTGATGTTAGATTGACTTTCTTCTGAGAAACTGGAGGTGTCACATGTGAGAGTGGGACATGGCTTCCAAATTTATAGCTGCTGCGTGTCAGGGTGACTTACTTGATGGAAGTGGAAGGTGGGATTTTTTTTCATTGGCAGATAGGATTTTTAATGTGAAGATAAGAAAAATCTCATATTTTAATAGTGATGAAGAGAAAATTACTGGAATAAGGAAAGCTGCTGATGTTTGCATTTGACCCAGGTGAACTCAGCAGGTACTCACTCATTGGCTATGTTTCCAGTTTCAGCATAGTTCAAGGATATCACTGGGATATTTTGATTTCTAGGTGGGGAAATGAGAAGGCAGCATCATTACACATGAAATAAAGCTTTCTTAAGAAATAACTCTTTAAAATACTGTAAATGCATTAGTAATTAACTGGTACTTCAGTTAAGATGGCTGAAATCTAAGCAGCTTAGGTCAGGTAAGGGTTCATATTCTCTGGGACATGTGTAGTTCCCCATAAATCTCTTAACTGTTTGTAAGATTTGTGAAGAGGAAAAAGGGAAGGGTAAAGGAGAACAAACTTTGAGATGTATGAATTGCAACACTGAAATACATGCAACCACTTAAGATAAATGCAATAGACTAAAGAAAGCCAACTAATAATGTAAGGAAAAGCAGTTATTAAAGCAAGCAGGGGCTCTTCCTTTCCCTGCTGTGCAAGTGCTGCTAACCCTGGGTAAGCTGATTTCATTTGATACCACGTGCCCATTTCTCTGGCTGTGGTGCCAGCCAAGGGTGACTATGTCCCATGGAGAAGTCTGCCTTGTAGATGTCTGAAGGTAGGTGAAAGTAATCCCACTACATATGGCATATGCTCCTTAGTAATAGGATAAGATTTTTAGTGGATCCTTTTCTCCTGTTTCCGAGCTTTAATTATTGTTGCAAGCATCTGCTATTGGCTGTGCATCCTCCTGGTAAAATTCCTGAAGCATGTTCTTACATTTTGTTGAGGATGAATTCTGGGGAAAGTTGGGAATTTCTGTTCAAAGCTCACCCAAAATCATGTGTTTGATGCATTTTGTTTAAAGTATTCAAGAGTTTGAGGGTAAAATTGGTTTTCCTCTTCTGCTATAATTGTAGGTAACCATGAGTTCTTGTCCACCCCTCCTACAGATACAGCATACTTGTTCTATTGCTAAGCTCCAAAAAACCCCAGCCTTGTAACTTCTTTGAGAGTGACAGTAACAAAATCTCTCCGCTTAATGCTAGAACTGTATTCCTGTTTCTCATGTCTCTAATAAAGAGGGTGTTGAAGATTCTGCACCATATGGCTTTTGCAGCCGGAAGTCCAGATGAGGTAACTGGTACATTCAAATGGCGAAGAACCAGTTTCATGGCTGCGGCAATAATGATTGCATATGGCTTAACCGAAGATGGGTGCTGTGCATTGGAAGATATGTCCCTGCCTGCAGCCATGAAATTTCCAAAGCAGGACTGGGACTCGAATGCGATTATAATGTGAGTCAGAACATAATTATGAATGCAGGAGGGGATGTGGGAGTGCAAACTGTGTTTGATATGGTAAAATCTTTGGTGTGCTGTAGTTCTCAGCCTGAAGTTCTGCACCCATTGAAGATTTCCAAAGTTGGAGCTTTGGAGTTGCTTTAATGTGAAATATTTATTTTTACATTACAAAGAAAATAATGGCTTAGGGGAAAAAAACCCAACAACAACCTAGGGAAAGTGTTCACAAAACACCAGGATTAGGACTGTGAAAAATTGCATAGAAAATTGCTTTCAGGTCCACATTTCAGAGCCAAAGTGGCACGAGTTCTCAGATGTGACAAGCAATCACCAGCTCCTCTCAGACTCTACAGGAGCTGCTGAGTGCTCAGTGTGTGTTTGAAAATGAGGCCACTGATTTAGGCTTCTGTGTAGGGACTTAATGGCCTGATCCAAGGCATCCACTTCAGAAAGTTTTGACTGGATTCACATAAACCCTTCAAGTCAGAGTATGTAATTTCTTATTTCCTGTGTCCAGTCAGAGACTTAACTCCAGTTTTGCATTTCATATGCAGAGACTATTTATAGCCCATGGAGGAAGGGAGGTATTTTAAGCAGTGTTGTTTGTGAGGACTGGTCAGCCTCTGAAAACTCACTGGGTGTTTCTGCTCCTGCAGCCTGAGGGTAGCAAAAATCTTGATGGTGACCTGGGGATAGGCTGACTCGGCAGCATCCTAGCTCCCACCCTTGCCAGTGAACACACCTGGAGGCTCAGTGCTGCAAAGGGTCTAGTCCTACCACCTCGTCCAGCTACAGGTATCTAATTCCTGGCAGGGATTTGTTCATCCTGCTCTCACTAGGATCTGATGATGGAGACTCCTCAGCCTCCCTGAGCAATCTCGCTGGTGCTTTGTGGGTGGCTACTGCTAAAAAGCATCGCCTCATCCCTTCTGGTGTTCATTCTAACTCTCTTTGCTGACATCATAGGTCATCACTTTTCCCCCTTCCTTTAGGGAGATGGTACCTAGGTGATTCCTTCATAGTTTTGGAAAGCCCTCCGTGTACCTAATAGCTACTTATGTTTTCCTTCAATCTTCTCCTCTTTGTGCAGGAACGTTGAAAGAATTTTGGCAAATGCGTCATGTCATATTTTCTGTTCTTTTGACACTCTTGGCTCCCTCCAGTTGACCTGTAGCTTTCTAAATGTAGTATTTCAGCCAACATCTAAGGACTGCTGGGTTTGCTGTTACTGTTACTCCACGGGTATTTCTTATAGATATTGCATTTTATGATGTAAGTCTTTCTGCAGCAGCATAACTTTGACACATTAATTTTATGATTCCTTACAAACATTCCAGAAGCATTTCTGCGCCGCTGCCTTGCCTGTCTCTTTTCTATACAGGTGCTTATCCTGGCCAAGTGTAGGCCACCACATTTTTCTTCACTAGATTACGATCTGGGTTACATTTTTAAGACATTTTTGAAGACTGTTCTGATTTGCCAAGATCATGTTCATCCTAGCTCTGTCTTCAAAATCCCTTAAAGCTTTTGTCATCTGCAGAATTAGTAAGCGTGTTCTTTTCCATCATCCCAATTATTTATGAAAGTGTTCAAGTCACCCAGGACAGATCATCATGGAAAATATCCTTTCAATTTGACAGTGAACCACTGATACTGCTCTCTGTGGACAGAGTATCTTCTGCACTCTAGGTTGTGTTTCCTTTTCTTTTTAATGATTATATCTGCAAAGAAATCCTTGCTGAAGGCAAAGTAATGTGTCACTGTTCCTTTTTTAAAAAGAAGGGGAGTGCAAGACGATCATGGAGGCTCATGCAAGTTGTGTCCTGGCCTACTATCTGATGCCATTATGCCAGGGACAAACAATTGGTGGACAGGCCGAGGTGTAGGGAATGTGCAGAAGGGATTTTCCTTCCTACATTCCTTTTCCTCTGAGCCCTATGGGATTTGGATGAGCATGGCTAAGACAGAAGAATACATTCTCATGCCAGTCAGCACGTAGGTGAGTCCGTTTCTCTCTGTTCCTTTGGCGTAACGCCGTCCTGAGCAGGCTGCCTTGCCACAAACCCAAGGGATGAACGTGCTGAGTGGACACGCTCCTGCCGTACCCTGCCAGCCTCGACCTAAACAAGGCCCGGGACCTCGGGAGCGCAGCACCACGCTAGCAGTTTTAATTGCTTTCAACCAGGGCTTGAAACGCAGCCAGGAAACACACCAACTCTGAAAGCTGCTGTCTCAGCAGGGCTGTATTAAAAGGAGATTTAATGAGGGGAACAGGACGGGAAGCCGCCGGAGAACCGCTGCCAGAGCGCTGGTTGGTTTTAGCCCTTTTTGCTGCCAGCGCTCCCCACGGTAAGGCAGGCCTTCGCCCCACGGCCTGCGAGATGCAGCGAGGTCTGAGGCAGGTGATGTGGAGCGGAAGGCAGCCATGTTATCCACCCCGGGCGCTCTCCAGCCTGCGGGGAAGCCTTCGCCGGGAAGGGCTTGGGCCACGGCAGCGAGCAGCTGCCTGGTGGCGTGGAGGGGCCCTGTGTGGGCTCCCATTGCTGGGGGGGACGCAGAGAGCACCCGGCAGGCCTTGGCGGGAGCCCCCCCCCCGCCCCGGGGCAGCGGGAGGCCGGAGAAGACCCTCGCCGCTTCCCGCAGCGGCTTCACCGCGCCCTCACGGCCCGAGGGAGGCGGAGGGGCCCGGGGGCGGGCGGGCGGGCGCAGGCCGGCGGCGAGGCGCCAGGGGGCGCCGCAGTGCTGCGGCCGCGGCGCTGCCCCCCTGCCCGCGGGCTGTCACCGCCTGCGGGGGAGCGGCCGGCGGCGCGGCCCGGCGGGGCCCGGGGGCGGCGGAGGCCGGGGCGGAGGGGGGCTCGCCCTCACGCCGGTGTGGGGTGCGGCCGTGGCGGGTTTGGCCCCCGGGCTGTCGGAGCCCTGTTTCCCCCGTGGGTAAGCAGCCCGTGGGCCACCCGCTATGGATGGCCTCGACGCCTCGGAGGGGGCTGCGCTTCTCCCGGGCTGTGTGCCCCGAGGGGGGCGAGGGTGGTGAGGGGGCTCCGGAGCTGGGCCAGCAGCAGCCTGTGGGGCCAGGCCAGGCTCTTCCAGCCGTGGGAGCCCGCTGCTGTTTGCCTGCGGAATGGCGGCACCGGGACTCGGTGCTGCAGGACCTGCAACGAATACTGTCCTTAGGCAACATGCGTGTGCTGGATGTACCGTAATTTCAAGCGCAAGTTCTGTGAAAGGAAATTATAGTCTTTATATGAGCATATATTGACTCACGCTAAATTTTACAGGTGCAAAAATTTGCTGCCCTGAGGCATTGGTGGCCTGAGCCGCCCTGGGGGCGTAGCGCCCACCTGCCTGGAGCTGGGGTGCAATGTGGCTTTTCTCCAGGCATTTCCAACCCGCGGTCCCTGCCGGGTAAGCGACCTTGAAAATCTGTGATGGTAGAGGAAGGGGAAATCCTGTGCACTGAGCCCCACCTAGGAGCTGAAAAGAAAATGCAGAGGGTGAATTCAGTGCGCCCTTGGATTTTGCCTGCGCTCTGCAGCATCCCACATAAATTAGTGGTGAATCATAACACAGTGACGAATTCCAGTCCCTGTGACTGCCTCTCTTCCCTTGCTTATCTGCTGGCTGCTGCCTTGCTTCGTGCTGAGCAGGTCACCAGACCGCAATAGTTCAGTGGTTCTTGCATAGGTGACTTGAAAGCAGGGGCTGGGGAAGGGGAAAAAAAAATAAAATAGTACCACTAATTATTAAAAGCGTAGCATAACTCTAGTGCTGTAATAAGAATAGACTTCATACCACGAATGTTAGTCGCCGCTAATGGGAAGCATCACGTATAAATAACATTCCCATCTGGTTAAATATTTTCCGCTGAAAGGTAATTCCCGACTACATGGCTTTTCCTGAAGCAGACGCTGTCTCCTGCTTTGGCCCGATGCTTTGCCGTGCGGGCGTGCAGTCCATCGATAGTACATAGTGAGGCACGTTAAGCATTTTGTACCATATTCTTGTCTTAATTGATATTCATAACCCTCCGACTCTTTCATGGGGAGGGGAGGGGAAGGCAGAGCTATGAATTAAAAGCACCTGCATATGTGAGGAATACAAAGAATGTTGATTTCTAATAGTTTATTCTTGCAAGGTATAATATAAGCTAAGCTGGAGAGTAATGCTAGTTGTTTCATCTCCTGAGGCACTTGACTCACCTTTGTGCTATCAGAGGGCAGATTTTCAGTTGAATTGAAGTGCAATAGTGGAACTAGCAATAATAATAATTCTTACTTTTGTATTGTTTCAGTAAGTGGTGCTAAGGACCTGTTCCTTCGTTCCCTCTCCTGTACTTTCAGGGTGAGTTAGATGGATCTGACATTCACAGCTTGTTAATCACCAGAACCCCAGGTAAAAATAACTGGATACTTTAAGTGCTGTAAGATTTTCTACTGACACTTAATAACACCCTAGATGTTTTTCTTAGCTCCTGTACTGTGTGTGCATTGTAGTAGTTTCATCATCGCAGAATAAACGTGTCTTGGTATTGAGATGGAGCAGGAAATGGAGTGGATGTTTGAAGCTGCAACAATGGTTTTTGTTACCTTTGGCAATTTCATTCCAACCCGTATTATTTGGCTTATTGTGAGTGGGGAAAAATACAGTCCTTGAAAGTCCAGTGCTTCAAGGCATACAGGAAGGAGCTATGCTGTAAGGACATTATGGACCTCAGTGCATCATACCAGTCTTTTGCGGGGAAGGGCAAATGACATGTAAATTTTATTTGTTTATTCAGATTCTGTTCCTCTTTTGACATCAGGGACACAGTTGCATTCACTTGATATTTTCACTTCGAGTTACTGTTCTCACAGCAAGAAGAAAGATGTGTTTTGCAAATGGTGAATTTCAGATGGTAGGATTGTTGTAGACCAAAGGACTACAATGGTGAAGAAGAGGAAGTTTTAAAGTTGTTTTTTATTTACATATCCGTTTGGACACTAAAATCAGAAACTGCATACTCTAATGTCTGCCATGTGTATTCAGGGTGCTCTTGTCTCTAACTACAACAAAGCTAAGATGAAATAGCTAGGCTCTATGGCCTGCCTTCTGGGGAGCAGCTAAGATATCTCAATGGCTGTTGTAAGATTCTTCGGTATCAGCTGGTGTTACAGGGCATTGGCTGACAGGTGATATTCTCGTTGTTATAGATGTGATATGCCTCTGCTGGAATCTGGCTGGCATGCAACTGCATGAACTGAGCTCAAATTGAGAGGGATTGCTACTTAAATGCTGGTTGGAGTTCCTACCTGGAAATTCAGGAAAATTAAACCAAACTACCTGGTGCCTAATAAGCTAATTTTCCTCACTTGCAAACACAAATCAATTGGTTTAACCAGCAACACTTTATTAAGGGGAATTAAGTTTCCCTAGCTGGTATTGCTTTCATCTGCCCACATGATCCCAGACAGCAGATGCTTGGCTTTTGTTTTCCCATAGATATAGTGGTTTTGCTTGTCTGAAGCCCACAGAGCACCCATAAATGCTGATCTGGTGGGAGATCCTTCAGGTGCTCACCAGTGCGGGCCAGGGCTGCCTGAGCAGAGCCCCGTGTTGTCCGAGTTGGGGAAATTCATGATCTCATGACCTTTCTTGTGTTTCTCTACTAGGGACTGCTTTCATATTGCATAGCTTTATTCACACAAAGTGTTTGGCCAGTATCCCTGATGAGACCTGACTTGTAATTCTAAAGCACTGGAAAATACTGCAGGCCTTGTGCACGCATTGTTTAGTGCATTCCTTACATTGACACTGCATGACCTAAATGTGTTCCTAGATATGCAAACTCTGCTGTAGTTGTGCTTTTCTTAGTTCTAGGGAATGCATGTATTACAGGGAGAGATTTACATGTCAGACATGTCTTTGAATCACCGAGCACTCCCATATTAATAGTTCTGTGTTTTAATATTGCTGTGACAGTTTGCTGGAAAACAGACGTATACATCCTCACAAACACTGATGCATTAAAATTTCACTCTGAGGGAAGAGGATAATTTATTTCTACTCTACCTTCATGCCTTTCAGCATCATGAGCGGCAGCGCTAGCCCTAGCCACAACTGATGTCACAGAGTCCATGGCTAACAAGCAGGAAAGAAAATCAGTGTTTTCACAGCCTTGTAATGCCTTATTTATTTATGTAATAGATTGAATGTCATGTAAAGTTTGAAACTGCACTTAGCTTTTCTCAGCTCCCTTGATCTGTCTCACAGCTGTGGTAGATGGTTCTCTCAGCTGCTGTTGCTGCCTCTCTAATCTGCACTTTGATTTTGTAGGCATTTCTTATCTGCTGGTTGTGGTCTGTTTGACACGTCCAGCTATGAAAGGAAAAACAGACTGAGAACTCGTGTGATAATACTTCTGCCCCAGTATAAAGGAACTTTAATGCTCCTTGCAAACTTGCCATATGCGTGCAAAACTGCATGTCTTAAAAAATTCTTATAAGCACTGAGTTATTAGATACCAGTGTTGCCCTAATTTATTTTACACTTGATTTTCAGTGGGTGTGAGCTGATGTTGGTATCAGCGGACCTATGTGTATTGTTGGAGAAAACCAGAGCTGTGTAGTTCCTGGAGCTTTGTAATGACCTGGTTTTACTAAACCTGCTCATGGTGATTGGTATTTTTGCCTGTATGTCTGTATCGTGAGGGCTGAGCCTGGGCTCCCTAAAGCTAAGGCTGACTCTGAAGACAAAACCCTGGAGTTAGAAGCTGCACTGGATGACGTGGGGTCCAGATGACTGAACACAGCCAGTGACTGGCTGCACTGCCCAGGTTGCCGCTGCCTGCCTGCAGGCAGTATAGAGGCTGCCCCTGCGGCTGCATCGGGGTGGGTTACAGGGTGTGCTGTGCTGTGGGTAGGCTAAAGTTTGCAGCATCATAGCCATTGGTGCTGTTTGTCCTGAGACGCAGTGCTGGCGCACAACACGGCCCTGGCAGCGGAGCCTCGTGTGACTGCACGGGAAGTTCATCTTCATGAGGCACAGTCTCTCCCTCTCTGCAGCAGCCCTCTGTGTTCAGTGCAGAAATCTGTTTTATCTAGGCTCATGCAGTTTTATAGTATAGAAGGTTATTTTATTGTGCGTGCAAATTATAATTACTTTGATGTTCATAAGGAAGTTTAAAGTTTGGTTTCTTTGGTTTGCCCCTAGCTCCATTTGGAAAGCCATCTACCAAAGTCCACTCTGATTACCATTTTGTCTTCTGACCTGATAAAGCTGCTGCAAAAGGAAACAAGCTGCTTCCGTTTTGCCTCCTGCTTTCCTGTGGTCTCAATGGCAGAAACCTGCTTCCTTACTTATCATTGGCATAAGGCTACGGGTAAGTGTTTTGCCGGAGCTGTGATATACGTAACCAGCTGTTCATCTTTTCTAAGTGGGGGAGAAAATCACCCAGAGGAGCAATGGCTCTCCCTGAGGCAACAGCTGACGTGGATTTATGAGGCTGTAGCAGACATAATCAACCTATTTAGTTTTCCCGATGCAGGAAGCAAAGCTCTCCTGTGGGAACAGACCTTCTGTACCCTCAAGTAAAATAAATCTTGCTTCCTGGGTGATTCTACTAGATGGGAACCAAAACCTGGGTGTCATGCTGCTTCAGCTGTGGGAAGCTTATTTACCTGCTTGTGGAACAAGATCTGCTGAGGATGCTCAGAGCTTTATTTCACCTGGAAGGTATCAGAGTTTGTCCTAAACCTTTGGAAATAGCTTTCTAAAGGATAGTTGCCTGCCTGAGGAAAAGGCAGTACTCATTCTTTCTTTCTGGCTTCTTTAGGCTCTAAGCTAGCACTAGTTTTTCTGAAAGAGGGTGCTGCTTTTCCCTGAGAGGTGATCTTCATCAGCAGTCACCCATTTCAGCCATGCTCCCTGCGTAGATGGCAGTGTTCAGGTACAACCAATACTGTTGGATCTGGGGGCTGGTTAGAGAGGACACTAAATCTACGGCGAATAGTGCACAAGTGAGCTGTGCTGTTTCTGATTCTGGCATTTTCTCGTTTGAATTGTTTGAAGAGCAGGGCAGGCTGAGCAATGAGGGCCGGAGGTGGGCCAGGGCTCAGGAAAGTGTGTGTAGCAGTGGCCCTTGAGAGGGTGATCTTTTCCTCCACCTCTCATGAGACTCAGGGAAACAGGAACTATTCTGAGAGCAATGCTGTCTGCGCCTCTGATTGTCTGGATGCTCGCTTATCGGTGTGAGACAAGTGCCTGGATGCAATCCTCTCGGGGGAGGGGGCAACCTGTTGTTTGCACTATTTACTCTTTCTTGTGGTAGTGTCTGAGAACCACAGTCATGGTTCAGAGCCCCCTTGTGCAGGGAATTGATTATGAGTGGGACTGGGATGAAAGGGGATGGTTCCACAGGGATGGGCTGAAGTTTGATATTTTTCTCAAGTTTTATGGAAAAATACATTAGTTTCTAAATGAGTGACAGAGCGGTTGGTATTTATGGCCAACATGAGCAATATAACTCCTTTCAGCATTTTACTTCAGGATACGAGCAGCGGAAGGCAGAGTCCTGGGAAGAGGAGCTTGTAAGCTGAGCTCTGAAAGCGTTACTGCATTCAGGTGGCATGTTTCAGTGGCAAATTCTGGCAGTTTTAGCCTATGCCTGTGGTATCAGAAAAAATCAAGGTAAAACACAGGTTTGAGAAGATGTAGGAATCATCTTCAAGGGGTGAAACATTTGCTATCTGCTGGAAGATCTATTAAGAGTGTGTTTAAACATTTGTGTGGTAAGGAAGTTGGTAAATGCCTGTGGAAACTTTCACCATTTTCTCTTTAAGTGTGACCTTTTCTTACAGGTCTTTTTCTATTTTATTTTACTGGCTGATTTTGTTGTGTTGTTATGTTTGGTTGGTTGTTTTTTGTTTTTTTGTTTTTTTTGTTTTTAAAAAAAATCAAAAGAAGCTGCTTGGAAGTTACTGTAGGCCTACTTCAAAATTTCTTTGGAAAGTACTGGGGTTTTTTTGCTTGTCTAATTCAAGCTGAGAAGCAGTGTAGTCCACAGGAAGCACTGTTAATTTCAAGGAACCAGTCAGCTTTAGTAAGGCTGATTAGTTGAGAGTATTAGGTGAGAGCTTTTGCAATATTCAAAGTGTCAAGTTATTACTAAATTTTACATTGATTTTTACCAATTGTCACATTTTCTGACAAGTGTTTTAATTGTTGTCTGGAAAAGGAAATAAGTATTCTTGTTCCTTTCTTTTGCTGCTTCTCTGTTTTAGAGTGAGGAGTAATTCATTATCTCACAGATAGAAAACAATTAAAGTGTTGTTTCTTTCATCACTGTGTGATAATGGAGTAACAAGATGATGTCTCAGACCTGAAGTCCTTACTGGAGTTCTTGGAAGGGAGGGGAGTACTGCATGCAGCTGAGCTGGCGTAAGAAATGTCTCATCTGTCCTGTGCTAGGGGTGATTGAAATCTCTCTGTAAGCTACTCTATTAGATATGCTTATGCACTCCTGAAAAAATGCAGGCTGTAGAAGAAAATACCACTGCAAGCAAAGCCTGAATATAGTAATACCTAACTTGTAAGCAGTGCTCCACTTACCTGGCTGAGTGCCAGCTTTTTTATGATACAGGCATCAGTGTTTGTTTAATGTGTCCCTTATCAAATCCAAAAGCTAATATTTGAGTTAGTCCTCCATGAAGATAAACAGGAACTGTTTGAGTGAGAATTAAGATATTGTGTATCATACTCCTCAGAATAGTATCTCGGTACTTTACCTTGAATCCAAAGAAATGTCTTGCAGATGTGTATTCAATCTGTGCTCAGAGAAAGTTCTCTTAAAAGCTAGTTTTCGTAGTGAAAGTATTTGGGGAAGTTACAGCAAAGAAGGGGATCTTGATTTTAATCAGATGCAAAGCATGCTGAAGTTGATTTGAATCAGTCGATTGGCTCTCAGGTCAGGCTTTTAGTCTTGAAGGTAGTAAAGAGACTGTCTTTTGAAGAAGCTCAGATAGGGCTTCTGTATTCCTACAAACAAGAATTCTGTAATTCCAGCCTAGCTGTGCCGGGGAGTCTGGTTCACGATCATCTTTTCTGCTACACAGACTAGGCAGAGCTTCCACAGCTCCACTGGCTTCAGTGCATTCATTCCGAAACTGCATCCCCCTATACAGGGGTAGAATTAAGCTCCCCATACTTACCTCTCAGTTTAACCATTGATGATTGTGTTTCTGAAAATGGCACTTTTGAGTACCTTAGGTACAAACTCAGATTTGAAGGCAAGCAGCGACATAAGGAGTTTTACTGTATGGTCGGAATAAATGGATGACACAACAAATGATTCCAGAATGCCATTGCCGATGAAGGTCAGGACCCCACCTCCCCTGTTGCTACCACAAAAAAAAAAATAAAGTAGTATAGTTAGGTGGCTGCAAAGTTTAACATATCTTACTAGAAGCCTAGTGAAAACCGACCTGATAATGCAAATCATGGTGGTAACGGTAGCGAAATATGGATGGAAAACAAGCAAGAGACTTAGAAGGCAGCAGCTTGGGAAAGGAACAACAACAAATGGTCACTGTACTAAATCCAGTTAAGAATGAAGCTATAATATGTATTGAATGTAGCAGGCTTTTCCTCACCAGGCAGTATTCATGTAGCTTTAAAGGTGAACATGAAAATCTGAAAATATCACAATGCTATGTAAAGAGGATTATTGTGCACAAGAAATTTCTATTAGTCGGGGAAAAAAAGAACATTTCTTACTAAGGGCAAGCTTTAACTATTGCTATAAGAACAATAACAACTGTTAATGCTGATAATCATGAACATTTTGACATCTTCAGGTTCTTGCCAGGCTCACTACATGCTTTGTCAAGTTAAATGCTGGGAGGGAGCAATGTAGCTGGAACTTGCTGGAATGCATTAGGTGGAGGAAAGGAAACCCTATTTCCTGACAAATAATTTTTTCAGCTACTGCTTTTTTGCAGTGTTTGGCCAGCTACATTGTTGAGTGAAAATAATATTTGGAGAAAGATGGCAGAGCTCACTGAATAATATATAATCTTAACGAATAAAATGTCTCCATCACAGTGGCGATATGGAAGTAGGCTAAAGCCTTGTCATTATCTACACAAAGTAATTATTCTCTGTAAGCATCTTGGCACTTCTTCCACCTCAAGTCCCTGTGGTCATCTGGATGGCAGAACTGCTGCTGGCAATGAATCTGCTAGTGACCTTTGCCCAGAGCCCCAGTGGATGGGCCCCTGTATCATGGAAGGGCAGGCACACGCCTTGCTGCTGAGTCCACCGGCAATTTTGCATGCCACATTCCCAGAGGATTTTGACCAGAAGAAAGCCACTGAAGAGCTTAGCTGATCCCTTCTTTACTGTCTTATTGGAGCCTTGTACAAAGAAAATGTGAGCAGACACCAAGCACTGTATTGTAGTGTGATGATTAAGATTTATAGAGCCAAAAATAATCTTTCAGATTGCTCCAGTGGCATCAAAGAGGAGGTTTCTCTATAACAAGCAAATCAGATGAGTTCTGAGTTGGAGAAAAAAATGATTACTCAGTACTTGCTACATGTAAAATATTTACCAGATGTGTGTGTGTGTATATATATTTTAACTATAATCTGGGGATCTATTTTGTTCTTGGGGTAGGTTAGGCATTAACGGAGCAGCAGTGGAGTAATACCCCTTGCAACTGCCTTGTTTGTGCAGGCAAAACTCTCTGGCTATGTTGCCTATCATTATTGTACAGGCAGAGATGATCTCACCCTGTCTGTGTTTTGAGCTGACCAGGCATCATATGGATGTAGTTAGTGCAGTGCCCCATTTGAGCTAACAAGAGACGTGGCATATTAGCTTGGGGCAACATCTGACATTTAACATGTCTTCCAGTTGGCTTGAAGCGTGGGCAGAGCGAGCTTGCGTCTGTCCGTGTGGACATTGCCTCTGCCTGAAAAATATTGTGCAAAACCGTGTGTGAAAGACTTGCAAAGTGATTTTGTGAAATCCTTATAAAGTGAAACACTCTAATACAAAATTGCTCCTATTAGAGCTGCAGCTTGAGTAACTCTTACATATGATCAAGAACCACCAAGTCAAGTTCTTTTGTCCCTGATTTTCTCTAAACACATTTGGATTTTCTTAGTCTCCTACTGCTGGCGTAGATTTGGACTACTGTCACAGGATGCAAAAAAAGGATCGCCTGCATTTGTTTAGTTTTTCAGAGTAGATGCTGAATACTGTGATAGTATAGGCACTATAAGAAAAGTCAGGAGGATAACTTTTCAGGGACTTTGTATGAGTTTATAGAATGAGTTACAGATGTGCAGGTGTCTTCAAAATTAATGAGATGGATTAATGGATGCCAAATATGTTTTTTTAGGGTGTAGCACGTTAATTCTTGTGCTAAATAGTACAGATGGATATACAGGTATGCATACAGAGATACATGTGTGTCACACGTGTGTATATATATAGGTGTAGCATGTATATATGCACATGTATGAGATACATATGTGTCACTGTAAAGTTGTATGACAAAGAATCCATACAACTCCTGAGTTTCCACTGTCTTTTTTTTTTTTTTTTTTTTCTCTCAGTAATACATTTCTCCCTTCCTCTCTACAGAAGGAGACTTTCTTTTCAGGCACTGAAGTATGACAGCAGTAAACAAGTAGGCAAGGAGACATTTCCCTTTTAAAGCGTCCTAGTCCAGGTTTGCCTTCCATTGGCTCCAAAGCTCGTCATCATTTTTTCCGTTTCCCTCTTCCGTGTAGAAAATTATCCAGGTACGGCAGGTACAAAACCCCCTGTATCCTATGAGCCATTAACAAAAATTCATAGTAATGCCTTTCATTTTAGGAGAGAATTATACAGCAAACTGGATAGCTTCTGGAAAAGCACAAGAAACGGTCAGGAAATAACCTAGAAGATGTTAGGAGTGGAGCAGGAGGAAGCTGCTCCTGATCTGGGGGCTGCACGGTGGGAAGGGGATTCAGCAGGTCCATGCTGGCATCAGAACAGAACCTGGCCTCTGTTGTGCGAAGTGGCAGAAAGGCACCACTAAAAAAAGAAATTGAGGAAAGCCAGAAAGAACAAGCTGTTTCTCAGCAGATATGTGAGAATGGAGCAACTCCCACGGGAGGCCAAGCACGAAGGAGAAATGGCCCAGCCAGCATGGCTGCCTAGTATCTTAATATAGCAGACTTGGCAAAGCAAGGGGGTGAGGCTCGGTGGAGGAGGAGAGCTGGGTTTGCTTTCCCAAAACCCCATTTGCAATAGCAAAGAAATCCCTTTGGCTCTGTTCCAGCAAACCATTAGGATTCAGTGATCTGGCAGGGAAATCCAGCTGCTGGAGGTGCATTCCTCAGTGTTTCTTGCACACCCTGCCTGCCCCATGTCTGCAGAAGGTCTGTACTCAGTGGGGGATTAGCTAAATGTCTGGACAAGCGGAGACCCCATCCTGCTGTTACCAGCATTTGTTCTCTCTCCTGCTAGCCCCCGCCTCCCCACAAGCATTTTTGGAAGCAAGTCGACATGGCATATGCATGGTCTTGTGCGAGCTTGTGCAGCAGACCTGGGAAGGGGCAGTTCCCAGCATGGGCTTCTGCAGGATCAGGCTGAGCTTTTCTGATGTGTGTGAATAAGATACTGCTTTTGCCTACTCCTGACTAACTTTTCTCTCTCAAAACAAAAATAATACAAGCAAACCAAAAGGTATTGACAACATTGCACAGTAAAAGTCACTTCTAGACCTAAATCCAGGGCACTGCCTCTGCAATGCTGATTGGTAGGTAGGGACATGATATATTAAATATTGTGCTCTTTCCTCACTGTTACTGTCTTTTATATGGCAGCTATCCCACAGTCTTTCCGATTCCCTGCTCTCATTTCCATCCTTTTGAACCCTAGACCTTACTGACTCTTGTTTTTCTTTGTTTTCCCTGTTTTGTTGGTGCCTGTTGGGTTCTGTCCCATCCTTTGCTTTGAGGATTTTGTCTCTGCCCTGGCACTTTGCCGGTGTTTCTTTCTCGGCAGCCTTTCAGCTCCTTCCTTCAGTTCCTCATCCTTCCCACTGACTCCTTCCCTCACACTTTCTCTCTCTTATGCACATCCCACTGTTTCGTTTGTTACCCACATTTTCCTATTTGTTTTCTCCTCCCACGCACTTCTTCCTGTCTTAATGCCTCCCTCCATTCCCAGCTGGATGTCAACTATTGTATCATTAAGAAGGAATGGGAACTGATCAAATAAAAATATCAGATGGATTGATTTTTAGGACTGGATCCTGTCAGTCTTACTTTTTTTTTTAGTGAAAGAATTTACAACTGCTCCAAAATCCATGAAAACTTTTCCAGGTTCTCACCTTATTTTAAACTGGGTGTCATATATATTACGTATGTATGTCATACATAGTATTTTAGTGCTACTGCATAATACGATCTTGCTTTAATTGAGATCTCCATGCTGTTAAACCTAACCCAGAAACACAGGCTTCGATGTACTGCAGGCTTGCCTTTCATTTGAAGAGGTGTGCAGTGGCACGCGGAGGATAAAGTCATTCTTCCAAAGAGCTGACACCTGGACATGCAAACAGAAACCCCTTTCTTCTCAGATTTACATAGGACCTAATTACATGGGTCACAGGTCTTTCATGACATATCACCTCTTAATGTTTTCAATCATAACCTGCTCACTGACTTCCAATCTCCAGCAATCATCAACAGTAAATAGTAAACCTTGTAGGAAAATGAAGGTTATTGAAAAGAAGTCACATAGTGAGTATAGCTTTCACTGTGATAGTGTGGAAGTGACGATCGACTGCAAACGCAGACAACTTCTGTGTGTTCATAATTTGTTTACCGCTAGTCAGACGTTCTTACTGTCCCCTTTTCCATGTCTCTCACAGCCCTGTGTTGAGTTGTAATGATGCAGGGACCAGGCAGCTGGTTAATGCAGCTCATGTTGTCACCCTCACGGGGCTTATTTGCCTACAGGCATGTCAGAAGGAACAAGTAATATAAGGGCATATATAACTGTAGTTGGCAGTGTACTGAAAAGATGGTGAAGCTTGCTTTAAATGAATAGCGTGGGACATCAGGAGCTAAGTAGCTGAGAAATAAGATAAATTTGCTTGAATGGAGTGTTGTGTTTCTGTAGTTAGGCTGTGCCTGGTACTTGATCTAAATGAGGTATGTGTACATGGTGTGCAGTGCAGACATCCCCTGTGTGCGATTTGTTCCTAACACTGTCTTGCACATTTTCGGTATCTAGCACAGTTCACCTCACCCGTACTTCTACGCAGCTTAAGCCTGATGGGAGGAGTAAAGCAGGCAGAGCCAGACTCTCCTCGCCGGAGTTAATGGCATAGGGCGTTACAATGACCTGCCTGTTACAATGTCCTCCCTGTGTTCAGGACTTTGAACGTTTGGGGTTTTTTTTCCCCCCAAACCTTTAGGGAGGAGTGTGGAGCGATTGATACTATGTTAATTGGTGTTCTGGTGTTTCGTTGTGTGCCTGCACAAGCCTGAGCCTGTGCGCGCTGCTGCTTCATCCTGGCAAGGTGATAGTGAGCCATGCATCCTTTGTCAGTGCAATCGGCATTTGGTTTAGCTGTTGGGGATCCCATTGAGAGCTTGCTCTGTCTCTCCGTTTTGGGTTTTGACTGTTGACTGAGTGCATGTCCCCTTGGGCTTGCTAACTGTTTTTCCTAATTCTTCTCCTGCAACAGGTGCTATAGGTTTTCTGACTGCTTTGCACTAGCGCACAGCAGACTGTCGAGTAAGGGGAACGTAGGAGGCAGTTGCACCCACAAAAAAGTCTTACAATCTCTTGTGATGATCTGGTGTGATCATCTGTTAAGATATTCCAAGAAGCTGTATGGACAAGTTGTTCCAAGGCCAGTACTGAAGGGAGTAAAGAGAACCATGTTTATTACTAAACCTGGGCTGTGTATTGCAGCTGCGTTCCGTGGGAGAGGAGGTGTTGGAGAGTTTAAAGCTATCGACTGGCAGAGGAGCAATGCTAGTGTCCAACCTTGCTGCCACCCAGTATAACACGGCTTCCAGTTTGGATCAATTCGAGCTGTCAGACCCCAATTTACTAACCATGGTAGAAAGGACACGAGTTTTCTTCCAGAAGGTCAGTATCATTTAAGGTTACTGAAAGTGAGGAAATCTGTTCCACCTTTATAGGGAAAAGATTGCTGTGGAGTTTTTAGAAGCTGCACAGTTATAATGAATAATGAATGTATGGTACTTTGTGTAGTGTTTAGCTCAGTCTGAGAAAGGGAAAATAATGGAAGTCTCTTCTTTCTGCCTTTGTGTTCAAACGAAGGAAAATCAAAGCTGTTATACCAGAGCTATATATCAGCTAACATATTTTAGGAACTGTGGAATGATCATAATTACAAAAAAGTCCTCCAGAGAGAAATTATGACTCATAGTTTATGTTCTCTTTAGTGTTGCTATGGAAAAAGAGGTTAGTGCCAACGGTCATACAGCAATATTAATCTCTGATCTGAAAGAAAAATAAATAACAATCTCTAGCTTAACCCAAAGCGGATTTATTCTCAGTTACCACCGCACACTCCATTAAAGGGGATAACCGTGTAAGAAAAATTAAAGATGACATTGATTATCAGTTCTCAACATGCAGTTAGAGTGAGTTCCTTATTTGAATGTGTGCACTTCAGACTCCTGCAAATGACTTGGCGGAGTGAGAGGAAGAGAAAAAAGGCATTTTGATCAAAAGGAGGGCATAAAGATCAGCCGCCACCGACAGCTGCAAGTATGCTGATTAAAATTTCTTTATGCATGCACTTAGGCTCAGCCTGGGGTTGATGCTGGTTCAAATGCAGATTCTGAAACAAGACCCTGGCAAACGGGCAGTTTAAAGTGGTGGAAAGTGGCTATCAGCCTTTTTCCATTTATTTGGGAAAGTAAGGGCTGTGAGTCAGAGCGGCGGATACTTATGTGCTGAGTCAGCACCCTCCGGGCTGCTCTGGCAGTTGTTTCCTGCCAGTTGTTTAGTTGCCTAGGCAAAACCCTAACCAGGACTGGGGCCAAACAGCTGCGCGCTTGCTTTGCTCCACCGGTCAACCTTCTTTGCATGCAGGAAGACTACTTGCCAGCGTTCTCTTGACACCCAGAGCGAGCATGTGTGTCTTAGTGGGTCACAGTAAAACTTGTCTACCTGCGTACGTGACTTTATTTTCAGGAGTTGGAGCTACGCTTGCTCCGTTGTTTGCAGTTACCGATAGCGAAGACCCTGCGGTCAGAACTTTGCTTGAAATTTTGCTCACAATGCACCCTGCAAAGCAGGCTATAGCTTTCCTTTCTGCCACACTGTTGCATCTGCCATGCTGATGGCAGTAAAACTTTTTATTCTGTTGATGAGCTAAGCAGATTGGATTGGGGAGATACACGGATCTCATGTCCTGTATCTACGCGTGCAGCTCTTACTGACGGTCACAGGAGTTGTACATGTGGCCCAAACACATTGTACGGCTCAGAGAGTTGTCTGAGCCAGCTGAAGGCTTTCCATTGACATTCAGGGTTGGACTGGTCCCTTGGCGAGCAGTTTGCCCTCTAGCAAATTGCCATTGCTTCACTAATTCTTCTGAGTTTACCCCTTTTTTTTTCTTTTTTTTTTCCTTTTTTTTTTGTTGTTGTTTTGTTTTTTCTTTTGAAGTGTGTGACTATCAGGCTTCAGCTGTGTAACTGTGTGGCATCACAGCCTGTAACGACAAATGGGTTTCACTGCATCGGTGTAAAAGGCATACAGGTATATTTTTACCTTCTGATCCTTTTCTTCTTCCTTTCTTCTGTCTCTTTAATTGTCAAACACGTTTCAGTCAGGCCCGTCTGAGGGCTTTTACTGCACTCTCTTATTTGACAGTGAAATGGTCCAGAAAGCCCCTATCTGTGCCTTTTCACGGAGGAGCTGGCTCATGGATTAGCGCGTGGGGGTCAACGGGATGCTCTTTGCCCTTTCCCCTAAAAGGGGACAGAAATGTCAGCTGGATTTCTGGCATTGAAAATGGAAGTATCAGCAGCTGCTGAGTGCTGCTAGTTTAAATATTTATACCGTAAGGACTTCATCACACCCTCTTTCTTTGTGCAACGCTCCCACTGATTTCAGTGGAGGTCAGACTCTGAATCCGTGCAGCAGCTAACAGGTCAGGTCTTCCAAGTAATAATGGTACGAGCGGAGCTCACAGGCAGGCGCCGTACTCGTGTTACTGTGTCAGGAAGGGTAAACAAGCAGTTTTTTCAAAAAGTAATTATGTAGACAAACCTGTCAGCACAAGCATGGAATACCCATGCGTATGTGTGACATCTGCCAGCCTGACAAGATCCAGGCACATACTTCAGATACTTGAAAGAATACAGTGCTGCTGGTGCTTCAGTCTGTCTCCTCCCCAAAACAGTAAGTTTTGCAGACTAATGTTTTCAGTCAAGACTCCAGAATAGGAGGAGAGGGGAAGAAAGAGCCTGGTGACATCTCAGGATCCTGAGCTTGCTTCTTCCTCTGGTTTATAGGACAGCACCAAATCAGACATTCATGAGTTGAGCAAACATTTTTCTCTCTTGCAAAGCATGGTTCCTTATGTTAGGATTACAGGCCTGCTCATCCTTGTAAATGTGTGATCATGATGGAGAAAACATTTAATTCTAGTCCTGCAACTGATGGCTGTGTGCGTAACGTATCCTGAAGTGGGTATTTGAATTAATTCTCACAGATGCTCGGTATCCGCATTTCCAATGGTTTTACTGGATGGCATTGTAATGCTCTTAACACACTGCGCATGGGATTCGTTTCAGCATCTCTCAAACTGTATAAAGCGTGGCCAGGGGTATTGTTTGCATTAAAGCTTAGCAGGACAAACAAACCAGGCATATCTGAAAGGGAAATGTAAACATGATGTTGGGGTTCCTGGTTAGCGCTGGGTGGCTGTGGGAAGTTGACAGCTGTTACATAAAGGTTAAACGTGCATTCTTTGGACTGTCAGTAAAATTAAGCCTGCTAAAGACTATGTGGCACTCTAGAAGACATGAGTTTATCTGTGTGCATAAACAGAGTATACACTTCAATATAAATATGCTTTAAGGACTATTTAAAGTATTAGAAGTGTGCTGCAGTCCAATAAAAAATGCAGATGGAGCTAGCAGATTTTGGAAAGTGCCTGACTACATTTGGATGGGCTAGAGATCTGACAAGTGTTTGGAAAGCAAAGCACTGCTGTTCACGTTGCTAAATAACAGCAGAGGATGAGAAAGAAAATGGTATAGGTACAATAGGGACGTGAACTTTAGTAATAAATGCTTGACCTTTAAATTTCATCTTTGCCAGCCTCTCAGGCTGCTTCTCCCAAAGACTGACGTGGCTGTGTGCTTTATGTTATGCTTTTATTTGTCATTTTTGTAGTTAGTTACAAGTAAAAATGATTGAAATCCATTGTAGTTAATACAAAATAAAAATATAGCTGCACGAGTTATGCCATGATTTTTCTTACAGACAGTATCACCTGTATGATACCACACACTTAAGAGCTTAACTCTTGATAGTACTCGCCTACACTAAGCTCTTACCAACTAACTTCCAGTGTGATTTACTGGTAACAGATATTACCCCTGTGGAGTAATACCTGTTAATCATATCATAATGATATTTTTGTTTTTTGTAGTTTTTATTTCCCCTGTAATTTGTGGTACTAAATACAAGTTGAAGGAAGCAACCTTTTAGTGCAATGTTAAGTATCAGTAGAATTTTATATATATTTTTATATATATATAAAAAAATAATCCACTGCATAAGCAAACAAGGATGTAAGGTAACTGTTGTGGGCATTATGCTTCCCTTTCCTCCCTTCCCCCTTACCTTTGTTAAGTGACAAGAATGAACATTCATAGTGAACAAACTACCCCGTAACCTCTCAGTTTCAATTAATTTTGAAAAATCACAGACTGGTAATTTTGAGAGTAGGTAGGTGGCTTTGATGAAAGTTATTAGCAGAGAATCAAATCTTGTGGCTTTGCCGAGTCATCCTTACGTAAACTCATCCCTGCTATGAAGTTCAATCCGTAACACTTTGTTCCCTTTTAGACGTGCTTAAAAGAGTATTTAACTTTTTTTGAAAAAATTGTCCTTACATCCCTGTAGTTATCTAAATTCTGTGTAGATATAGCTCTATATATGAAATACTTGTAAAAAGATAAATTATGCTATTTTCAAAATACTCTGAGATACAAAGTTGTGCCAGGTGCAAAGTTTGATAGTATATTGCTATAGAGACTAAAAATTAATTAGTGTTATCTAAGTATATATACTTTAAGCTGGGAATATAGATTTAATATTTTGGGGTTTTATTTTTGCCTTTTTTTTAAAAATTACATTTCATAGCATCTCATACTTTCTTCAGACTATCTCCATGTTCCTATCAAATTCCTTCTGTGTTTCTATTTTTTTTCTTCTTCTCCATTTCTCATCCGTTAAAGGTACAGTAACTGATCATACATTCATGCTTGTCACTAACGTACTTCCATAACTCCGGTAGATTAGAAAACATTTTTTCATTTCCACCTAAACACAGTCATTTCTTCTAAGTGAATGGCGAGAGACTACTGGCAAAAATCCTTCCCTGACTGAAATGGATGAAGCCAACTTTTCCTCTGCTCTTTTAGTCATACAGCATCGTGGAGCAAAGCCCCAAACCGACCATACGTGACTGCGTGGTTACTGAGGCTGTTGGTATTCACGGAGCATAGCAAGGAAACCCGAATCAAATGTTCTCGTTGGTATTTCTACATTTACATACAAAACTACTCACAGTGCTGTGAAATACTGAGAGAAGAAAGCAGAACAAAAAAGTCTGGGTTTTGACTACTCTCCATGCGTTCCTTTGACCTAACTATGAGGAAGCCAGCTGACCAGCTTGCTCCTAGTAGACGTGCTCGTTTCCTGATAGTCTTTTATGCCAGCTGACAGCATCTCTAAATTCATAAACACTGGTGACTTGGCCTAAAACGGAGCATGTTGCAGCCTGTGTCATTGACCTCGTTCACTCTGCATTCCAACACGATGCAATAAATTACCACTGCAGAGAAAAGGATGGAAGAAGCTGAATTACTACGACTGGCTGTGTAGCAGAAACCAGTTACTCGCCTAAGTAAAACTGTGCATCGGGAAGGCGAAGGAAGGCTCGGGTTGATTACGCTGTGTGGTCTATCTGCAGGACAGCTGCTTGGGTCGTTTCTTCATCAGATTGTTCCGTTTGCCCGCCGACTGGGTTGTTTCTTTCATCGTACAGTTTCTGGCTAGAAACTTCTAGAGGCACCCCATACTCTTCATCATCTTCAACAATGGACAGCTCAATGTTGTTGTCCATCCTGGCATTCCCTACCATTCTGGCTTCCTTCTCTAGAGAATCGGCTACTGCTTTGCCCTCCTCAGCCAGGGAGGTGGTAGGTGTCATATCGGAGTGCATGTCGGCGAATGACATTTCATCCTCGTTTTCAGCTTGGTCGTTGCTTGTAGTTTCTGTCGGTCTGTCCTCAGCTTCAGCGGGGCTTTCTCCTTCACGGGCTTTCTTCACATTGAACGCGATGGGAGATACTTTGAAAGCTGAACTCTTTGAAGAAGAGGATTTCTGATGATGTACAGTAAGCGATTTCTTGATCTTTTCTCTCCGTTCAGGTGAGACAATCTTTGTGCTGATCTTGTTCATCTTCTTCTCGATGTTTTGGCGGGAAAATGCTTTCTTGAGGCTGTCCACCTTCTTGAGGCTGGATCTTTTAATTTTCTCAGCTCTTGATTCCTCTGTTTTCTCCTCTGCACTGTCATCCACATCATCTTCCTCATGAAACATTTCATCATCTGAACACAACTCCACTGTGTGCAAGGTTTCTTCCAGTGTTTTGTTCTCATCCACAAGCTCCTCTTTTCCTTCTGTAATGCTGGGAATAGGCTCTTTTGCAAAAACACTGGCAGGGATCTCATTTTCCTCCTGAAAGAATTGACAATATTTGAGTTTCATAGTTCACACGGCACAAATTTAATAAACAAAGCACAAACCCTGTGCTTCCCCCCTCCCCTCAGTGAGATGAAGAATGCTGAACACTTCTTGTTGTTTCAGTATATTTAACCAGTAACAAGCCACTCAAAGCCCACTGAACCATTATCTGGTAAAGTTTAAGACTAATGAGCTGTCAGCTGTAAGATTTCTCTTTTGGAGGGACTTGGAATGTATACAGAATGGAAATCCTGTTCTTTGTCATTTAAATTAGACACTCTTGCAATAAGAGTTTAGCTGTGTAGTTGTACACCTATCCCTGGGGAGAAGGGATCGTGTGGTGGCTAAAGGGGTTGTGCTACAGACCCCTGCCTAGTCCTACAGAAGTCATATACACCCCCTCCCCACCCCCCGGCCCAAGATTTCAGTTTCTCAAGCCAAAGACTGGAAATATCTCTGCAGAGGTGTTAGTTGCATCTGAGAGGTATCTTGGATGTCAAAATTCAGTTAGGGCTTTCACTGGATTTTTAGAAAAAAGTATGTTGCTGTTAAAAATGGATTGCTGATACTGAGAAGCCATGCAGTCCACGATGCATAGAGTATGTGCTATTTTACAGCTGTTTACAGAAAAAGTTGGCAAATTTGGTTGGTAAATTGGTGAATATGAAAAATATGGACAGGACGGCTCCTTGAAAAACAAATGTTTATGGCACACAAAACCAAACAGACACTATACCACCTAGAAAACACTAGTAGTCATTTCTAGGTAACAGGAAAATTACTGCTTTTTAGAAACCAAACCAAGAAAGGGCATGGAAAGAAAGAAGGTATCTGAAAACAACACGCTGAACAAAGGCAGATGCTGCAACTTGTAATGAAGGACCTCTGTGACTGCCGAGTGCAGAAGCTCTGCAACCCCGAGAGTTCAGAGGCGGCACAATAAACACTCTGTTCTGCGGTGGGTTTTGCAGGCATCTGCCCATGCAAAGCAAGCGAGGCTCCTCGCACACTCCCTTTTTCTTTCAGGATTGTTACGCCTTAGATCTGCATAGTCTCTTTTCATTACCTTTTTTATCACTTTCAGACAGAGTGCATGCAACATCACTTGGTCATATGGATTTTCTCCCCCACCCCCCGCCCCCCCCCGCCCTGACATCTTTAGATACAGAAGGTGGTAAGTGCTGAGTGAAATGGCTGTAATAGTCTCAGATCTGTCCCAGCGGGCTGGAGTGTACAGTTGAGGGGAAAAAAGGCCACATGCACTTCAAAGTTCACGCTCATTATTTCAGGACTGAGCATGCAATTGTGATCACTGGAGAGAACAGTGGCTTGGGTTAAATTTGCTGTCAAGGCTGTATAAGGATGTTGTACATAGTTGTTTTTAAAAACAAAATAGTCCTGACTACCTCATAGTGCTTCTGGTACTCAGGAATATGCACGTGGGCAAGCAGAATCATTTTATACCATATAGACGCAGTATATAATCGTATATGCTGGGATTCATGCGTGTTGATGAATACACCTCAAGGATATAAAAATGAAAAGCATCAAAAAAAGGGATGGGGTTTTGGCAGTTGGTATCTGCTTTCCTTGTACGGTTTCCACACACCTTTCTGGCCCAGCGGCTTCAGTCAGATACGCTGGCACAGATGAAAGCTAATAAAGCCAGCGCTCTTCTCCCGACACCTATAATGTTGTTGCAGCTATCGGCAACAGTGACCAAGATAACAAAACAAAGACAGCCTGCACCAGCTTTAAGTGAAGGCAGCTGTAACTGCAGTACAAATATTTATATTTTCTCTCCACTGCAGTTAATGAAATGTGGATTACATGAGTGGGTGCAGTGTTTAAATAATTCCCCAGAGTGTGAGAGCTCAGTATAAAGCATAATTCACGTATCTTGTGCGTTCTTTCCAAACCCAGGTAATCACGTACATCTGAACGTTCAGGTGAAAGTGCCTGAATGGCATAGAAAACTCTGATTTTAATGAGTGAAGATGGGTTGTAACTTTTAAAGTATCGAATCTGGGAAGGTAGTGTCATATGAGATTGATCACGGTGCAGCCTGAGCCAGAGGTGGGCCTGTGTGGCTCTTCTCAAGGTCAGTTTAGCTGTCTACAGTCTTCACATTAAACTAAAGTACTGCGTGCAGGCCCTAGAGGAATGTGGACACAGATTTTAATTTGTAATTTTTATCAAGTTAGTGACTGAGTAGAAAGGAGACTGTCAAACTATCCGTATTTATGGAGAAAACAAACCAAACAAAAAGACACTACGCAATGAGCTGATGATTCAATTAAAAGCAGATCCTAGGTGGCTATCGGACAGTACTGGCATTCAAGAAATCACCTCTCCATCTAAGCTTCCTGCGTGGCCTGGGGAAAACATCAGCCTCTGGGCATCTATTACTCCGCTTGTAAAATGGGAATGACCTGCTTTCCTATCTCACCTTTCTAAAAGACCTTAGTATCACAGGAACAATTAAAATGCAAATGAAAATAAATTAAGTAAAATGCTTTGGAAATAGGGTGGTGGTATAGCAGGAACGCTCTGTGGTGGAACAGACGTTTCTATTTCAAATACAGTTACTGATAACATGTTGTAAGTGGGCTATTGGTAACTTTTTGGTCTAACAAGTTTATATGACAGCTATATTTTGTTTTGATACATTTTTCAAGCAGCCTGGTACTTCATTTAGGAAGACTAGAACAATACACTGAGAAATGCCAACTGTTACAAACTGCACACCTATTTTCCATGCCAAAAAAAGTAGAACTTTGATCTTTTCTTCTTGATCTAATCTAAAATTCTGAGAAAGCAAGACATCTTTTTATTTTTCACATCCGAGTTCAACAACAGCGCTTTGTATTTTCTCAGATGAGCTTGACTGCAGGTAGTTAGCTCCTCTGAATTTTAGTTTTCCACATAGGAGATGAATAGAATAGCGCAAGTTCCCCGTGTAAAACAACTCTTGCTAATACAATACTTGCAAAGTTAAAATCAGTGCCTTCCCTGTGGCCTTGATCAGCCGTTCTCGGGAACTTCCTATAGGTCATAATCTCATCTCTATCTTTTACCAGAAAGGAAGATAAGATCCTTAATGGTGTACTACAAAACTGGACAGCTGGAGTGAACGGGTAACTAATTTACTCAGAAGTGCTGGATCTCTGATGCTACAAAAGAGAAATCAGTGTGCTTTGGTTTGGGTTCTGTTAATTGGATGTACGAGGCCATGGCCTTCAAGAAGGGGAGATGGCATTTTCCCATGCTGACAGCAGTCCAGGCTCCTCTCTACTTTGTAGATGCTGTTATATGCCTAAATGATTACTAGTCTAAAACTTGTTTTGCAGCACAAAATTTATTGAAAGATGACAAATCCTTCTAAAAACAGCTATAGCTCCACCTATTTTCCTTTGGACAAACGCATGCTCTGCAGCCCGGGATGCTGCCGCAGGGAGGGAGGAGGGTGGGGAGGAGGAGGTTGCTAGCTGCCCATCTGCACGTCCTGGTCCTGTGTAGGCTGAGGCATTGGCTGCACCGTCCCCCAGCCGCCCAAACCACAGCTGGGTCAAGTCCTAGGAGCCTCGAGAGGAATTTTTGTCATTAGTCGATATAAGAGTATTCTCCCTGCAAAGCTCCACTGGGAAATTTAGTAGTTAGATAATAGCATTAATGGCCTGTAATTCTTCTGTTTCCCTCACTTGTTCATTTTTGAGTTTTTCAAAAGATGATTGGAGCGACCCAAACAACAAGGTACAATCAAATGGCAAATTTCCTGTGCCCTCCTCTTGCTTCGTTTCAGCATGAAAACCAAGAGCAGCATCTGGAAGGGACTTGAATTCAGTGTACTTGACCCCAAGCTGTAATTTTGACTTATCTCTCCTATTCACTAATAAACATGACATTTAATTAAAAAAAAAAATTAAACATGAGCCTTTTTTTATCTTGCATCTTGCTTTTGCAGCTAAAAAAGCAAACAAAACCCCCACCAAACCAGAACCAAAAAGCTGAGCATGTGATGAGAACAAAACAGAGGGGAACAATGCCAAAGCTTAACAAGGATTTTTAAAACAGTCACTTTAGTGTTCTGCTGAATTGCTGTGTCACTTGTGGCATTTGTAATAACTTTTGCATCCTCAAATGCTTGGAATGGAGCTCCCTGAAAATATGTCACCAATTAAAGAAATATATGCAGACAGTCTAGGGAGAGAAAACTAAGAGCATTTTAATGGAAAATATGTAAATAGATGAACTTTTCTAAACGTAGTTCATTCTCAGCGTGTACGCTGAGGGAAAGCTGATGCTGGTGGGCAGCAGCACGGTTTCAAAAAATGCAGAGCTGAAGCTCAGTCATGTGTTTTGGCTATGCTCAGTGCTCCCACCAAGTATCAGGGAGTTTGAAGTATATAGTGAACGCAGAACCAACTCGCAAACATGAATTTTTATTTTCATGCCGAGCTGTCTTCCTAAGCTGGAAAAGCAGGTCTTAACAAGAAACATGCTGTGTGAAGTTTGGGATTTTTTTTTTTTTTTTCAGTGGAAAAAAAAGAATACCCCAGCTGAAGAGGAGCCTCAGACATCCAGTTTTCCCTTTTGTTTTTACAGAAATCTGACGTCAGTATAACTTCTCCTTCCTGCAATTGTTTTTCCATAGATTCCTGCTTGGGGCAGGACAGAAACGCAGCCAGCCTTTCTGCTTTTCCTTCTGTGCAATTATGCCAGCAAGGTGGTGGCCCTGCTGACTACCAGGTCATCCCACCTCCAGCTTGTAAGGAGACCCCACGGGGCGATTTCAAGGAGGTGGGCACGCAGGTAAGGCGCCTGCCCAGGCCAGCAGCAGGCACTGGGCACAGCCCAGTAAGCACCCACTATCCCTCTGGGTGCGGCTGCTTCCTCGGTGGAAAATCCCAGCTCCTCCCAGGCTCTGCGGGAGAAAGCCCTGGGTGCTGCCCACCCGGCCACCCTCCTACGCCCCGGGAAGCGCTGCTGGCTGTCCTGGTTTTCCAAACAGCCACACTGCCTGTTAGCAGCAGACCAGTGCCAGGAGCAACTCCCGGCGGACAGATGAATATTTTTACTGAATTTAACTGCAGTATTTCTTTTCAAAGGCTTGTGCTCCTGATCTGCATCGGCTTGGGATCGGTTATGTTCATCTCCCCCTGCCACGGCAACATATTTTCCAGTGAGAGGTGGGAACTGAGTCAACTAAATCCTTGTAAAAGCAATGAAGAACAGACCTGCTGTTCAAAGGTACCAGCCCAGTGGTGGGTGGCGGAGAAGCAGTGGATGTTATTTAGCCATCGTTCTGGGACACAGACCTGTGTCGTTTGCTTTGGGTTTATGCACTTTAGGATCTGGTATTAAGGAAAGACTTGGAGGTTTAGAGAGGCCTTAGCTTTGCAGAGATGCTACGTAGTGTCAGGAAACAAGCAAAGCTAGCTCTCCCCTGTTGGGATACTGCTTCACCCTTCAAACCTTCTTGGTGAGTTTTACCATTACTTTCACCCGGTCCCTGCAAATCACTGCTGCGGGCCAGCAGCAATGGAGATCCCTAGCCAAGGAAGGTAACACGGAGTGCCCTGCACGCACACACACACACACACACATGTGTTTTAGTCTTTTCTTTCCGCATTATGTCATGTTAAAATGCTAAAATTTGAGTTCTGTAGAGGAAGATGCTGTAGTTGCAATGGCAAGGCCTTAATTCTCGTGCTTGGAGGTATCAGAAACGCCACAAGATTACCTCCCCCAGGCCACGCTGGTGTGCCCTCCCTATGGGAAACCTTCAGGGTCTAGGTCTGAACCTGGAGGGGGGAGCCAGTCATTAGCTAATGGGGCCTGGGAGATGGCAGTCTTTTGACTTGCAGTAATGGATCTTAAATTACTTGCAGAACTGCAGAGAACATGTGTCTTTTAATTTACCCAGTCCCTGGAATAATTTCCACATTCCTTCTGTGGTGGAAACCACTGTGCTCGTACAGGCTGCAGCTCCTCCTCTTCTGGCTTGACAAGCCTGGACTGTAATTTGGGAGAACAATAAGCAGGGAGGTGGGAGCTTCCTTTCTGGGGGAAGTGCCTGTGTACTACCCAGGCCTGCCAGCTTTTAAAATCTAATACTGCTCTGTTGTTTTGGCTTTGTTTAAATTGAAAGAAAACACCCAGCAACCCAAGGAGCAGAATTAGTGACTCGGCCAACAAGCTTAGCATGAGGAGCTGGTGATGTGCCTGAGCTGTGGCTTACTCCAGCCTCATGTTTGCTCTCCCTCCTTCCTTCCCCCAGGGTGTTGTGGAGGTCTGTTTGCTTTTTTTAATTTTAAAGATGTGAAAGTCATGTCCTGTGTTTAGTTAAAGCTCATGCAGTGTTCTATCCAGCCCATTGCTTAAAAAGGGGAAAATATGCAAACTGCTGGTATCACTGGATGGACTCCCAGGAAGTGGAGTTTTTAGCTGCATTTTTAGCTCATCCCTGAATGGGCCAGAAGAGCCTGAGGAGCAAAGCGGGGCGGAGTGAGCCTGAGCGGACAGGGAGCTGCAGTGCTGTCTCTCTCCTGCTTCTGAGGGCAGATGGGATGGCAGTTTCTAGGGGCACTGCTATGATTTAGCAAAATGGGCTCTTTTCTCAAGTTTTCTGAGTTTGCTTAAAAAAAAAAAAAAAGGGCCCTTTCTTCAAGTTTGCTTAAAAAGCCAAAACAAAACACCACAAACCAAAAAACATCCACAAAAGAACAGCTCTTCTCCCCGTGTATGCTGAGAATGAGGAAAAGACGGCTCTTTCCCAAGTTTGCCGAGAAGAAAAGGCAGCACTTTTCCCAGGTTTGTTAAGAGCAAAACAAGGGCTCCTTCCTCAGATTCACTAACAGTAAACAACAGCTCTTTCTCCAAGTTTGCCATGAGTTAAAGGGGGCTTTTTCCCAAACTCTGCTAAAAGTTAGCAAAAACAAAAGGCTCTTGACCCTTGTTTGCTAGGAGCTCACAAAAAGATAAAGAACTTTCCCCCCACGTTTGTTTGCCGAGAGAGCTGGCAAACAAGACTGCTTAACTTTCCTCAGGTTTGCTAGGAGTTAGCAAAACAGGATTTCCCCTGCAAGTTTCCGAAGAGTAAAAGCGGGCGTTTCTCCTGAATTTGCTAAGAATTGAAGAGGGCTTTCCCCCCAGGTGTGCTAGGAGTTAGCAAAAGACTGCTCCTTCCCCAAGTTTTTCAAGATGAAAAGAAGGTTTTTCTCCCAAGTTTGCCAAGTTCGCACAAAGACAGCTCTTTCCCCAAGTTTGCTAGGAGTGAGCAGAAAAGGGCTCTTCCCTCCAGTTCAGGAGTGAGCTCGCGGGGCCGGGATGCAGGGATGCGGGGCGCAGGGGTGGCCGCAGAGCCTCTCACCTGGAAGATGAGCACCTTGAAGCGGTCCCGCCGGAGCAGCTGGGCGTGATGCTGCTCCAGGCGTCGCACCTGGTCGCATTGCCTCTCCAGCCGCTCCCGCACGGCACGGGTATGGGCACACACCTTCCGCGACTTCTCCAGCAGCTTCTCCACCGCTTCCCCGGTCGCCCCGTGACTGCGGCACAATTTCCCTAGGTCTCCCTGAATACCCCGCACAGCCCCTTCCAAACCCCGCTGCCTCTGTTCCATCTGCCGTTGTTGCCCTTCCACCGCTTCCAACATCGAGACCAGTTTCTCCAGTAAGGCCAGGACGGTCAGGGCATTCACCTGCCCCCCCACCGCCTCCGACGGCGGCAGCGGGGGTACCGCGCTGCCTCCCACCGCCTCCCCCATGGCCGCGCAGGGATGGGGCGCTGGATGCCGCCGCCGCTCTTAAGGGCTGCGCCTTCGCCCTCCCCCGGGGAGGTTTCGGGCAGAGCCCGGCCCCGGTCCCGGCCCGCCCCGGGCGGCCAGGCCGCCCGGGGCGGGCCGGGACCGGGGCCGGGCTCCCGGTGGCTCCCCCCATCCCGTAGCCCCCCCGTGTGGGGCGAGAGGGGGGGACCCGCGCCCCACGCGTGGCGAGAGGCAGCAGCCGCGGCAGCATCAGTAGATGGCAGGAGATACCGCCGAATGGCGGCGGGGGGGGATGGGCAGGGCACGGCGGGGGGGGCGGCTCCAGTCGGGAGTTTGGCTGATAACAAAAAAATTGTTTACCAATTAAGATGCTGCTGCTATAATAATCATTTCAATGATATATTAATATCCACGTGCCGCAGCAAATCTAATAATAACAAAATTTTCTAACGTTAATTTTTATATATATAATAATCGTTTATTAGTATTAACACTATATTATTAAATATAATAATAAAAAGTTATTACGAGTATCAATATGATTGTTATTTAAAAATATCTTAATACTAATGTGCTATAGCAAATATAGTAAGTTCTTAAAAGATATTACTAGAACCAATGTAGTTATTATTAAAATGATACATTAATATTAATATGATATAGCAAATATAAGAATAACGAAGATTTTAGAAATTCAATTGTTACTAGAATCAACATAATTATTAAAATAATATAGGTATATTAATAGTAATATGCCATAACAAATATAACAAAAATTTAAAAATGTAATTATTACTAGAATCACCATAATTATTAATATAATAATATGTCATGGCAAATATAATAAAAATATATAAAAATTAAATTATTAATAGAATAAATATAATTTGTATTAAAAGCATACTTTGTTAATATGCCATAGTAAATATAATAATAATGAACAATTATTACTAGAATCAATACAATGATTATTATTAAAATCATATAATAACGTTAATATGCCATAGCAAATATAATAACAAAACATTTTAGAAAATTAAGTTATTGCTAGAATAAATTTTATTATCATCATTAAAATCATATATTAATATTAACACAACATAGCAAATATAAAAATATAATATTGGTATAGTTGTGCTTATATATTATTAATATCTTGATAATTATGTGCAGGAATTACCATCATAATTAGCATATGTAAATACATTCACACATGGTGAATCAAATCTCCCAGCAGTCCTTCCACCGAGCAAGTGCCCCATGCAACATCAGACTGGTCTTTAAAGATAAGTATTTAAACTCTCCCTCTTCCCCTCATCATTATTTTTATTATTGTTATTTTTAATAATATTTTAGACGATGATTATTCCATTCCATTCTTCTCATTCTTATCTTATTATTTCAAAGGAAGAAGGCTGAGGCCGATGCTGCCTGGGCCGCTGGATGGATGGAGGGAGCACCAGGAGATGCGATTCACTGCCCGTGATGTGGCAATTAACTGGGCGCTCTGGTTGCCCAGACTGGATTCTCCGGGACATTTTTTTTTGATAAAAAATCGTAGGGCTAGAAGGGCTGTTTTGGGGGAATAGCAATGCACTGGGGGTGGTGGCAGCGGGACAGTGTTTTCAAGCTTTTGCGAAGCACCAAACGGAGCTGCTTGGCATGGAGAAATACCAAGCTGTTTATTTAGAATAATACATAACTGTTCCCAGGTCTGAGCCAAAGCTGTTATCGTCAGGGAAAATATTACAAAGTTGCACAGACTTGGGTTGCTCATCCATATACTGACATTCTCCAGCACAGTAGATTTCTTTTTATCTTCTGTTCTTGATGTTTGTCTGGTAACAGGACTTCTCGCCGCAACGCGGATGTTTCTAATACCTGGGCATATAAAATTCTAATACTCGGGTAGTGGAAATGCGTTACTGTTGAATACTTGGGTGTATAGAATTCTTCCACAATTTTCCTGCATCCTGTAGATTAAAAACACCTACTTGGAGTCTAAATGGCTGTGATCCTCATTCCCGCCCCCCCCCTCCCTTTTTTTTTTTTGTACGCAGAAAACAAAGTAGTTTAATTATTTTACCATGAAAAGGAATAGAAACTAATGACTTCAGAATAACGCACATGAATTAGCCATTTCAAGCACTGCATGTTTGAGCCCCTGAACGTTCTGCGGTGTGACTGGTTTTGTTCCTTGCTTTTTTTCAGGCTGCAGCTTCTATTCCTTGAGTTGTGGGAGCCTGAAAAATGCTTTGGTGAGTGAGTTCACTTAGGAAAAAAAAATTACCGAGTCTGCCAGAGTTGTCAACAAGGAAAGTATGCTGAGACTGTGAAATATGCAGGCTCAGAGGGGAGTGGACATATTTTAAAGGAACAACCTAAACAAATCCCTTCTGTTTCCTTCCACTGGTGCTCCTCAGCACACTACCTGATCCGCCCTTCCTGAGCCATGTGTGTTTCCGAAGGATGGCTGCTGTCGGCCCTGCTCCTGCCTCGCTCACTTCCTTGCTTTCTCCCTTCTTTTTGGCCAGGACCTCAAGAGCCTGGGTGAGGAGGAGGCATTTTTGCTCACCTTGCTCTGGTGGGGTCTCGCGCACCGTGGGAGAAGGGCAGGAGTCTAAAGTGGTGGCAGTTTCTAGCAGAGGTGGCCCAGGCTGCTGCCAGCCTCTCCTGCAGCAGAGGTGTGAGATGCAGGTGGTGGAGGGGAGGGAGGGAGGGAGGCCACTGCTCCCAGCAACACTGCTCAAGGCTTTTGCTCTCCCAGCAGCCTTCTCCCTTGCAAAGCCAGAGGAGCTGCAAGCCCAGCTCTCCTCCCTGTCACTGTTTCTACTCCAGTCCTTCTTCCTCTCTCTCTCTTTCCCCATGGAAGGAGCAACCCTGGCCATACTCAGCTACGTACCTTTCCTGTAGTAAAATTTCTCCCCCCACCTTTTTTTTTTTCTTTTCAAAATTAATTTTTCTTTGGTTTTCTATGGCCTGGCTGTAGTCCCGGCTGCTAGACAAGCTGGCTTTCCAGCCCCTTGCTGGTTTGCACTTTGCAGCCTGTCTGCCAGAGCCTTTCTGTGTCAATGTTCCACTGTACGTGGTACATATGGGTGACAGAGAAGATAGGTGTGTCGTCTTTGTAATCTAAATAAACACTCCCCTAACTCCTGTCGTGAGCCTTCTGCAAAGGTTCTGCAAGGTTTTGACTGTGTAAAACTCCCAGCCTTGTGTGCATCCTAGGGAAAAGCTGCAGCACCCCATGGCAGCCAGCACAGAATCCGAAGCATGGTTTCCCTGTTAGCCCTCTGACAGAGTAAAGCAAAGCCAGGGGCGGCGGCGCTGATGTAGCTGCAAGGCCCATTGCCACCCACGCGAGAGGATTCTCGGGGTCCCCTGGCTTGGGAGGTGCCGTGTTGCCCCTGTGCTCCCTGCCCAGCCTTGCCTCTCCGGTCACAGGCCCTGAGGTGATGCCATGGGGGAAAGGAGGGGTGATAAGAATAAGAATAAGAATAAGAGAGCCCCAAACTCGTACCTATCCCAGCCTGCCGCTAAATTCCAGCTGCGGGTTTTGACACCAGCTGTCAGCTCTGATTACCTGTCACGTTTGTAACTGCGCTGTCAGGCTGGCTGAGCTGCCAGCGCTTGGAGGAATCGGAGGCTTTTTATGCAGGTTTAGGTTTTTCTTTTAGTTTTATTGATTTATTTGGCAGAGTAATAGAGGAGGTTTTTTGCCAAGTTGCAATGCAAGTTTTACTGGTGAGAAACTTTGTAGAGGAAAACATTTTACATTTATTTAGAAAGAAGCAGCATTAAAGAGATTAAATTTATCAGGGTCATCCAATGTAAGTCAAGAGTTCTTTTCATGTAAAATCAATGTGCGTGAATTACACGGACAGAAATTGGAGGTTAACTCACTCATTAGTCACGTGGTGCTCAGGATAATAAATGTTTGATGCTGCAGCATTAGTGGTAATTTATTAGGCATGGAGTAATTGGTAAAACAATATGATGGGAAAAGAAGGAGAGAGGAATTAATAGGGAAAGGAAGAACGGCAGGGACCGTACAGGTCGTCCTCAGCTTATTGAATTTCAGTCCAAGCTCCCACTGACTTTAAAGGTGTGGCGTGAAGCAATCTAGCTCGGTGAAGGCAGGTGGGTGAAGGGCTGGTTAATGAGAGGAGCTGTGGCAGCCATGGGAGGGGAGCCCAGCAAGGGAGAGTGGGCGCCTCACGAATACACATGGGATGGGAAGAAGTGATGCTGCATCGACTAGCACCAGGACCAGCAGCGTCTGCACCCAGCGAGTGGTTGAGGACATGAAACCTGGTTACCTCTTGCCAGAGGGTTTCTCTGAGGGCTGCTCGTGGGTCACCGTAACATTTCCCTCCCATCAGTCTGCTCCTTCTATTGCAGTGACATTTGTCATGCCACTGGAGCCTCTGCCTTTCATCCAGGGTTGTTTGAAGCCGACCAAAAGCTTCTGGGGAAGAAGAGGCCAGACTGGCTGGTTGGTTCAACGTGCACGGTGATGGAGTGGGTTTTGTGATCCTGGGCAGTGAGGCTCAGAGTGCTGATGGGATTTGTCCCAGCAGAAGCCATTTCCCACCTTGGCCACAGGCTGGTCTTTCTAGTGGCACAGATCACAGAATGTCAGACTGGTCGGGGTCAAAGGTACCTCTGGTCCCTCCCCTGCCAAAGCAGCGTCACCCAGAGCAGGTCGCACAGAGTCACGTCCAGGCGGGATGTGAATGTCTGCAGGGAAGGAGACCCCACAGCCTCTCCGGGCAGCTGTGCCAGGGCTCTGCCACCCTCCAGGGAAAGAAGTTCTGCCTCACATTCAGATGGATTTTCTTGTGCTGCAGTTTGGGCCCGTGGCCCCTTGTCCTGTCGCTTGTTCCCTGGGAGAAGGGACCGACCCCCCCTGCCCACAGCCCCCAGTGCCCCCAGCCCCCCCATCAGCCTTGTGCCCCAGCCCCTTCCCCAGCCCCCAGCCCAGCTCCGGACACGCTCCAGCCCCTCCGCGTCCCGCCTGACGTGAGGGGCCCGAAGCTGCCCCGGGGCCCGAGGGGCGGCCGCGCCGGTGCCCAGCGCAGGGCACGCTCCCTGCCCCGGCCCTGCCGGCCACGCCGCTCCGGACACCAGCCAGGGCGCTGCCGGCCGCCTCGGCCACCCGGGCAGGCCGGGGGCTGGTGCCCAGCCGGCCCCAGCCGCCCCCCCGGGCCCTTTCCCCCCGGCCCTGCCCAGCCGCTGTGCCCCGGCCTGCGGCGCTGCCTGGGGCTGGGGTGACCCGCGGGCAGGGCCCGGCGCTGAGCCCTGGGGACCCTCACACGGTGGCCTCGGGCCCTGGGCCCGGCCTGCCCCCTGCCCCTGTAGAGCCCCTGGCTGGGTGCCAGCCCCAGACTGAGGGGCCTGCCATCCCCTCGTCCATCCTGCCCGTAAAGATATCAAGCAGAACCGGCCCCAGCACGGAGCCCTGGGGGACACCATGAGTGCCTGGCACCAGCAGAGGTAACTCCATTCCCCACCACTCGGCCATCCCGCCAACTCGTTACCCAGCGCAGAGCGCGCCCAGCCCCGCCAGCTGTAGCCGTTGTGTTTTGGGAAGGCGTCACGATCTCCACTGTGCCATGCCGTGGTGGGCTGCGCGCTGGGGAGCAGGACCCTCACTGCTTGGCAGCTCCCGGGGCACCGGACACAACGTGGGAGGCCGCACACCGCGTGGCAGGTATGCAGAATACTTAGTGCAAGGTGAGCAAGTGGAACCCCACCACCTGTGTGCAAGGTGGATTGGGATCTGGGCAGCCTGGGACTTCTGCCGGCAGTGGGGGAGGTTGGGGAAAAGGCAGCTGGAGTGGGAGGATGCAGCAGGAGTGTCCCCGGTGCCCCGGCAGCGTGAGCCTCGGAGAGGTGGAGAGAGGCCCTGTCTGGTGAAGCTCCATGCTCCTGCTGCAGCGGCCCTGGGGTGCTGCACCCCCCCTGCCAGGGCTCTGCTTGTCCCCACGGCCACCCAACCCGCTCCCCCGGGAGGGGACCCCAGGGCCCGGCTTCTGGCTGGCAACTCCCTGCAAACAAGAGTAACGGCCTTCGGCGAGGCAAGATGGGAGTGAGGGGGGGAAATGTGGAGTCGCTGCTGGGAGAAATTTTAATATTTGGAGGAAGAGAGAGATGAGGCTGCCTGACGGGAAAAGTATCATCATAGAAGAACATGAAACTGCAATTTTACTCTCTTGTGCAAATGGTATCCGGTAGAACTTAATATGCAATGTAGAAATCCACTTCCACTTTATCGGCCAGGCTAAATCATGTTATGCACAGGAGACCTCCTTTTGCTGCGTGCCAAATAGTAATGATTCTGTGCAGACTTGTAGACAAGTTAAAAAAATAAGCCACATAAAAATACCATATGTGCCAGGCATTTTCTGTGTATTTCCTCAGATATTTGAGGAGCAAAATAATAAACCACTTTTTTTTTCTTTTTTTCTTTTTTTTTTTCTTTGAAAAGCAATTTAAGTTTTGTGAAAGGGGAAAGAATAGTTTCCTTAGCTTCAGATAAAGGAGAATATTTCAGCCACTCGGTTGGACTTTTTAGCAGCTCGGACAAAAGCGAGGTCAGGACACCAGCGGATACAAATTGAACAGCATATGGCCAGTCAGACCGGACTTGCCAATTTATTGTATTCATCTAGCGAATATGTGGGGCACAGAGCAGGATAAGCGAGTCCATTAATATTGGAATAAAAAAAAGATGTGGAGGTGATATTAAAAGGCCATGAAAAATGGCAGGATCTGCAGGATGGGCCGTGAGTACCTACAGGGAACTAGCTCTGCTTTTGAAGCAGAGAACCAGCTTCATCCTCACAACCTGCTCCCGTGGCCGAGCCTTTGTGATGGGTGTGAGGAGCTACAAGGTCATGGGGACTGGGGAATTGGAGCCTGAAGGGAAGGTTTTATTGTTGTTCTTGGTGAAAGCCCTTTCCAACTGGAAAACGGGCTTTTAGGAAGGTGATTAAAATGCTCACCGATGTTTTAATTTCCTCTAAAAGTGCCAGGTTCTTTGGAAGAAAATGCTGGGTTTTTTTCTGAATTTCAGATCAGAAACTATCTGTGGAAATGGAGCTACTTTTCCCTTCCATTTTTGGATATTTCTGGAAAAAGAGGAGGTAATTTTCAGTGAAAGGCAGAGATAACCTGTCTGCTTTCCCTTTCCTCTGCCACTAAAAGAGAGTAAAAATTAGAAAGCTTTTAATAATTCAGAGTTGAATACACATGGATGCAGTTTCTTCTAGGATACTTTTTATTACAATCCATTCTCAATGATTTATTGTCTTTTGAAGTTTCTCAAGGAACATTTAAGAGAGCAAATCTCATTGGAAAGGACGAGGACGGTCTACTCCTCTGAAGACTGGCAGAGTGTTCCTGTGTTGCTTGAGGTGATGCCTTTTCCTAAAGGAGGGGAGATTTTCTACTGGTAAATCAGGGATTAAGATCAGTATTGTGCTAAAAGGGAGTCTGTCTCTACCCAGCACATTCCTCAGGACTGTTATTATGGGCAAAAAGCTGAAAGAAAGGCTTTTCCTACTTTGTAATCAGGTTGGTTGGTAGAAGATGATGATGAAATCACGTTTAATGGACCCAAATAGAACGTCAATTATGTGAAAAGCAGGTGAACCGAGGAGATCTGTTTTCTGCAGATAACTGGGGAGACTCGAGTCACTTACGGTCTGCAGACACACTGTCGTTCGTATCCCTTGAATCTTTTATTGGGGATGAGCTATAATGGACCTGGAATCTAGAGAGTGTCTTTCCCTCATTGCTGAGGCATCTGTCATGTTGTGCCATGCGACTTCATGTTGTTCAAATGACATCGCAGGCAATAACAGTGCAATGCGAAGCCAAGCATGATAAATATGACATGGCATGTCCAAAACAATACTTGCTTTTAGTAGATCAGTTATCCTTTAAAAGCTAGCATTTAGCTTTGTCCTTAGATAATTCAATAGCTCCTGTCTTTAGTAGGAATATTGTCAACCTGAGTTACTGTTTCTGATGAACAGTGGTGATGGGACAAGATGGCATGAAAAGGACGAAGGAACAGCAGACTCTGGGTGTGCATCCCAGAGCTCTTTTCTGAGTACCTGGTCAAGGTGAGGTTCGTGGGGCTGAGCACTATAGCTATGTCAGAAATAGTCGAGCGAGATCTGTCAGGGGCCAGCTGGCCTCAGCGGTAGCATTTGCCCACTGCAGCACCCTTGATTTTTCTCTATCCTTTTTATCCTCAGGTCACCATTAGCGTGTCTGTGATAAGATAGTGAAAGAAAAGGGAAAGAACACACACACACACACCCACCCACCCACCCACCCACCACATGGTAAGTTGTGTGAGCTGGGTAGAGGAGGAACTGATGAAATCAAATGTTTAAAAAACCAAACTAGGACTTAAACCTTGACCAGCCATGAAATTTTCATTTTGTCATGAAAACTGCATCTGGTGTGACCTGGCAGAGCCTGAGGGAGAAGCCAGCGTCTCAGCCCCCCAGGACAGCCAGGGGCAGAGAGCATCCAAAAAGTAGGAGTGCGTTCTGGACCCCCAGAGTTACTTCCTCTTCACAGAGGAATATTTTGAAAACTGTTTGTTCTCGTACATGAAAAACAGAAATCTAGGCTGGAAGTATCTTGAGTATTTGACAGTATCTTATCTTCTCTCGTGTTCTCTCTCTCTCTTTCCTGCACTCTCCCCTTGTGGTCTTATATATGCCCTGTGCATGCTGCTGTCTGTTCATGATAGTAATTATTTCCAGTGATTGAAAACACTAAGTTAGTTATAAAAAAAGTTACATATTTTTCAGAGCCCCGGTTGGGGTTAGAAGAAAAAAATCAGGGACCGAGCACCTGTGGTGCGTAGTATTAATACCTTATTTATTATTGCACAGCTATGAAGTGTTTTGATTCAGGGTATTGAATAAGCAGAAAATCAGCTACATAGGACACAGCTAAAATGTCAGGCTGCAAATTAGTTTGTTTATGCAGCAAGCACTGAGGATTTCAGACCCTCTCTCTTGCTGACACGTTCTAGGTTACAGTTGGTGAACCCACATTCAAATCAAAGCCATGAGCAGGGTGAACTTGGTTTTTAACCCGAGCACAGTTCACCAGGAGTTATTTACATGCATTGGCTGCAGAACTGAACTCATGGTGCTGTTCAGTGTTTCAGATGACCGCTGGCTTGTGCCCTGCAGCAGCCTGTAGCTCGCCCCCGTGCCGTGTACCTCCTCCGGCACCATCTGAGAGTTTCCCATTGCTTACTCCAGATGCAGAGGGGCTGCTGCAGCTGTGAAGTGGGTGCATGTCTTTCCCTACAAAGATTTTACTTCCCTTTTAGGCCATGGATCTTTAACTACTAGGGCCTGACTGTCCACAGTTCTCCAGGCTGTGTTGCCAGGCTTTTTTTGGATCTCTCAGACAGTAAGCGCAACTCAGGGTTGCAGCCACATAAAGGTGGAGAAAGTGGTGAAGCAGCTGCACTGTGTGCGCTCTGCCACTAAGGATCCTTTGCCAAAGCCCATTTTGTTTTGCCATGTCGCATGTGTTTGAACAAGATCATGGAAGGATTTTCAGTTGTCTTGATGGCTGCAGAAGTGGTGTGGCTGGGGAGCTGGTGGGATAGCCTTCTTCCAGGCTGGCCTCTTGCAGTGCATCAAATCTGGATGTCATTCCCAAGCAGATCAGCCCCGAGATCTCTGCTCATGCTGCCAATGCAAAGATCAATTAGCCCCTGTCATGCGGGGTACTCTAAGGAGGAGACCGGTGCACTGCAAAGTGGTCTGGACCTGCAGAGTCATTTTGTGTCTGTCACCAAGGAACTATCAAAGAGTAATGACCTTGTCGCTAGTATGCAACTGAGATGGATGTGCAGCGATGACCCAGATGTGTGAGACTCCATCCCATAATTAGTCCTTCAAACGAACCAGCTGCTATGCCATTGCTTTTCAACTGGCTTTCGCCCTGATTTCATACCCATGCAGTGCTGCTTGAATTATGTTGCAAAAATTTCTCATTAGTGGCATATAAATCAGTGGCAACTGTACCTGTCCCTGGCTGCGCGATGCCAGCTGTAAGCAGGTCCCCCGGTCTCACGGCTTCCCCTGTGAACGGAGATTCATCTCTTCTGCTCTTCATCGCTTAGGAGGGGAGGACGAGGGGAGCTTGGGCATTTAGGGCACAGGAGGAGTACATGGGCATCTCAGCTAGCTTAGAGTTTTCCTCAGCCAAGGACTTTTTGGTTGTGCAGTCAGTCCTATTGTTAAGGGGACATCAACCCTCCAAGAAAAAAACAAAACCAAAGCATTTTCCTCTCTGAATCTTCTGGCAGCATTGCCAATTGCTGAAAGAGGGCTTGAGAAAACTGATCTGCCATCTGGTCAGGGCTTTTTCCTCTAGCTTGCTTTGTCCACAAAATCTTGCTTCCCAGCTTCTTTGTTGCTTTCTGGGAGCAGTAGCCACAACTCCTTTACTGAACAGGAACAAGGAAGACCATGGAAGGGAAAAGTTGTGATTGAAGAAATGAAGCATCGGGATTTGTTTTTTTTTTTTTCTGCAGATAATCTCCCTTTTATGAAATCTACAAGGCCAGAAAAAAAAAAAAAAAAAGTATTCAATTGGCATTGTGCTTCAGTAAGGTGTGTCCTAAAAAGTAGTACATTTAAAAGAATAAAAAAATTCTGATTCCTGACTGCTCAACACATTTGCCCAACTTCAGAGCTTTGCTAACAACTCCACGCTGTTTCTTAGCACTAGGCATCATAGCAACTGTTGTGCAGTGTAGTGTTTTACAGTGCTGCGGTGGGTTGGCTTGTCTGTTTGTTTCTGAATGAGCTCTAGGCATCGGAGGGTACCCCAAGTGGGTTAAGGCAAGAGAGATACTGCAGTGTTATTCTCGATGCTATTTAGCTTTTAACCCTCCTGCAAAGAAAGCAAAAAAGCTGGCTATTGTAGGTTAGGTACATGTAACTCCAAAACCTATTATGAACAGAATTACTGGCTTCTTTAGCTGACTTGTGATGCAAAATATCATTGAAGGGACTCAGAAGAATATCTTTTGCTCTTGGACAACCCCCAGCTGAATGGGAACTGTATGGGTAAAAAACCAAGCTAAATTCTGCATTAAAACACAGTTTCTATCCTCTCGCCTTCTCTTTTTTTTTTTTTTTTTTTTTAAATGCTGATAAACATTTCCCCCCTGTTTATTGTTACAGCAGTCTACAGTTATATGTAGTGCAGCAGCACATCATTCAAGGTAGCACAATCTGAAGAAGCAGCATGTTTTAAAGCTGTATATTTTCCCAGATTCCACATTTACTGGTCCAGACAGCAGGTCTGCACCTTCTGTGGCTTTAAAGGGGTTCAAGAGGATCAGGCAGACGGAGCAGTGTTGCTCTTCAGCTGAATCTTCTCTATGTCATTTGCTATATCTGCATTTATGAGAATCCTGTATCCATGAGAGCTCTCCATCTTGAGATGTAAGAGTGTGGGTATTAATAAATATGAAGTGGTTTAAAGAAAATTTAAAATTAAAAAGAAAAGCTGCTGGCCAAGGTACACTCAAGGTATTTGCCATAGAGATGATGCAGGAGGTTTGTGGTGAGTTGTTGGGTGGTTTCAGGAGTTAAGATCCAGACTAAAAAGAAAATAATCAAATTTTCTCCACTGAACGCCTTCAGCAAATATTTTCCCATCTTCTCCAGTTACTAAATATGGTAATATTTGAAGAATTAAGAGCTGAATGTAGGAGCATAAGAAATATCGGGTCGGAGGAGGTTAAAGAAGTCTCTTGGAATCCAACTTCCTGAATAATTTTCCTCTTGCAAAAATTTGATTGCCTTTCGAATAACCCTGTTTAGAATGCATTTACTGATCGTTATCTTGCGGGCTTGCATCCTGTAATGAAATCTTCCCCGCCGTCATTCGGAGCGTGGTCCTTCCGGAGCTGGCGGGCTCGGCCGTGGCTGTGGCTGGCGTGCTGGGGCGGTATCGCAGCTCCAGCTCACCCCCCTCTCCTGACACCAGCCGCTTCCCTTCCTCTCCTTCTGCTTTTAAAGGACAGCCAAAGTGTTTCAAGTGTTGAAATCCCTGTCTCACTGAAATTGCTCTCAACTGGCTGATTTCCTCTGCCTTACAACTCGTAATTAATTAGGAAAAGGTTAATTCTGCACCTTCTAGTACTTTCTCTCTGATATTACTCAGACCATGGTTATCTGTCCCTGTCTCCCTCATTCCTCCATCTCTCCTGTAAAAATGGGTTTTTAGGATTACTCAGTTTCTGATCTCAGTATTTTTGTATGTCATCTTGTACATCTCTAAAAGCATATTACAGGTGTCGCTTCATGTGAAATCCGTGTAATTATTTTTTAGATTTGAAAGGTTTTTGCTTTTTAAAGGGCAAGCAACACCTTTCGGCAGTGCTTCCAGGTGCAGTGAAATGCGTGGGAATTTCCAAGCACAGTGGGGGGAGAGGTTTCACTGTCATCAGTGCGGAGCGTCTAGAAAAGCTAGCTGGCGTCCCTTGACATTTTCTTTGTGGAGGATGGTGGTCATCTGCAGATGCTTTTCAGAACCTATTTTTAAGAGCATTTTAAAGAAATCTCTCCTTTGGTTACGAAGGGAGACTACCCAGGGAAGGATGGACATCTAAAATCTGTTGTGTGTGCCCTTCTAGGGAAAGCCAAGGTAAAAAAATGAAGCTTTAGAAAATGTCAAAACCTTTTTGAGAGTATTTATTTCTGGATGCAGGGTTTTGTTTTCTCAATAAATGTATTAATCAAATTCAGCATGCCTTCACCAGTTGACCAGGTCAGTCTTAGTTGTCATTGAAGTTTATTCACTGTCCCCAAATTCTGCTGGGTATGTCCAGCAACATTAGGGGCCTTGATATGTTCTTCTTTTACAGGTCCTCGCCCTACAGTAATTTTATTTTCTTTGTGCTAGGAGCAGTGGTGTGGTGTAGTTGTGAACGGTGCTGAGTTAGGGGCAAGCCACCAAACCCTGGCTGATGGCTGGCGCGTTGTGGCAGCTTGCCCTCAGGAAAGAGCTTCTGGCGTGGGATATTTTCCCTTTGTGACTGCTGCTCAGCTGGCGGGTGTCTCTCTGCTGCTTCCTTTAGGGAATGGCTACAGAAAGTGGTACAGGGGTGGGGATAATCCATGTTTGAGACTCTTCTGATGGGACCAGAGATTTAGTACAGGATGATATGTCTTAGTTTACAGGAGGATAGTGTTGTGTAATGTTGGTATTGTTACTCCACCATGCTATGATGTACATGTTTTGTAATCAGAGAACGTTAATATGCACCAGAAAAAAAATAATCTCATCTAGAAATACTAAATAAGTACATAGGGCATCCAAAGGTATGGTCATGTGGAAAGGCAGGTCAAGCCAGTGAGAGGACCACGTCTAGCACTTATCGGGGCTTTGCAGATCCTAATACCTCACGGGGAGGCAATACTGTTTTCACTGCTACGGATGAACATTGGTGAAGCTCTGGCAGTGTAACGTAAGGCGCCTATGCAATAGGTGATATGCAAAACATCCTGCATCCATTGAAACGACCTTTAATATTCTCAGAATCTGGTGTGTTAAGCAACGGAGCTCCACCAACCTTCTAGCCCCTGGAGCTCTCACCAGGGTGAGATGAGGACATGGTCAAGAGGTTCCTTCACAGTCTTTCTATTTTTGATAGGAGAGGGTTGGAAGTACTTCAGCTGTGCTGCTGAACTCCTGTTTTTGCGACAGTTTAGTATATTTCTTAGTACTCTGGTTTTTTGCTTACTTTATTCAAGTACTAATTATGGCAACATTAATATAGACCAATTTTAATACTGAACAAGCATGCACCAACATTTGTGAAGACATACTTCCCAGTGACTTTACAGTTGTCCTTGATGTAGGATGGGATGGAGGTGTACAAGGAGAAGAACTGGGAGGATTGGAAAGGGCTTTAGGGAAAACCTTGAGTCTGAAATTCAAACTAATTAGACAGGGAGAAGCAAAAGAACTGTTGGCAGGAGCAGCAGGAGCAGGAGGGGGAAGTGCCTGCTCTAGTGAATCCCTGGTTACAGGTGAACGGAAGTCAGGAGGACACAGCAGAAAGAGAGGAGGAAGACAAGGTCCCTGCACTTCGTGGTGTTACTGCTCAAAGCAGCAGTGGGCTGTTCACTGCAGCATCTATTCACCCCAAAGTCCACAGGCTGCCTTTTCCCAGCGTTGACCCAGTAGTAATGGAAGAAGTGTGCGGGTGACTGCTAGAAGCCAGCAGCAGTACGTGCTCCTCAGGGGAGCCCTGGTGAGGGACCCAACATTCTTACCTTCTGCTGGTGACTCAGTTGGAAGGCTGCCTGGACCTTTGGTATGCCCTGGTTTGGGGGGTTCCTGTGTTTTTTGTGTAGCCTCTGGCACAGCAGCTGTGACTGTCTCAGCAGGTGACATGTGCCGGGATGAAGAGGTTCGGTTCCCTGGGAGAGAAATGACAGTGGTCCCAAAAAGTACCCAGGCTTTTATGTACCATTCGGAAGAGCACATGCATTTAAAAAAGAATATTGTTGAAACAACAGAGCTATATATGTTGTATTACTGTCCTCTGAGGATTGCCTTTCTCCCAGCTTCAAGGTATCAGCCCTGTCCTGCAGGCACGACCCCAGCCCCATGCAGCTCTCTGAGAAGCACCTCCTAAACATCACTCAGCCTCTTCTGAAATGATTTATTCACTCTTAAACATGGGTTTTGACCTTCAGGCTTCCACTGCCAGCAGGACAAGGCTTGGCAGCTTCTCGTATATGGGCTGTAGATGACTCCAAACTGAAAGGTTGCCCACTTGTCTTTTGAGCTTGTGCCAGGCTGTCCTTCAGGTTGGAGCTGGGCTCCAGCAAGTGCAGCACAGGGAAACCAAGGTATTGCTGGTGTTTGCAGAGACTGCGGGGGTCTCGTGGTGACAAGCAGACTTGGTAAAAGTGATCCTATGCGAGTCTGAAAGGCAAGGGGACAAAACTAACATCCAAGGGGTTTAATTTATTGAGGTTATTTTCAACTAACTTCATTGTTTTCTCACTGTCTTCATGCTACCTGTGATTTTATTGCTGCCTGCAGGCTCAGGGAGAATTGCTCGGGAGCAGAACAGATGTGAACTAAGGGGAAAAGGGGGGATTTGGTGACCTCCAGCCTTCCATGGGGGAAGGGGCAGGGGTCAGTGAGTTATGAAGAAGCACCGCAGAGAAGCAGTGAGCATGCTCACCCTCCTGTCCATGCTTTTCTTCTTTGCAGGTTTCTTCCGCAGCAGCTTTTGTGACGACCACTAGTGTTGTTTTTAATATAGGTGGGCTCTCTGTCATTGTGACAGTCCCGCATGAGCCCAGCTCCTCTAAATTGCCAGGGCAGGCTGGCCCCCCGTCGCCCCGGCGAGCTCCATCAGCCTAATTGGGGCTCCCGGCAGGGCTCTGCTGCGCAGAGCAGCTGGTGCAACCAGGGCATCCTCGGCAGCAATCGCTGCTCTTAATGAGTTTGTTGCTGTTTCATTAATGAGTGAGTAGCTGGGATTTCATTTTCCCCCCGTACTAGTTTTCCAGACCTCTCCTTGAGAAAGCAGACCAAATTCAGATGAAAGGGATAGTACAGTATTCTAGATAAAATTCCATTTCCCCCCTCTTTTTTTCTTTCCTTTTAACCAGAACAGAGTCTCTGAAGGCATCAAATTGATACTTTTTGCATATCAAGTGCTACTTCATTTGAAACTATTTGCTCTTATTAACTAACATAGACATATCACTAAAAGACATTGTTATTCCTGGCTGAGTAGCATCAAGCATTTTTGAGGAGGAGAGGGCTTTATGTAGCCAAACCCCTAAGAAATACACATAAAACCCACCACCTGGACCATGTGTTTTTCTTCAAATGTATTTCCCATAGAGTTCTGCAAGGTCCTTTGTGAAGGGAGCGAGAGATGGGCTTTGTGCACCGCAGATGTCCGCAAGTGAATGAACAGCAGCAAAATATTTTCCTCTTTGAAAAGTGGGGATGCTCTCCTCTCCAGCTGTGAAGCACATGCCGACACAGTCAAGACTGGGGTGAGCAAACTGCTGAGCTGGTCTGCAGAGCAGGGAGTTGACCCGCCGTCCGAGGGAGCCTGGGGTCTGACGGGCTGGGGGATTAGCCTGCTTATCTGCTTTTCTGGCTTTCAGTTAGGATTTAGTTAAGAATTTCCTGCATCTGCATCAGCAAGAAGAAATGGCTGTGCCCAGGATTTGGAAAGGTCAGCAATAGGCCAAAGATATTTAAGCACACAGACTTTTAAGGTGTTGGAAATGTGTAGGCTGGAGGCAAATCCTGAAAGTAGGTCCTTGGCATCAGAAAAGTAAGTCTTGGGAGCAGCTTCTAGCTAGGACTGCCTGTGCGTATGCACGTGCAGGAGATGTACGCGTTCCATTTTGTGCCAGCTGGGTGTCCTGCCACAGCAACCCCCCTCCATGTGCTGCTCCCTCTCAAACCGGCCGCAAAGCTCCCGTGGGCTCCTGTGCTGCTGGGTCTCGCTGGATGCGTGGCGTTTGGGTGACCGTCCTCCGGGGCCGGGGTTCCCCCTGCTGCAAAACCCAGCACCCTGACTTTTTCAACCCCACCTGCGTTTTGACCCCTAGCAGCCAGCTGGTAGGTGCCTGCTTTGAGGCAGGCAGAAAAAGCCCCTCAGATTAATGGTCTGCCTAAAAGCTAAAAAGAAAAAAAAAGAAAGAAAGAAAGAAAAAAAGAAATAATTTAAAACATCACATTAAAATGCCACTCCACATCTGAAAGGATCCATTAAAACTTTTATAGAGCTTTTTACATTTGTTTCCCATTTTACATTTTGTTCTGGATTTGGGCACTCCTCTTTTATAATTCTCCTTTGTAATAAACATTTTTGCCTTGGTTGGCTCTGCACTAACAGGGACTATTTGCTGTGCAGAAGGAAACGTGGGATTTTGCCTAGAATGGAGCTTTTTCTTCAGAAATCACCATTTGCCGGGATCCAGCCTGGGTGGGAGCCACAGGCTTGTGGCAGGAGGTGTTCCTGCAGCATCATTGTCCTTAAAAAGCTGTATTTTTTTGAGGGATTTGGAGAAGCGCATCCGGGCTTCTCCCTCTGGTGCTCTGCCTGCAGCTCCTTCAGCAGAAGCCCCATGGTGGCAGGGGCAGGAGGAAGGGCTGGCACTGGGAAAGCTGCAGCATCGCATGGCCAGGCCTGCGTGTCCCTCTCCCTCGTCCCACCACATTGCTCCTGGTCCTGCCACCTCCGTGTGTGTCCCTGCTGCAGCTGCCCAGCTGCCATCCCCACTGGTGGGTGCGCCCCCACCGCCTCTCAGTCCTCACGTCTTTTCATGGCCTTTCTATTCACAATAAAGTAAATAATTAATTTCCATTAAAAATAAATAAATTAAAAATAAGTCTGCTGCAGGTGGGTGAAGGAAAAGCTTCTAAGGTTCAGCAGGAATTGCCAGTTGTCTCTGCCTCCTCTGGAATGTTGGCAAAAAAATTATAGCTTTCACCTGTTCAGCCTTTTTTTTTTCAGAAAAGATTTTGACTCTTAAGTATCGGAAGAGCATCCGGACAAGCGCTGCTGTCTGTGGTGGGAGCCAGGAGCAGTGGGACATGTCCTGCACCCCACCCAGCTTGTCCCCTCTGACGGGGCCTGGGGAGATGCTTGAGGAGTGCGGGGCGGTCCGCTGCTGAGGCAACTTCAACCTGCTCGTCACGGCACTGACATGTGTGGGATCTATGATGCCAGCTGGTATGTTGTTACTTTGAAAATAATTTTAAGACCTCAAATTTAGGTTAAAGTCAAGTATCCCTGTAGTCAAATGCCAGCAGCTTACCCAGTTAGTCACAAGCGACCCAAGGGAGCCTGTTGTGCCATGTGTCACCGTTGCCTTGCCTTTTCCTTCTTCTCGTGCGTGCATGGCATTGCAGAGCTGGCTGGATGAAACCCCAGACACTACTCACCTGTAGTTCTCAACTAGGAGATCTGACAGGGTGTTATTCCATCCTTTGCCTTGCCTTGTCTGCTGCTCTGCCCCTTACATGGGTACGTATTTCTGAAAGTTAAATATTTGCAATGAAGCCTTGTACACTGGGTATGGCATGGCCACCCCAAGGGGTGTTTCTCAGGAGCAATAAAGGGTTAACACTGGCATTGCTGGGGCAGTGCTGCTCCTTGCATGGCTCCTCTTCTTGCTGTGTTGTCTTGCAGCTGCACCCGCTGCCGGGGCTTTCCTCTCCTGTCTCCGGCTGTTTGGCTTCGGCACACCTGAGCCTTGAAAACGGAGGCCTGACTTCAGGAATGCAAATAATGTTCCCTATGCATCCACACCATGTCTCTAAAAACCTTTTCATCTTGTTCCTTGTTGCCCTGGAGGATAATTACTTCAAAGAGCAGCCCTGTTGCCTGGTATTTCAGTTTATCTCATTACCATTGTGTTTGCCAAGCCAGCCAGCTTTGCCAAAAACAGAATCAAGGTTGCTGGCAGTGCTGGCTGGCTCGCGTGTTCGCCCTCTCTGCTGGCTGAGATGCTAATTTTTCCTTGATTGCAAACCCTGCATTCATCTTTTGTGAATTAACCATGCCTACAGACACAGCATAACGGCTTTAAAACCCCAGGCCCGAGCCTGCAGGCCCTTCTCCACAGGCCATCAAAGGCAGGGCTAATGGATGCTGTTAGAATATTTACTTGCCACTTTTTTGGCCAAAGGGAGCAGCTGCCTGGCACCCATGGTTGGCAAAGGGCAGGCGGGAGCGCCGTGCGCGAGCTGCTTGGCAGGCAGTGTGCCGAGGGGAGGTGCTGGGGGGGCACAGCGATGCGGCCGGGTGCGGGGATGGATGCGCCGTCACAAAGGTCGTTTCTTGTGGTGCCAGTGAGTCGCAAGCCTAGAGATGCGAGCTGACAGCTTCTGGCTGTAGGAGCTTCCCTGGGCTTCAGGAAGACTAGAACAGCCCCAGGATACCCTCAGGGTGGTCTTAATATAATCTGATTTCCCTCTTCTAATCTTGAGTTGATTGCAACAAACTATGTGTAAATTTTTTACAAGTCTTTGGTGCAAGATGCTGAGCCAGCAGAGGCATAGCCACAACCTGAGCAGGCGGTCATGCTCACATTGACTCGCATCGGCATTGCCATCATGGTCAGAATGGGGCACCGAGCTTTGAATTGCTGCTTAAAATTAGTTTAACGGGTGAGAATTATTTTACGGTTTTTTAAGATTCCTAAAATCAGACACTGCTCCAAAAAATAAAAATAAAATGAGCAAAGTTGGGCTGTGTTAGCCCAGGTCTGAGCAGCTTCGGCAGGGATGGATGACTTGGGGTGGCTAGCCACATTCCGGGGTTTTACATTGCTGTTTAGGATAAACCTGCCATAAGTGATGCTATGGCTGTTGCTAAGCAACAAGTGATGATTGCTATAGCCAATATTCCCCTCTTAAAGGTACATTTGCAAAGAGTAATCTTTTGTGTGCATGAAATTAATTTGCAGATGTATGGATTTATATTAGTTAGTGGCAATAAACTTCGGAAGCGCTTCGGTGCGGTGTTAAAAAGGAATACAATGTAGCATGAAGATATTGCGTAGCAAAAACATTAAGCCCTCCCCTTTAATTAATTGGAACTTAAAGCTGGGATATCTTACTCACCAAAATAAATTAACAGTAAATCAGGTTACAGAATAAATTAACAAATTAAATCGGGTTACTTGGAGAGCTTGAAAAAAAGGCCGTCTGCGAGCTGCTTGCATTGCAAATACAGTTAAGAAGTCTTGAGCTGGAAGGGAAGGCGCACCCAGAAAAATGTAACTGTCCGCCCGCACCGCTTGAAAGTGGCTGATTTTCAGTCTTTACCATCAAAGACTGGATCTGCTTTCAACATGGATTAAAACTCAGCCGCAATGTAAAGCCCACCGAAATCAAAGCAGCCACACCAAGGACGGACTTGGGCTGCTTATTTTCTTCTGTTTTTCTGCGCAGTTGCCATAGGTTTGCAGAGGATGATGCTCCTTTCACAGGCCATCACAAATATCCCTTCTTCTTTTTTTTTAAGCTTTTTTTCCTTCTCTTGCTTTTTTTCCACTGGTAAGGACTTCGCTTTGCCTCCTGTGCCTGCAGAAGCTGCTCCCACCCTTCGCTCGCTCCCCGCCCCCACCTGTGCACGCAGCGACTCTCACCACCCACAGTACCTTGGCCAAGGTGGTGGCTTTTGGAGATGCACGGAGCCCGCTGAAGGCTGGGGCTGGGGGCTGCTGGCTCTCAGGGGCTCCGGGGGGGACAGGCGCGATGCTCCTGCCATGCTGCAAAACTTCCCTGTGCGCTTTTGGTCACCCTGGGCTTGCTCCGTCGCGGCGGCACGGCTGGAGAAATGGTCATCTGCCAGCAGCTGGGAGAAGGGGAACCTGGCAAGGTATTTCAACTGTATTACTTTCAGATGGTTGCTACATCTTTTCTAATTAAAATAAAATCATCTTAGGACTCCTGAAATGAATATTTGGTATAATAGATTCAGAAAGTGATGAAAATGTTTTCATTAAATAGTGAGAGAGGGAGAGAGACCCTGCAAGGCATAGCATTTTATCTCAACTCTCTAATAACATTAATAAACTCTTTAATCTTTGTCACGTTTATGACTTAATGGCAATCCTTAAAGACATGACAGACAAGTAAGAGCTGCCAGGTTCCTTTAACCTATAAGCATTCATATTCTTTGCAGGATTTTGATTAAGTGGAAAATTCCTCTGCGATGGGCTTTATTCTCCACGTAAAGCTGTGCTCTGTGGTCGGCGCCAGCGGCAGAGGGTGCGCAGCCCTGGCCGGGACCCGGCGGTGCCAGGGGATGGGGGTGGCATCTCCCTCCTCCATGACCAGGAGCCAGGTGGGTGCTGGCTCCTTCCCTGCTGCCGGCCGCGGGTGTTCAGTGCCAGCCGGTGTGAGCAGCCCATGCTGTTTCCCCTGTCCCACCCGTGCTGTCTGGGTACCAAGCTGACCCTGCTGATAGGGACCCAACCAACCCGTCTTTGGTCACCTGGGGGACTTCATCCCTTTTTTCCATGAAAAATGTGTTTAAAGTGATTGACGGTGAGCTTTCTCTTGTATTCTCTGCTTTCTCAGGGCTACAGAGTGCTGAATAATAGCCACTCCGGAATCTTTGCTCACATATCCGTGGGTCTGTGGTGGTCTGTCACTTCAAACATTTGCTAAGAAGTAGCATTAAAAGTGTCACTTGGTTGGTGGTCAGGCACTACAGGTGCCAGGCTGAGAGTCACCAAGCCCAAACTTCACTCTGGCCTGTACGCCATTGTCCTGTGGTTCAAAAGAAGCAGGTGTCCAGGGGAAAAATAGTACGTGATGGGGTAATTAGGGGGTTGCACGACGAGACAGGCACAGTGAGGAACTGACCCCAGCCTTTGTATTCTCTTTCTTTTTTAATTTTTATTTATTTCCAGACTTCCAGCAATCTGGTATTTTCTAATCTTTGAGTCCCTGAATATAAAACCTAATTAATGCTCATTTAATGCTAGGTTTTTGCATTTAATCTCCTAGGGTTTTTTTCCTTTTTTTTTTTAATGTTACGTGCTAGTGCAGCCTTTTTTCTTCTTTTGCCAGGGTTTGGACCCAGCATATCCATTACTGCAGCAACTGTTCCCCAGCTGGAAGCAGACAGATGCTCCACTGATGGGGTGAGTCCAGAAAAGGGTCGTCATCAGCAGCTCGTCCCCTTTGGTGCCTCCTGGGGACCCTGTGTCCCTGGGATGGCTGGGGCAGCCGCATTCCTTCCCTGCCTGACTCGGGGGCATCTACTGTGCCCAAAGAGAAAGAGCTCCACATGGTGCAGATGATATTTCATACAGATTTGGTTCAGTGTTATCTGCTGTGAACATAAATACCAGCTCGGTAACTTCGCTCTTGTAAATGATAAACTGAAACCTCTTTGGTTGTTTCGCAGTCAAATGCCAGTAACAAAAATGAAAAATCACCATTAAACCCCCTCCTTTATTTAGTTTTGATGCTGTCAAGAAAAGACAACACTCATGTAGCATAAGGAGAATTTTTAAATAGAAGCATTACATTTTAAAACCCTAATAAAGATAAAAGCAAAATAAACAGCGGAATTTGAATTTAGAGAATGAGAGAAGAAAGATTAGCCTGTACTGGTGAGGTAATGAAGGTAGTGGCTGGCAACAATATTTAATAGCACATTAATGCTGAATTACTTTGGAATTTCTGCAGGAGTAGAGATGACATCCACATAAACACCAAATGAATTCCAAATGATTGGTATTATCATAAAGAGCACCAAATGAATTAATAATGATGGAACACTTAAACTAAAACGTTATCTTCTCTGTTGTCTCTTTTATGCACTGTGCAATTCATTTTTTGCCAACTATGACCCTTTCTTTCGTTTGTCTTTTAATTTAAAAAAAAAAAAAATTTATTTTTGCACAAAGGTTCTACTCCTGTACCGTGTGAACTGGGGCTTGGACTAGTCTGTCTTCATAAAGTTTTGTGTTGGCATCGCAAAATTTAAGAGATCGATGGGAAGACATCTGGATGTGAGATGTATCGCTGGGAAAATGACTATGACTAATAAGAACCATAATAATAACGATTCCGCCTTGATGGTCCCACATGTGCAGAGACCTCAGGGCACCCTTAACAGCATTTAATAAACTAAATGGCTCGCTTTACTGCAGCGCAATATGTCTCCCCCTCCCATGGAGAAGCCCAACAGGAGAGGAAGCCTGAACTCGCAGTCTGTGTCACAGCCAAAGAAGATAAATAAAAGAAGAAAAAAGAAGGTAAAGAGGAGGCTGGGGCTTGTTTTGTGTGCTGGGCGGTGCTGCCCATGGGTGCCAGTGAGGAGCTGAGCTCTGGCGCTGTGGTTACATGTGTGGGGGCTCTTTGGGGGCCTGGATACCTGACAAATGTGGGCTCTTCAGGGTGGCGGGCAGGCAGGCAGAGCCTGGGGAGGGGGACCGCAGCAGCAGCAGCAGCAGCAGCATTGCCTTCCTGCGGGCAGCAGTGCCCCAGGCCACACCAGGTCTTTTCCCGGCACTGGGCTGGGTGCGCTCGCTGACATATTAGCAGTCAAATGACATTTAGGGAGCACAAGTCTCACTCTCTCCTGCAGGCCAAGTAAATATCATTAGTAATGATATTAAATCTCGAATTGTGCTCCTGCACTATGGCAACCACTCAGCCAGCATGTGCTATTGCTGGTTGTTCCTAACAATTACTTTCAGAGACTTTATTTCTTAGAAAACTATTACTGACCATAATCCTCTACATGGCATGCCGTGAAAGTAAGAAAGAATAAAAAAAGGAAAGTCAACCCAGCTGTCAGAGTGAGGTTGTAGAGGTGCCCAGAGGCTGGCGTGGCAGGTTTCGTCTGGGTTCGGAGGGTGCTGCTGCTGGGTGCTGCCCCGGGGAGCTGGGCAGGGCAGAGCTGCGTGGCTTTAGAGCAGCACATGCTCCAAGGCAGTCAGCTTGCTCCCCAGCGCAGTATCCGTCAAGGAAATACATATATATATATAAAATTACTTTTTTAAAATATATGTGTATGTATAGATATGTATATACATGTGTGTATATGAGTATATGTATATATAACACAAATGTGTGTATATCCATCTGTGTACATGTGTATATAAATACATGTATGTGTATACATGCACATGGAAATCCATACATATAAACGTATACACACACACAACCTCTTAGCTGTTGGCTTTTTGCTGCTGAAGTGTTTGCTGGGCTGTTACAGGCTGCCGGTGGCAGCGGTGGGCCGCTGGCCCGTCACACGTGCTGTGCTTTTGTGACAAAAGCAACGTATAATTATATTACAAATTAACTTGCAAATGCTGGCAGAGATGTACTCCACAGGAAAAAAAATAATAATAAAAAAATCAGTTTCATCTTCTCTTGTGTCTTGTAGCTGGTCCCTCCAGCACAGTCTGCATCTGTCAGAATCCATGCCCTGGGAGCACTAATCATTTTTATTAACCATTAAACAAGAAGATCCTTTTTATTTGAAAATGTAAAACATGCAGGAAGCACTATCTATAGCCGCTAATTCAGGTCACATTAAACAGCTCTTCCTCACCTCTCGGCTCGTCCCTGCTCTGCTGAAAGCTGCTCACCGACCAACCTGCCGCAGCACCTCTTCCCCGTCGGGGTGATGGTCCATCGCCTGCATTTGCATTTTGAAGCTGGATTTTTTATCCTGAATAATTACATTTCATTTCCGAGTGACCTGATGTAAAGCAAGCCCCTTTTAAAGCTTCTCTCATGGCACATTTATGAGGCGTTACTACATTTTCTTAACATTTTTCACCTTCCCATCGTTTTTATTTCACGTTGGGGCGGTGACAGGTGAAGGCACGGTGGCCGCTGCAGAGTGAGCCGGAGGATGGCAGCGGCCGGGGTCACTCTGTGTCTGTGGACTTTGGTCACTGGTGGGATGACACCCCACTCCTGTCCCCCTCGCCCCCCGTAAGGAACAGCCCTGTGGGCTCCCACGGCCCTGGGAAACTGGGAGAGGGATGGACATCAAGGCTCCCACCTGGGGGTCTGCTCTAGCTGAGCAAAAGGGGTCTCAACATTTTATTTACAAAGCTGAGGCTGGTGCTGCCTAGTTAGCATTATAGAGCAGCTTCCTCACATGCTTTTTTATTATGCAGCTTGGCGGCTGCTGTGTGAGACTGCGGAATATTTTACTGCTTTGTGGCTTGCATTCAATACGGCAAAAAAAAGGAGAATTTGACAAAAATCCTGCTTTTTTTTTTTTTTTTCAAAATGCATCTTTGTTTTCAGTAGCCCTCCTGCTGTGACAAAACTGTTAATTAAACTGAAACTAAAATAAATTAAGCCCACCTAATATGGAAACATTTGAAGGCAGAGCACCAGCCTAAAGGCTGGCTGGGGTAGGAGCTGGCTGTTCCTGCCCGCGGGTGCCAGCAGAGGTGGCTTTGATGGCATTGGCAGGGTGCAGTGTCCCAGCTGCCGCCCGCGTGCGGAGCAAAAACCAAAATTTTTGGCTCCTGTGTCAAACAGAGCAAATTTAACTGGCTCAGTCTGCTGGGTTTTGGCCCATCCAGAGCAGAACTATAGATAAAATATTATTATTAATAATAAAGTGGCTCTAAAGACCTCATTGTAATGGCTCAGCGCATCTCCATCTAGCTTGAAGTCCCATTGGGGTTACTGGTTATTGCGAGGGGGGAACCCCGCCAGCACCAGCAGACGGGGGCATTCCTGCCTCCAGCTTGCCTTCCCGAGCTGTGCGGGCTGACATCTGCAAACACCTTGCGGCCAGCCCCCACGGCCATGCCACATACCTATAAATAAAAGCAAGGGCAGGCCTGGCCCAGGCGCAGTGTCTACTTTGATGTGCAGTAATGAACTTTGCTTTTAATTCGGGGTTGTAACTTCCATCCCGACGCAAAACGGGGAGCTGCGGAAAAGCTGCATGCATAATAAGGGGTGAAAGCAAGGATGCGGCGCGAGATGCGTCTGATGTTGGATGAGAGGGAAGATAGCCTTTAATCATTTTGTTTTCAAAGAAGCTTTAGAGAGCTCTTTGAAGATGAGGCTTTCTGAGAGCTGCTTCTGGAAAATAGGAGGCAGCTATACATGGCACCCACCTTCGGCTCACGTCCACCCGCCCCCTCGGTTGACCTGCGCGTGGGACAGAGGGACAGGCGCCCTGCCTTCAGCACGCACCCCGCTCCACTGGCACCCGGGACACTTCGGCAGCGCTGAGCCCACCTAGTGCTGGCCGGCAGCAAGGTGAGACCCTGGCAGCTACAGCAGCGAGGAAAAACCACCCCAGAGTCTTCACATTTGTGGTACTCGCGGCTCCTCAGCGTGCAGAGGCAAGTGAAGGGGGGGAGCAGCAGCTAGAATAGGATGTCCAGCCTTCCTTTATTAATTATAATATTTTTGCAATGACAATATTCTGTAAATCATGTCTTACCATCCTTGGATGAAAGGGAATGGTAATGAACATCTGATCCAACTTTATTTTAAGGAAAGGCATCACAATGGCAAAGCATGGAAGCTCCCCCTGTCCTGTAATGCAGCTTTTGGGGTGGGAGGAGGCGAGAGTTGTGTGTCACCCACCCACTGCACCCAGGCTGCATGGCAGCTACATGTGCCACTGACTTCTCTGTGGGCTGGGACTTCTCAGCGGGCTTGTCTGCCTGCATCCAAAGGCACCGAGGGGTTGAACATCGTCCAACATCCCAGGCTGGGCAGGGAGGGTGAGCTCTGCTCACCAGCACTCAGCGTGTGCCAGGGTTTATTTTGAGGACCTAGGTCAGGCTGCTGTTGCGTTAAATGCATCACGTACAAAATAAGCACATGGCTTCTTGCTCCAAAAATGTTACAGGCTGAGAAGAAAAGCCTTGGGGAAAGGTGTGCCAGCAGTCCTGGTTTTATCTGGTTTTACCAAGTGGTTTGGCCTCAGTAAAACAACAGCCAGGCTGGCAAGAGCCCACAGCTGTTGGGACATCAGGGCGCGAGCAGGGGGTGTTGCCCCTAAGCAATTGCCCGAAGTGTGGTATCACTGGTCTTGCAAGTGGTTTTGTACATCTACATCTTTTGTAGTTAGTAATTCAGTGTGTGCTGGTATTTGAGGTTTTTTACAGAAATCACAGTGCCATGGCAAAAAAAAAGCCCATGAAACAGCCAAAATAAATGAATTATTACCCCCACCCCCACCCCAAGTAAGGAACAAGCTCATCCCCATCAGCATTGCGAGGGGCTTTGTTGTGGTGGTGTAAGAGTGCATGGAGAAGTGGACAAACAGCAACACATCAGCATCTTCCACGCGACTCTGGAGGGAGCTGGGCTCTGCCTCCCACGTGGCACTAGCCTCATGGCCATGGCTTTCCCGGCCAGGCCCTCATGTGCCCAGCCCACCTCCCTTCGCTGGGTAATGTTAAGCTGCACAAAGATTTTCACATCTCAAGTTCTGGCCAGCATATGGCTCTAGCAAATGCACTTTCCAATCCCTTCAGAAAAGGAAAAAGCAACCCCAAATCCACGTCTCCAAATTTGCTGTTGCACATACAAGTTCTGCGAATATTTTCTACAGAAAACTCCATTCCTGTAGGCACAACCCCCAGACACTATAATTTTCAGAGCGGGTGCCCACACCAGCATGTTGAAGTTTAAGTTTGAAAGGCCCAAAGAGGTCTGATACTCAGCGGGACCTGCCCTCTGTGCATTATAACCACGGTCCCTTCCCCTCTCTGCCCGCTGCTCTGCAGCACGTGCGTAAAACTCTGGTTTTCAGAGGCGTGAAGGCTGTGAGACACTGCTGCTGGGGCTGCAGCTGGCAACAAACACCGCCTCGCAAAGGCGGGCTCTTTAGGGATTAGACGTGGTGTTGCACCATAAAAGCAAGGCGACTTACTTTGGGAAGTTTAGAGAGCATATGCCGGACTCCTGCCTTCACTTCTAAGCGATGCTATATGCTCTGAGGCCAGGCCAAGCCTTGCCTTTTTGCCATTAGGTTTACTGCTATAACTACATGGCGGCGCATTATGTGTTAATGTTTGATTTTTGTATCTAATGTGACTGAAATAAGCAATCCAGATCTGATAGTCCCGGTGGGGGGACACTGACATTTGGATTCGGCTCAAAATCTGCAGCTTCGATGCTTGTTACGACTCTGCCATGTCACTCCGAAAGCACAAAGCGCGGCCGGGGGATGCAGAGCCACCTTCGCCACCCCCAGCCTGAGCCTCATCCTCACACTGCCACGCTCCTCGGAGGCATTCGCTGCCATCGCCGCACCGGGTTTAGCTGATGGAGGGATGTAAGCGGGGTGCTAGAATGCCACTTAGGGATCTGTTTAATTAACAGAGCTTGCAAAGTCTCCTTAGATGGGATCTTGGAGCACCAAACCTGCACAGCTCAGCGCTGTCGTGCCTGGGCTCCCTCCATGGTGCCACCTGTGCCAAGCCTGTGCGTGGGAGACACACCAGCAGGGACGGGGACAACGAGGAGGATTTGATGGTGGGTTTGAGAATGGAAACGTCTCTGTGGTCCAGCGGGCTGGGATGCCGGCTGCTCGTGCTGCGCACTCCTACCCTGCACCATCACCCTTCTAACCTGAACAGGAGCTTCAAGGAGTGGAGAGCTGGAGCTTGGGCTGAGGAGCCCCCTCTCCCCCTGCCTCGCCCCAGCCAACCGCTCCGCGAAGCCGATGGTCCCGGCAGAGCTGCCCCGTGCCATCAGCTGCCCCGCTGCCTGCGAAAGCACCGCACTCCCGTTCCCATCAATCAGCACAGACCAGGTGCCTGAAAGCATCTCTTGCCAATCGCCTTTTATTACCTTTAAAAAGCCAAGAAACCCAGAACAAGACAAAAACTGAGACCGTGTGAACATCATGCAATGGATTCACTTTAAAGCAGGCTGGGGGGGGGCGGGAGGTGGGGGGGGAGACTAAAAGCCATGTTAGAGGAGAAGTATCACTTCACCCATGCCTGAAGGCCAGACCGGGTGGACCGTCACCGGTGGGATTGGCGGTGACTGCTGTGGGCGATCAGAGCGATGCTGAAGCAGGAAATGGAAACACACTCATGAGACATCATCCCAGGTAACCCCAGATCTGATTCTGACCCGAACACAATTTCTTACGTGGCAGTGACAGTGAGAAATACTCCTGACTCTTGTCATGGGTACTTTCTGCCTAGGCAAGGTCTCTTTGGAAAGGAGCAGCGCAATGAATACCGTTACAAGGTTGTTTTTTTTTTTTGTTCGGTTATGTTATTCAGTGTGACTAGGAGTCCGGGAGTCAATTAGTGGAGTGGATGTTATCTAGCAGGAGTGAAGTTACTGCACTCTGCCCTTCAGTCTCACTCTGTCGTCTTAAAAATTCATAGCACAAACTAGAGTAATATTACCTTCTCGAAAGAACGTGTTTTGGAGAGTTTCAGCTACCATGGAAATAACTTTGCATCTTGTCCATCATGTGGCTGTGACAAAACCCATGCCCTTATTTTCCTGAGGTATAGCTGACATTGGAGTTCATTACATTTAATGGAGTAGGGTCACCCATAAAGTTATTCATAAGGTACTTTCTGAGTGGTTTTCACCTTCTCTTTGAAAAAATAAATTATATCAGCATGTTCGCGAGGTACAAATGGTGCTGGCATTTCAGCTGTTATTATGTTATTAACTTTTTTAACCTAATGATTTTCAATCAACAGTAAGAAGCAATTTTCACGCACTCCACTGACCATAGTTGGAGATTCTGCAAAGTGTTCTCGTAGGGTTCACCTTGACAGACACCTAATTCCCTCCCAAATCGAAACATTACCCCCGACACTCTCATCACGGTTACTGAGAATTTCCATTTCCCCTTCAGTTAGGATTTAATTTAGAAGGCAAAGACTTCCTAAGCTATGGGAGAGTAAAGATAGATGGTATGGGAGAAGAAGGCTGATGAAATGTAGTTGACTCCGGATCTGAAATATTTTATCCCTCCTCAATGTAGGTTAAATTATTCTTCACCTTTCCCACATCCATAATTGTCGCTGATCTTGGACCAACTCAAAACCCTACTACTGAGTTCAGTAGACTCAAAATTGCCACTAGAACTGGAAAAAGAAAAAAAAAAAAGAAGAGATTTGTTAGTGTCCACATACAATATCCCAAGACTATACACAGCTATGAGATACAGCAAATTTAAGAAAGGCAATTTTTTTCTCATCACTGAGTATTTATTATATATAACAAATACATGAAAAAGAAAAAACTATATTGTGTGATATAAATAGTTTATTTACATTACAGAAAAACATCAAGACAATGTATACTATTTCAAATATATCCATACATAATCAAATATAGCTGTAGTACATGTTCTCATTGGTGTAGATTACCACAAATGCAAGGCAACATGTGTAGATCTTGTCTTAATCTTTTGTCTATAATACTGTATTTTGTAGTCCAAGCTCTCTGCAGTTAGTTTTGCCATTGTGGAAACATGCGCTCTTTAAATTAACCTTGTCGATGCTCTTGTTGTGTTGTCTGAACTGTAGTGCCCTGTGTTTTGCTTCTGTCTGTGGATTCTGTTGCTCCTGGGACATTTCCTGGAAAAGAGAGTTGTGAGAATACACAGCTCTTAACAAGGCGGCTGCTCAAGCGGTGGCGTGGGCAGCAGGGGACGCGAGGGCGAGACAGGCATCCTCCGGCCCTCAGCGTGTTTCCTCTTCGATGACATGAAATGGGCTGGCTAATGGCAACCCCCAACAATCCCCCACAAAGCCCACAAAACATGTTGTAAACAAAAACATGGCAAAGGAAAACATAAGATTCCTGCTCCTTACTGGTGAGCAGTGGTGACTCTGCTGCGTGGTGACAGCCCCAGCTACACCGCATCTCTCCTCGTTAAATAACGCATTTTTTTTTGGTGGAAGATTTAGGATGGTCTCCTGCTCACCTGCTCAGCGTCCCAGGTCTGTGAAGTATTTACGAAGCGGACATGGGGCCTCTCTTTCCGAGGAGCTAAGCGTCCGCAGTCCCTACGAGTCTCCATGGAAATGCTCCACGCTCAGCTCATTAGCGAGCAGCTACTTTACTACGGGTGCCTGCACTGTGCTACGCTCCTCACGCAGCGGCTTGGCTTGGGGTGAAAAGCAATTGCACTGAAAAGACCAAAAATTTGTTTTTTTCTTCCTTTGAACGGCTGTGAAAGGAAATCTCTTTTGCCTCAGGACCTCATGGTGCTCCTCAGCAGGGGAATGTTTCAGCCTTTTACTTGCAGCAGCGTCAGCTAGGGGGATGCTACAAGCGTTTCCCCCTAATGGAAAGGTAATAGTACGTTTCTGGTTTCCTCCCATGGAAAGGCACCCTGAGACAGAAAGCGTGGAGCCGTTTAGCCCCAGCTGGAGGCCACAGGAGGTTCTAGGCAGCCGAAAGCCAGGGGGGGTTATGGCAGAAACTCTCAGGCAAGCAGAACCACAGCAGGGTGACCAACACCCACTAAAGATGCTGGCGCTTTTTGCGTTTGTGGTACCAGTAGGAAAATGGTGAGCTACAGAAAAACAACTAGCAATAAAAATGGTCCTTCACCCAGCGTAATCTAGTTACCATTTCGCCCAGGAGGAGGAACAAGCTAGTTGCAGTTCGGCCATGCATTAGTCCTCTTTCTTCAGCTGAAGCTCAGGGCAAGTTTCTAGCCTGGGTGCACCTCGTCCTGCCCCCCCCCCCCCCCCCCCCCCGTGGGCAGCTACAGAAGAAAGACTGAAACGCCTTCTTGGAGTGGCATGGCAGAAAGCCCCCCGATACTCCAGAACATACTGACATGGCAGAAGGTTCCCTTTGTACTGGGCTAACTCGCTTTTCTGTTCCAGGAAGGCTTTCGGCTGCACCTTGTGAAAGGCCATGTGTCAGGCACCGGGGAGAGCCCACCCCCTCAGTGCAGCGAGAGCTCAAAGCACTTGTCTTCAGCTCTGTGTCAAGTAACTAACAGCAAAATAGAGTAAACCAAATTTATACGGACTCCTTAAAATCAAAAAGGCCACTTTTTCCCCTCCTGTTGAATGAGAGTGATGCTATAGTTTTGCAGCGCCGGCTGAAAGGCTGAACAAGAGCACAAGGACTTATGGAGCATTTCAAAATGCTGAAATACAATTATGTAAGAGTCTAGCAAAATATGGGTCAGATTGTCCTGACTTGCCTCACTTTTAAGCCAACAGGACCACCCCCTCATGAGAAACTGTATGGCTGTGCGCTATATTTTGCCTCGTTCCTTTCTTGGAAGCAGTAAAGTAGGCTGCTATCGTTACTCCAGGAAAAATAAGCCTGCGTCTCCAGCGCTCGCGGAGGTCACAGAAGAGCTTTCATTATGAAACTAACGCAGACTTTGGCTGATTTGCGATTTCATGACAAACTCATCATTCACTGCACCTTCCTAAAAAGGCGGTCAAACTTTCTGAGTGAGTCAGGGAGCTGTTGCTAGCAAACACAGGGCTGATTCACTGAGCCGCATGTCATGGGCACGCTGACAGCATCCCGGCCCCGACTGTCCCCAAGCGGCCCCTCCTGCCCATTCAGCCGGAGACGGCACAGCAGGACCTCGCAGCGCTCCACGGGAGACGGCACCGACACCTTGACATGCTGAGAGACAGCCCTGCTAAATCCTGCTGGCAGCCAGGCGGTATGGCCAGGCTGCTGGGCTTCCCCCGACTCCCAGGGGATGAGAATTTACACCGCAGCCCCACTTTGCCCCCGCACTCAGCCATGTGAAGCAGGCTGGTTTTGTAAGAAACGTGGAGGTACCAGGTGGCTGGGGGCTGACCAGGATGGTCAGCAAGCCCAGGGGATGCAGACGTGCATTCCTGGAGAACAGTGGATACCGACTGCTCCAGCTGGAAGCAGGGAGATGAGCACCTCACCGGCGCTTTCCCCAAACTGACATTGACAGTATCTATGCAGTCACTTAGTCCAAGGTCGAGAGAAATAAATTAAAATGTAGAGATTACTCCAATTAAGATGATGAAAAAGCATCTTTTAACCAAAAATGCCCATGTTTTAACCGCATCATACACCCCGCTACCAACTGATGGAAGCTTGGGAAGGCCCGGGGTCCAAGTACTGACAGCAGGACCGCCTGAATGCAATGCTGCTGCACCTGCAGGTAGGTTGTGTCTGAAGTACATCTGGGTTTCCTAAGAGGGGCGTTGGCATTTAACCAGCTTTTTAGACTTAATCATCTGCTAAAATTGAGTGACAACTTTTCCTTGGTCCTTAACTCCTTAATCAAACAGTCTTTGTAGTGCTCTGTGTGTGGGATGCATTCATTTATGAACACAGCAGTTATACCAATGTAAACTAGGTACGGAGCACAGGCTGCCTGCCCTCCCTCCATTGAAGCTTGCTTGCAAGCTTGAGTTACTCACAATGTGATTCATAGCAGGTAAAACACATTACGCATTCATTTTTAATCAAGTTATTTCTTCACATAAATAAGCTGCTGTGACTAAACATTAGGGGAGCACAAAAAATGCAAAGCTGTAAAGAAAACTGCTGAGAATCATTATGACACTAGGCCATACCTATATTATTTACCACCCTGCTTTTATCATCGCTTCTCTTGCGCCTTACCTCTAAGCTAAAAGCCCTTGGGTTCAGGGGCTGTGCCTTACTGCTCCACTCCCTTCCCTCCGTACCTCTTGGCCTCCGGTCCCCTACGCCTGCACTCCAGCCACTTATTCCCATTGCTGGCACTAGCAATGAGTAGCCAGGTGGCCAACTCCATCAAGGAATCGAGCTGCTTACAACCAAACTACCAGTTTTGTCGGCTGAGTTTTCAGCTGAATCCATCCCCTGACCGGGTTCGCCGTGTGCCTACAGGGATGCTAACGGTGGCACAAGAGCGCTGGCAGGACCCAGCGCCCAGGAGCCGGGGAAGGGCCGAGGGCAGACCACCCCTGCCAGCAGCACAGCTCATTTATTCAGATTAAAGTGTCTGTGCAACAGCGGCCCTACAAGCGCCCGGGAATTGCTCAGAGCCTTCCAGCAATGGAAGACACCCCATCGACTTGCACCACTGTACAGGTATGAGTTTAAGAGCAACAACAGTAACGGTAGCTAAAAGATTTGCAACAGCAGCCTCATGTGGCTCCATTGCAGGGTTTGGACACTGCACTCAACTCCTTTGATAAATGAATTAGGTGAAGCTGCACTGAAATGAGCAGCAAAGAATCTGGCTGCAGTGGCCTCTGAGCAAGTAAAGTTTCCCTTCTTTCTCCCAGGAACCTGGCGGGGCAGTTTTAGCAATAGGATGTGGAGTTCAAACCAGTACAGTCAGGTTCTCCAAAGCAGCTGACTTCAAAAACTCAATTACTTATGCACATGCTGCCACAATGCTCTCTTGTCATGTGGATTTCTCTTAGGCCACTTAGGAGTACACTTTTGCAAATGTATCTTGAATCATTATGCCGGGATGGAGGATGCTCCGCAGTAATTACGTGCATTACAGAAAAAAGTCAAAAGATCATAAATTAACTTGGTTACAAAGTGTGCGGGAAAGGGTACCATCCACCTATGAAAACAGTGCGATGGGTGATTTGCATGACAGTACCAGATCACTCAGCACACTGCCTTCGTTCTCCGAAGTACTCTGAGGGACTGCATCAAGGTGACAAAAGTAAAGTCACTTGACAAGATGATACAGAACATTTGTTCCATTATCAGTTACTACACCATCTTCTCTTTCTTACTACACCCTACATTTTTGGCTGTTTGAATTATTTCTGTGAATACCAGCCTAATCTACTGCCTCATTAGGCATTTGCCATTGAGTGAGGAGCCCCAAAGGGCACTGGGGGGGGCTCAGCCTGGAGAGGGGGCAGCTCGGGGGGGGCCCTGATCGCTCCCTGCAGCTGCCTGACAGGGGCTGTGGGCAGGGGGGGTCGGTCCCTTCTCCCAGGGAACGAGTGACAGGACGAGGGGAAACAGCCCCAAGTGGCGCCAGGGGAGGTTTAGGTTGGGTCTGAGGGAACATTTCTCCACCGAAAGGGCGGTGAAGCCCTGGGACAGACTGCCCGGGGGGGTGTGTGGTCGCCATCCCCGGAGGTGTCCAAAACCCATGTAGACGTGGCACTTAGGGACATGGCTCAGCGGTGGGCTTGGCAGTGCTGCATTAACGAGTCCTGGACCCGATGATCTTAAAGGTCTTTAAAACCTAAATGATTCTGTGATGACTCAGCTTGGCCAAAAAAGCATCTGCCTTTCATCAGATGGTTTTGGTTTATTCCTTTAGGCCAGAGAAGGATTTGTGACTTTTTTTTTATTTTTTTTTTTTCCAGGAACAAATGCTACACTTGTCTTCCAGCTTCCAGCTGGGTAGGGACTGCAACACAGGGACTGGAATATAATAAAGATTTTATCTTCTACAGAGGTACGATACCTGGCTTTTATTTTTTTGTATTTTAAAAATAAAATTATTTTTAAAAGAGTGATTTCTCTATGTTGCTAGCTGAAATAATTTAAGCTTGTGATTTCTGAGAGAAGCCTGAAGATGCCTGAAGTTCAGAACTTACCCCCAGCCCTCCTAGAGGCAGTTCAGTGGGAAAGCAGAGCAGCACGTGTAGTAGGGGAAGGGGATTTACCCATTTACTGCCTTTGCCCATCTCACTCTGAACTACCCTGGGGCTGTCATTTCCAGCTACTCTTGGAAAATAGCGAAAGTTACTACTCTTTCCTCCTCATTTAAGAAAAAATAAATAAAACCTATATGGCTTGGCATGCCACCACCTAGTGAAGACCTTAAACATGTGCGGTACCTTTGAACATATACACAAGCCTAATGAAATCATTTAATCAATGGGATTGCAAACAGGCTTCAAAGTTTGTATGCTCTGCCTGATTATGACTAAGGGAATGGGCCCTTGAGGAAACCAGATGGAGATATGATTAGTTTTATTAAGTGTTGATCCAGCTGCTGTATTTATATTCCCCTTATTTATATGAACAATATTTGTCCAAGCATCTGAATACAAAATAGGAAACTTCATTTGCTGTAGGCACCGTTGCTACCTAAGTTTGATTAAGATGGAAGTAAAAATTCAGTCATAATAATGAAGCAGCACTGGCTGGCTGGCCCAGGCGATATCTTCTGTTTGTTGGTGAATTAAACAGCATTTGTTATCAGTGGTGTCACTGCAGAAATCTGTATAATCAGCGCACAAAGTAGGAAAAACAAAAGTCTTTTCTTTTTCTATTGCAAAGTACCAGAGATACTGACCTTGTAATACAGAGGACTACAACACAGATGATAGCAATCTGGATGGTTCCAATCACAGCCGCTATTAAGACATACTGAAATCGTACTGGACCTGGAACCACATATAAAACGCTGTAGTCCTTTTTTTCACAGTGTTGTCCAGTATAGCCGGCATCACATCTGAAACAAAATATATTTGTTCTGGTTATATCTGCTGCTTTCAAAGAATGCTGCAAAAAAATTATATCAGAAAAAAAATAATATATCAGTGTCAGAAGTATAAGCTTATGTGCTTTTTTTGCAGGATGGGCCCCCCATAGTGAGTACCAGAGTCTCCCAGACCTCTCAGAGGGAAGACTTCAGATCCTCAGCATCACCGAGGTCTGTGAGAGTGAACGACACTGCGATGGTGCCAGGAGGTGCCCAGGGGACTGGGACTTATCTAGCATCAAGTGGAGCTACTTGCACGTTGTGATGAGAATCCATTTAGTTCCTTGCACAACATCTTTTAGATTTCTCCCTTTCTTTGGAGAGGTGGGGGAGGGTGAAAAGCCGTCTAGTTGTGGCTCCTTATGCAGATTACCCCTAAGGAGGTGATAAGCAATCATCCATGCTCCGTATGAAATGTGATTAGATGTTCCTGCAAGTGGATACATCATTTACATTTTGTCTGGTTGCTATAAAAAACCCCTCTGTTGATGCTGCAACCATCCACGCCAATGCTGCCTGCTGCACTGCTCACCAGTTCCCATCCTGCAGCCTGACATCTATCTCCCCTCTGTGATTTTGGGGAGCAAACAGTGGTTTTCCCATTTCAGCTCTTGCCCTGTTTCCCCTAAAAAGCCCAAGCAAGAAGATGCACAAATCCAGGTCAATGGCAGCAGCAACCATAAGAGACGGAGCCAGATTGCCTGGGCTCCTCTCAGAAGTGTTAGTGCTGTGCTAACGCTGGCGGGTTAAGCCTTGAGCACCCACCCTTCTCCTCTCCTGCCCTCCCAGAGCTGCCAGCAGCTTGAGAAAAGGACATTTCCAGCTGAATGGAGAACCTAAAACGCAGCAGCTGCAAAGAGCAAAATGTGCCCTGCCTGTTTGTGGGAGCTGGGAGAAGCTGGCTTGAGGGTCTGCCCTGGGGGATAAGTCTGGTCCGTATCTTTGCTCTTCCAGGCCAGTGTCCCAGGAAAACAGTGCTTCATGTGTAATAGTCCCCTTCCTTGCCACCAGGCTGCTGGTTGGACTTTGGAAGTAATATCTCCACCCCTGCAGGGAGGCACTCGCTGCAGAAACACGTCCTTTCAGTGTTACCCTTCCTCCCTGCCCCAGCCTCCTCCAAAGCCCTGGCATGAAGGAGCCACCTTCACCCCAGCTCACTGTCCCACGAGCATCGCTCCTGCCACAGCAGGGCCATACCCCTGGTGGCCCTCCTCTCCTTCAGGCTGAGGAGGCTACCTAGCAGCTGCCTGAGCACCGGCTGAAGTGCTTTTTAAAATATATCTAAATATAACTGAAGGTTACGGAACGGTTTTACAATCAATTAACATTGTGCATAACTCAATACGCTTTTGCCACATGAAATGGGGACTTTGTTGAATAATTTACATCTAACGGGTTTTGTAGCACAAAGGGCCACGGTTACCATTATTTTCCATAGTTTATCTAGATCAAGTGTTTTTGTAAGTCAGTATTTTCATGCATGTAGCCTTGGTAGGAGAAGGATTACCTGCAAGACGGCTCCAGCATGTTAGTGGAGTGCTCACACTTGCCATGCATGCAGAAGCCATTGTAATGCTCTGGACAAGGGATGTAGATCCCTCTCGCACTTTCTTCCAGTTTATTCGCATTCTCTGTGAACACAGGTGAAGGGAACATTAACCCGACAACGCACGATAAGGTGAAACAATGGAAAGAACTCAGCGTATGAAAGAAAGGAAAATCAGAAGAACAAGATGTGAAAGATGTTGTTTACAGGAAGCAAGAGCAAGGGTTTGCACCTTGAAACAGGTGGGCTGCTGTAGGTACAAAGCTTTGCAAGGTGTTCTGTCATTCTACTGGCTGTCTAACTCCTGGTAACTGTCAAGTTACAGCAAATGAGACAGCAGGAAAAATAATTTGAGTATTCAAACCCAAAAATATTCAAAACCAGACGAGCACATGAAAAACGCCTGCTCATTTCTGTTATCCTCTACAGACTGCCTCCTCACACCCAGGCAAAGCTAGGAGCAAGGCTCTGGACGTTTGCATGTAACATACCATTACAATACATTTGGTCATTCAATACAACATATTTGGAAAGATAATTTTACGGCTGAAGTGGAGGAGCAGGAGTCCAGAGCTGACATTTCTCACCAGTGCTGCATGCCCCATGCCGCAGAGCCTGCTGGCCTCCTCCCCATCCCACAGCCTGGGCACTGCTAAACTAGTCTGGCTTTCTGTGCCTACTTCTGCAGCTGTCACATAGCCACCGAGACTGCAAATCCTGCAAAACTTTTCCCTCCAGGCAGCCAGGAAAATGGAGGTTTCATTTGGTTTTCAAACAGGCATGTGCTCAACATCTACACCACGGGCTGGAGTGCAGAGTGTTACTTGCAATAAACTCACATGAACTTTGTAGGCCACCGAGGTGATAATTACTCTAGGTAATTTTGGCAAATTCTTCCATGTAACCGATACTTACGATATCTCAAATGGTAAAAATCCCTTTTCCGTGGTAGTAACATCTAGCCACAACTAATTAAAAGCAGAAGAAAAAACCTCTCATGGTAGATGTCTGAGGAAATGTCGTTTGCACACAAATATGCTGAAGCATTTGCACCTTCCGAGAGGAGTCCCCAAGTGTCAGGAAACAACTGCAGGTTGTGTTCTGCCTCCCAGCCAGCCCTGCCGGCAGTAGGTGTGCGCAGGTATTATCCCACCTTTGGGAAAAGTGTGTGCGGCAGATCCAAGATCCAGATTTTCATAATGAATTTCTTTCCTGTCATTGTTGTCCAAGGAGACTTTTACGAGTCTCTTAACAACTTGTGCTACTGAAGTTCGTTATATTGCCCTTACGTTAAACCAGGCGAGGACAAGCTCCCAGCAAATGAGAATGACAGGGCAACCTCTACAGCCCCGCAGACAGCATGAACTTCTCTTTTATCGTTAGGACCTTCAGGAGCCCTGCACTAGGGACCATTGCTTTATCTTTTCTAAACGCACAGCCTCTCCTGGCTCCCTGCTCACACTGGGGTGTCTGCGCGAGGCTGCTGTGAAGGCTGTGAACGACAACGCGGCGCAGAAGCGGGCATCACAGTGCAGTGACGCCTCTGGGACGGCACAGGCAGGACGGGTTGACAGGAGACGTGCTGTAGGCACAGTATAACTGCCTTCGAGAGCTGGCCCAGGAATTTCTGCTACTGGAAAGAGATGGGAGCAGAAGGTCCATTCGGTCTGGTGCTAAACATTTTTGGCGACCTATCAACCCTCTAGGTGAGGCAGTGGCTACCAGCACGTGAGATACTTATGCAGAGAGTTATCATCCTACCAGGACCTCATCTATGTTCCTTTTTTCCCCCAGAAAATCTTCCCAGATCAGAAAAAAACGTGTATTATGTGTGTCAGCTATCAATGGACTTGCCCAGTGCACACACACAGGTCCAGTTGTGCTTGGGACTTGCTGGACTCCGTACCCACAAAATGATCATCTATGCACCATGCCCGACAATTTCTGGGTGTGCTGGACCTCTGCTATGGTCCATACTCAAATATATTTCTACCCAGGAAACTGCAGCAGGAAATACAGGATCCTTATTAATACATGATCCTTATTAATACACATTTTTTCTCTTGTGGAGAATATTATGCCATTTCCTTCAAATCTTCCACCATCCAAAGGAAGTTTGATTCCTTCCTGAAGAACAGGAGACTGTTCCGCGTGTGCGTGCGTGCGTGTGTGTGTGTGAGAGAGAAATTGTTACTTCCAGGACAGAGTAATGTGCTAGGACTTGAAAGGGGAACTGGGACCTGTCCCAGACTGGCAGATGCTCTCACTGCGTGTAGACTGTAGGGCTGGTAAAAAGAGGAATGATTTTTCCTCCTTCTGCAATCATGTGGGCAGAAACCGTGTTTACTTTAAAAATGTCTGTAGTATGCTTTAAAGTAAATCTAGGTTCCTGCAGAACTTGTAATTACACCTCTAGGTGTAATTTCATGATGGAAAAGCCTTTACTGAATCAAAAATGAGCTGGCCCAAGCTTTGCTAGCACTTCATAGGATAAACACTTCATACGGGAAGACATGTCATCTGGCTAGGAAGGCACCACAAAACCCAGACATGAATTGCCTGCAGTCCCTCATTTCGACTGATGACTCTTCTAAAAGACTTAGGGATTGAACATAAAGGCAGAGAGGGGGAAAAAACCCCGGTATTTAGTTTGACTTGCCATTTCAGATGTTCAAAAGATAGACAACAATAAAAGCATCACTCAGTTCAGACTAAGAAGTTCCCTTCTTCCAGCACATTTTGGATTAATCCAAAGGGCTTCCCTGCCTCAAAACAGGTTATTTTCCTCATTACACAAAACACCTTTTCAGATCCAAAACAGAGACCCCGAACACCAAGACATGCTTTAAAAGCTCCTTCGTGTTAAAACTGGCTGCTCACATCTCTGAAGGATCTGAGCGCTTCTCAGTAATCCGGCCGTCGATGAGAAACTAACCCTCACGAATGCATCACAGGGTTTACATCACTATGGAACAAGAACTACAAATCATCTCTAAAAAGAGAGGATATGAATAAAAAACAGGTTCAAATTATGAATCAAATAGGAACTGTACAAATTTTAAAATATTAAACCTAAACAAAATAAATTAAGACTTCTCCCCCCTTATTATAATTTTGGATTGCTTATAAATTCCGCACTAGAGGCAATCCACACTAACTAGGTTACAGTACCACTAACCTAAGGAGCCCCTCTACCACACCAAGCTCACACATACAGAGAACAAAGCTGAAATACAAATTTACCCACTTTTTCCCAAGCACAGCAGAGCAGTATTCATACAGCAACGACCCAGACCAAATTCACAGTTAGCCAGGTTTCAGTAACCCTGAATTCAGTAGCTCCTCTTCAAACATTAGACTTGCTGCATTGTCATTGGCAACTATGGGTGAGTTTTATTTGCACCAGAAAAACCAGATTTTACCTTTTTGTGATGGTTAGAATTTGAGACAGAAGCTGTAAAGCCTGAAGATAAAAACTGGACTGACTAGGTCAGTCTCTCCTATCTCTGGACAAATCTAATTCCTGGCACATTTCTCAAAATGCTTCTCTTTTTTATTTTAAAAAGAAATACACCCTCACCCTCCAGATCAACTGAATTCAGAAAGCTTCTTCTTTGAAGCATTTCTCTGATAGAAAATGCCACTTTGACAAAGCCAACATTTTTTGCATTTCTGCAACACTTTTTGCATCTTTAGCCTAACATGACATTTCATATTCACATCTTTTGTTAGTGCCAGAACATGACATGATAGCCTATCATATAAGCTACACTAGTCAAAACAGATTATTTTTAAATGCATTGAGGCCAGATGCTACTTTGTGTAGACTGAAACAGCTTATCATCTTGCTTACGAGAAGAGTCTCCCAGTTGAACACTTGTTCTCCAGCCCTTCTGTGGATGGCAGGGAGATGCTGAGACGATGAGCTATTTTGCTGGGATAAATTGGATCCTGAAAAGTTATCCAGGGTGCCTGGCCACCCACTCAGTGATCTTTCTTTTCCTGATGGACTACCTTGCGAAATGTTAAATACATTATTTAAAGCTATCTTGCCTAAATCTTGCCTTAACATCTATGGCTGTTCCTGTCCTCTATTAAGGAGCAGAAGAATTATTTCAAACATATTTTGTATTCTTTTTATTTCATTTCTGGTTTAGCTATGTGCCTTTCTTTCCGTTTTTGGCAGCTGAATGTGCACGAGTAGGATTCTCAAGCACATATTTCAGTGAAGGCTGAAATTCAAGAGCTGACATGGTCTGCCCAGTTGCAGGACCATGCAAGCAATGAACACAATGCAGCAGCCAGCCCCTTCCCTGGGCAGCCCCCCGTGCCCAGCCCCCAGCTGAGCAAGCGTGCAGCTTCTGCCACACAACCGAACATGTGGAGTCGTGCCACTGACACACGGATAGATCTGGTAGTGCCCTTGATGAGGATTATATGAAGTACTGCCTGGAGTGCCCAGCAAATTCCTTCCAGACATAAGTTCCCGCAATACACTTCGGAGATATTAGATAACAAATCTAAGCAAAAAAAGGTTTCTTACATCCAAAAATTGACTGCCAGGCACTTAACGATCAGTTCTGCCGGGCTGGTAATTCTGTTATTCTTTATGTTTGAATCAGTGAGAACTCCCTGGTGATTTCAAGCAAGCAACGTAGAGGGCCACAGCCTGTAAGTTCTCATGTTGGCATTTTCACTTGTACAGTGTGTCACGTTGGAGCTTATAGAAATAATAACTGAGAGGTTATGCCCATATGAAAAAATACTGGCTCATGTACAGTGTTAATACCTAGTGTGCAGTCATCACTGGACCAAGGGAGGTCCTAAAAATACATACATATATATATATATATATACACACACACACACAACTCTATTTCACCAAGTAAGGGATGAAGCGGTGAATGATGTGCAGCAGAAGCTATTTTGACACCTATCTCATTGGCAACAGTGGTTAAGGAGAATTGACTTACGTAATAATTTAATCTTTTAATACCGCTGAGGTCAGTCAAATTTGCTGCCGAAAGCTCTCGCTGATATTGAGGTAGTAACTCCTTACACATCACATTATCAGAGGATTTGTAAAGGAGGAAAGGGATTCTTGGGTCAAATGTACATCCTTAACTTTCTCAAAGGGGTTGCCCTCATGGCAGGTGTCCCCCCCAACTCCTTGGCAGCTTTCCCAAAGAGACGCCGCAGAGCATAGCATTGGGAACTTAACAAGACTCTTCTGCTCTGCACCAGAGAGACTCGGTGTGCAGCTCTTATTTGAAATCAAAATAAAGGTCCAGAGAGTATCAACCTGTGGAGCAAAGGCAGAGGGTGCCCTGAGTTCTGTGGGAGAGTTTCAGTACTGACCAGGGGGGAACCTGAATCATGTGGCTGAGCCTAAGGACGGGTGACGTTACTCATCTGCAGTCTTCGCTGCTCTTTTTGGGTAAAAGAGAGCTTCCTCAGCCCAGGAACGTTTGCAGGAACAGGTCGAAGGTCCCTCTGCAAAGTCAGGAGGAATGGGGTAGTAACGGTGTTGCTCCCTCTGAAAGCACAGAATTGCTTTAGCAGGTTTGCTGGTACTTTCCCTCCTCTTTACGAGCATCTAAGAGGAACTGAGGTCCCACAGCAGCTTAGCAGGAGGAGGTCCTTAAGCAGGAGTCCTACCTACTTGTAATGAATAACCGTGGTGACAAATCCCAGCTCAGACCCAGCTGTGGTGAGAGAAAAGAGATTTCTGCTGCGTCTTTGCTCGACAGCTCCAGACACCCTGCCCTTGGGAGAGCTGCCGTCCACCGGCACAGCCGCCCTCGCCGTTAACAGCTGCTCGGGTCTCACCTCTTAATTGTCTTGATTAGGTTCCCTTCCTCTAAAACCTTTCAAACCTTGCTCTCGGATCTTAAGAATATAGAATTTCTCTTTACAACAAAGAAAACGCGTGGCAAGCAAGTTGCTTGAAAATCACTGGGTGGGTGTTGGAGCGAAAATTCCGAAGGAAGCGCTTGCTGCTGCTCTGCGGGAGCGCGCCAGCCCCCTCGCCCCGAGAGCTCGTGGAAAGTGAGACACCAAATGTCAGCTGAAAACGTCTGGCACCACGGTGCTGCAGCCCTAACCTAAATTCATCCTGCAGCCACTTCACGTACAAACTTCCAGTGAGTCTTTCTACATAAACGGCACAAAAAAATACCCTCCCTGTATTAGCTATTTTACCGAGAGGGAAAAAAAAAAATGAAATGGGACTTTGTGAATTAAATTGCATTCAGTTCTTTTCTCAGGCACAAAATAGGCCTGCTCAACACAGTAATTTATTAATTTTAAATGTCCCTATGCAAATGAGTTCCCTGGAATAAGATAACATCCACTTTCCTTTTTAAAAATAATCTAGTGCTTTTTATGTTTGAGATGATGGCAAGATGTCCTAGTGCACTTGGAAAAAAAAATATTGTGCTCTGTCTTTTGCAAGCAATGTATCGTAATTATTCAGCCTGCTGCCATAATTAATAATAGAAACCAATGAATTAAGACACTAATAATCCCCAGATGTTCAAACGGAGAACAAAATACTTTCAGCTTGTCAGCATGTATATGGGGGCTATGCTATATATGTTAAAGCTATCTCTGAACTTTTGAAACAGAGAAGCACTTTTATCTAAAACTTCTGTGAATGTATCTTCCTTATTTGAGAAGACTGTTTGAAATTAGGCAACTTGTTAATCATTTTCCTGCACAGAACAAGACCATTTAACTACTCAAAACTAAACACAACATTTTTTTTAAACTCTCATTTGTTCTTTCAGTGGCCATACTCCACCCGTGTTCAGTGGCTCGCCACAGGTGCCTTATCCTAGTGATGGTGTAGACCCCTAGCAGCCCAGGCTCCTACACACACGAGTCGGTGCTACCAAGTAGCTACAAGGTGCAACACAACCCCAGAACGGCACAGTGAGAAAAGCGCATACTAGCAAGCATTGCTTGCATGGCTGAACAGGGACCCAGCAATATTAGCCAAGAAAAGAAAAAACCCTGCTGTACGGGCTAATGCGTTGCTCCAAACCAGCACGTTCTCAGCGTACAGGGGCTCTCGGCAGACACAGCTCTTCCCTCGGGTGACCGTTCCACTCAGGGAGCTAAGGCAGGCTGTTGTCTCACCTTGCCTGACCTCCTCTGCTCTCTCTCCCGTTTCACCCATCACCCCTACCAAGGCCACCAAAACAAAAGCAGTGTTGCTGCTGTTAAAAGCAGATGCTGCATAAGCACCTCCACACTTCATTTGAGGACATCAAGAGGTGACACACTGACCTCTTCCCTCAGCAGCTTCCTGGAGTGGTCCATGGCTGCGTGTGAATGGCACCTGCACACCTCCCAGTCGGGTAGGTGGGACAGGTCCTCAGGTCCCCAAGTCGCCTCTGTGTGAGCCGTCACCAAGCCATCTCAATAGTTTTGTGGATAAACTACACCGATGGAGCTCCTTAAGAGTGCCGCAGCGACGGCTGGTCCCCAGGCCTGCAGTCGTTGCTACGGATGCGATGTAATGATGCAGGGCTGTATTGTGGATTTATCAAAGCCCTGGGTAAAGGGGCCCTTCGAGTCTGTGCTTCCTTCTTTTGTGCCAGGATTGAATAAATCTGTGTTAACCCCATTCCTAGAATAGATTAAATCCCTCTGTGTGCTAACTCAGCTACTCTTTGTTTTTGGCATGCCACTAACGTTCCCTTCACTCGGATTCCCATGTCTAAGAGAGATGCTGCTGGCCCCGTGGGAGCGGCCTCCTCCCCCTTCAGAAACCAGCCATGTCAAGGAATAAAGTAGCAATTTTTCTCCTTGTGTATGATGTCCTTAGGCAGCCCATGACAAAGCCCTCAGAGGATGAGTTAACCTTAATATTATTGTAATTCTGTGTTGAAAAAAAGTCGGTGTCAGTTTAGAGACTGGTGAGGCTCCCTCCAATTAGGCTGCACGCCTGAAGGTAGAGGCGTGAATGCTGTATCCATCACACGCGGCACGGCACCAGCCGAGCGGGTGTCACTGCTCTGCGAGAAATTCCTCCCAGTGGCTTGGCTGATGGCTTGCTTTCCCTCCCATCCGCCTCTCCTCCAGCTACTCATCAGTGCCAATGCTGGAGGGGGTCAAAAATGGGCAGCGGGATCCAGCCCAAGGCTCCTCTCTCTGTCCTCCCCTCTGAAAAAGTATGCCTGAGAGCTGCAATTTACTCTTAATACCAGATTAAAGAGAGATGGAAATACCATCCCAGTACGTGGATGTTAGCAGCAGAAGGTGCTTCTTTATATGACCAAATTGTGTCTCCTTCAGACCAAACAGGCACAGATCTATGGAACGAGGCAGAGGGTGGCTAGGAGGGATGCTGGCACAGGGAGCATCTGTGTTCAGCGCTGTCTTCTGGGACAGGAGCCAGACCGTGGTCCCTATCACACAGCCCCATGCGGCATGTACAGACACATGTGTCTCCCCAGCAGCAAAAGCAACAGCAGCTATTCGCAACCCTTCCCGGCCTAACACGCAGCAACGCAGCAACATTAGTTAACTTAGTTAAGTGGCGATTAAGGAATAGACCTCCCCGAACTTGGCCAAGTGGTGTCCTGCTGTTTCTGCTTTGCGTGCTACTATGCAATTTCTCTATCAAAGCAGCCTTGCTAGTGCAGCACTCGGAAAGCAGCTTATTTATATGTAGATGCGGCTATATGACATTTCCAAATGCCATACATTTGCATATGAAGGTTCCACTTTTTTCCCCCACTTCGAGTAAACAGATTCTGCCACGATTCCAAAGCCATGCTTTCACTCAACTGGAGCTTTCTGAGAACCATCCTCCTTAAGAAGCTTAAAACCCCCTGAAACATCTCATTTTCATAACTTGGCAACCTTGGCTATCAATAGCGTCTATGGGCAAATCTTTTGATTTATAGTTTTACCTTTGATACCAAACTGAGCGCAGAGAGCAAAACTGCAGGACCTTAAGATTGCATATGAAATGGCTACAGATAATCTGCAATACAAATCAATATTTGCAAATAGGCCTCAGACATATGACGGAAGCTTGTGGTCATCCGAAAAAAGGCTGTGGGTCGCATTCATTATAGCTATGAGGATGGTATTGATTTTTGTCACTGATCTTTCACTTGAAAACACGAGCAGGAGCTTGCTGCAAGCACTCCCGAGGAGCTCCCAAACTGCAAACCTAACACAAAACCACAAACTTACGTAACGCCGGGGGAGCCAAGTGGACATTATATATTCAGCTTTCTCGTTCAAGGAAGATAAGGCTGAAGCAGATGGTATGTGGGCAAAGTTTCAACCTGAATACATTGCCTTCTAAAACCCACCAGTGCTAGAACAGTCCAATTTTGTGACACAAGGTGGCCGAACACGCTACCTGTGCATTGAAGCGCTGCCCAGTGCGGAGCCTCAAGGTACGTGCTACAGAGGAGCTGCAAGAGTTTCCCGTTGGCAATGCATGTGTGGAAAAACACAAATCTCAACACCTCTCCCATACCACCGAGCATGAATAGTATGAATTATGTATGATACACAGATTGAGCCCTGTCCTTGTGCCTATTGGTGCTGGGATGCGCAGGCATGGGTGTGCGCTGAAGGAAGCGGTCTTTGGGTATCACCCGGCGGTGTGGGAGTGCTAATGGCAGGCAGAGCGGATGGCGGAGCACCAGACATCAGCTGTCCTCCTCTCTCCCAGCTCAGCCCTGCGCCACGGCTGCGAGCGGACCTCCTCGCCATCCCCGCTACCCCGTGGGTGGGCAAATGCCAAGGTGAGGATGAGCTGCTCCCTCGAGGCCCTGCTCCGCCTGCTGTCGGGGGACCGTGACAGGTGCTTCCTGATGGCGACAAAAGGCACAACAACCCCTGGGAGTCACCATCACTGCAGTCTTGGCTTATGGAGTTTCACCCATCTGTCACTGCGTTTCTAGAGGACTTCATCCTCCTCCCCTGCCAAGTGGCAGATAGCATCAAATATGACAAATGGGATGAGGTGCCAGAAAGCCGATAAATACTTTTGATACGGCCCTAAAAATAGCAAAGGGATATTTGTACCCTTGTGACACTTTTTGAAGAGTAGATGGATATGCATGACCTAAGTTTTAAGATGGGTGTCAAGAATATTGATGTGTAGAGGGAGCAAGATTGTTTCGCTGGTGCCGCCCCGGGGGACAGTCGCATGATGAACAATGTCTCCCATCTCCCCGGCGCGGGTGCGCGGGGAGGGGGCTCGGGGAGGGTTGTGCTTCAGCTTGCTAGTACAGCTCTGCCCACCTAGGACGTGCCTTTTCCTCCATGGGGATGATGAAATGGGAGAAATGGGGTGCAAGTGCTCTTGGCGTGGCTGGCCAGCAACGTGGCTCACGCTAGGGCAGGCTGTGACCAGCTGCAACTACTGTACAGCTCTGAAAGGCTGTACGGGGATTAAACTGTCTAAGCATATCTTTCATAAATGCAACGGAATAAAATATGTATATGTTCTGATGGAAGAAAATGCTAGATAGGCTAAGAGTTATGAACAACAGTTCTGGTGCAGATTTGTTCTGAAGGACTAGCAAAACAGGGCGTTGTAGTGTCCTAAGTCCTTGCAGTTGCCTCCAGGCTAATTCGTGCTTCCTACATGATTGAGCCTGGCGTGTTTCTGGGAGGGAGTACACCTGTAAATTCGATTTAGAACTTCCAACCCATCTCTGGAAAGGTAAAAGTCAAGTGCAGTTTTTTCCTCTCCTCTCCAGTCCCTCCAATAACAGAGCCTCCAAAGGTCTCCAGTTCACACACGCAATCCCAGTGTCCTGAAGTTATTTTCTCTTTGGCACCTACGCAGGTGGCTGGCAGGAATTTAAGTACTGATGCAGCTAGCAGCTCTTCCAATTTTTAAGGACTACATTGATAAAAATTGCTTTTTAAGCAATGTAACTGTGCATGAACAACGCATGTTTCAATGGAGATGCACTTACCTGTACCTACCTGGTCATATCAAAGGAGCACACACATCTTATGTAACAAAACTGCATTTTCCATCAATCCTCGCCCTGTCTCTTCAGCTATGTGAGTGGCTTTTACTGGCAGAAAGATTGGGCAGGCGATCAATGAAACAAAACTGGAGTTTCATTTTGAGAAACTACTGCAAATACAAGCGCACCCTAATCCAATTACCAAGCTGTCCCCTAATTTCCAATAGGAACTCCAGCTCCGAATGGATTGTTTTCTGCGGAGATCAATGGATGGCAAGAAGCAGTATTTGAAAAGGTCTCCGACTTATATTTAGTCCTGCCAGCGTGATGCTAGGAAAATTTACTTTTTGGTTGCACACTTCAAACAAACTCAAAAAATTACAACTGAAATCAAGTATGAATGGCAAAACTGTCAGAGGGGTTTGATGGAAGGCACGGAGATGGAAAGGTTACCCAGGTACGTGACAGCGTGGGCATGTAGGTCAGGGACGTCATTTCAGCCAGAAGGCATTTCCTTCAGTCCTTTTGACAACCTGAAGGTTTTACAGCCCTAGTTTTGCACTAATTTTATATTCAGGTTTGATTACTAAAAGCAGTCTTTTTTTTCCCCTTTCTTTAGTGGGGGCGCATGTTGGTAAGGTGCTGCCAAGCTGAAGTGTGACACCCATTTGGCTCCCTTCCCTCCTTTCTTTTTTTCCAAGGTAGCATCTGTGCTTGTAAAAACATGCTGCCTGAGAGATTTCATCCAGGAAACTGAAGAAAGAGCTGCAGAATTTGCAGGAAGTGTAAGAAAATAGGAGACTGAAATAAAAATACTATCTCCTATATGTGGTATTTTTGAATGCTTCCTGAATCACGTGCCTGGCAAATCCCTTGTGCATATCTCGGTTATTTTAGTTGCCAGACTATGACCCTGAATGGCCCGTGACTATTCAGAAATATGCCTGCCGCTGGCTAAAAGCATGGTTTCAGCCATGCTTGTCACTGCTTTTGTTTGGTCTATTCAGAGAAGTTTTATTATGTTCAGAAACATCTTATTGGCATGTTGCAAAACTGTGGTCACTCCTCTGTACAAAGCAAAGCACTGCACTTGCTGAGGGATGAATCCTGCTTAGTTTGCCTCTATTTTTACTCACCTGTCTCCTCTGAGTCCTGCATTGTAAAGCTGCGATGGCAATGGGTCCACACAGCCTACAGCTTTGCTTTCTGTATCTGCCAAGTTCTATTGCTAAAATATTTTGTGGCTGCTCAGAGGATCAGTTTTTAGCAGAGCTTATGTTAGAAATTCCTACTTAGTAATCAGGAGTTCAGTATGTTTCCCTTCCCATGCCTGAAGATGGGAAGAGATCCCTTACTATTCCCATAGCATAAGAGAAAATGGTAAAACAGTATCAAATGCCACTGCAGCAAAACCTGCTATATTCTTTCACCTGATTTACTGAAGATACACTTTGGTTCCCACCTGTTGTGAAGCTCTGCGATGGCAGGATCAAGCCAAAACCTTTGCATGTTCTTGGTTTTGCAACAAAAGTGTTCAATCTCGCCATACAAATTTAAACTTTTTGTCTATTACTCAATGCCAAAGGTCTATCAGGCTACAACTGGTCTCTGAGATGCAGAGAGGAGACCACCCAACGCTGCAGAACATACTCTGTGCCTACCAGTAGCCTCAGAAGCTGAAAGAGACCCCTCCAGGGTGCATGTTGCCCTGAAGACACGGTTATGGAGCCCCCACCTCTCCGTGGCTGATGACCGCAAACTCTTCCAGAAGCACAATGTCCTTGAAGTGACTTCTCCATGGACCCAGTTCAGACTCTGCTTCCTGCGCTAAGCCAGCTGCAGATAGGCTCTGGTTGCCTTGCGATGTCCACCTCCCATCAGACCCTTCTCTTCAGCCCCCATGGCTCCCCCTGCCTATACACGTTGATGTATTTTGGCGTGACGGGACACAGCGCGAGTGCAGAGCTTGCCCTGCCATTTCTTTCCCTAAGGAGCAGAACAGCTTCCCTGCACCACAGAGGTCCTGAAATTCATCAGTGGTCACGCAGCCCATTTTGAAGCATGGCCAGGAAAGTCTATTAAGGACATCTTTTTTATAAATGAACACCTGCATTTACTATTTTTATACCCCCGCACCTGTTATTATTGTCTTCTAGAAGAGCCACAGAAGTGAGCTGTAGAGATGGCCTTTGTGTAAATAAAGGGTTTAGTATTTTGTCTTAGCACTATCTTTGAACTAATATTCAAAGTGGGAGAAGCTGAATGGAAAAGAAAGGGCAATTTTGGGAAATGGAAAATTTAATAAGAATAAAAATGGATGAAAAAGATGTATAAAGAAATCACAGAGCCATTAAACTCGATGGGCATTCTCCCACTAGCTTCAGGAAGGCCTGAATTTCACCCACTGCCTCTTTAAATCTTATTCACTCTTATAACAGTATTTTAAACGAAACAGCTGACATCCTTCTGCCCAGCCAAGGCCCTTTAAATCACTGAAATGCAGGATGGAAAAAAATCTGCAGTGCCAGATGTGTCTAAAAACAGTCACAGCTCTTGTTGAGGCAATCTGCAGAGGAAAATGTTTAGCATGTATCATGCCTGACAAAACACTAATAGTTTATCAGTTCTGATATTATAGACTAATAACAGGCCCTTCCATGGCTACTTCATTTGCAGAGCACAAAGACAGGCTAGACTTCTGCTACTTGATTTTAGAACAGCGCATTTTTTTTTAATCCTTTCCCATCCTAGCTAGATGCAAGTACGCTTCCATTATGAAATGAAATTGTAAATGAAATACCCTGGGGAGGGGGTGTTTTTGATGTACACCTGACACAGCTTTAAACCACAGACAGAATAAAAGAGGGAGATTAAAACCATAGGGAGGGTTATAATTTTTTTTCCTTTTTCTCCTGGAAAATATTTTGCCATTATGTAACGCTGTCTAAAATGGCTAAGGCTGGGGGTAGCAGTAGGCAAAGTGCATTTCGATTCAGTGCCGATAACATGCTGAAATGCGCTGCCACCGGTTCCGTAATAGCGCATTTCATTTAGAGCTGTTGTATTTCCAGGAAGAGAGCTTCACACTAACTTAACACGGATGGGTCCATGGTAAAGTGACAGCCTGAGTGTGTAAGAAGTCCCCTTGCTAAGCAGGTAAGCGCTGCTTTTCAAACCCGCGTTACTATGAGTGCCTCCCTTGCTGGTGGTACAGGTGCGTGCCGCAGGGTGCCCCAGCGCAGGGAAATGCTTTTGTGGACGGGAGTACGGCAGAAGGTATAGCTGATCCTCAAAACGCTGCATCTCCCACAGAATTCCTACTTCCTACCAAGCATTTCCATTTCTCTTAATAAATTCCTGTCACTAGTGGTTTCAGTGTCTCATACACTAAATGTTAGGAAATCAAAAAAGAATAGTTATGTTGCATTGCTCGAACAAGTGTGGGTTTTAGCAGATGTAGTCAATGAAAAGAAGTGGAACCATCAGCAAAGTGAAACCGATGTGGCAAGATATTTGTCTGTCTTTATTTTCTTTACTCACATCTATTAAAAGAGGCAGAAATTGCTACTTGTCTCCATGTAGTCTAATTCTAAAGGTCTATTAAAAATAGACACACCAGCTCCTTTTCTCCCCCAACCGCATTTCTTTTCACTCTACCAGACGCATTCACACTCCCTGAGCCTAGGTAAAGCCTTTGTTATCTTAAGGTTCAGGTTACCATTTCATGTGTCTAAATGATCAAATTATCTTGTGTTTGTATTGTAATTTGACATGATGATACTTCTTCTAGAAAAGATGATGTTTCAGGCAGTTATAAGTAGCAACCTTCCTTACTATACAACTTATTTATTGCAACTGTCATATGCTTTCATCTCATAGTATTTCAATATCTAACATTTCATGAAGAATGCCAAAACATCCCATGAAACAAAATTCTGAAGAAATTCAGTTCTATGAATATTTCAATTTTTTTTTTTTTTTTTTTTTTACATTTCAGACTAGATCAAACACAAATGTTTAAATGTTGATGTTTCCTGAAAACAGATATTTTAGCATCTGATTATAACTTTAACTCTCAAATCCTTGGGAAGGCTCTGTAATTCCTAACAGCAGATTTACAGAAACTAGGCCTAAAATAATGCTGCTAGGCATAAAAATACACTGTGGTACTCCTTAATATCCATTAACTAATTCAAACTAGCACTGTGGATGGCAAACAGCTGCTGTGCACCACCACCTCAAACAGCATCCTTCAAGGCCAACTCAAGCTAATCAAAGTGCCTGGAGCCCAGAGGATGGGTGGAACCAAGGGTGAGCAAAATTCCTCCCCAAATCCAGACAACAAGATTAATTTTCCCAGCCTTTCCCTTGGGGAAGATTGACAGAGGCTTGTCTCAAATACTTTTTTTTACTTTCCTTTCTTGTAGGGGAGGCAGGGGGTTAGAGAAGGGAAAGAAGATGCTGTCAAGAGGGAAATGCCTTCACCAAGGTGTCGGAAGGCCAAAGACAGCTGGTATCTACCAGCTTTCCGGCATGCGGATGAAGTGCGAGGAGTTACACACCAATACCTAAGTGAGCACCGCAGCTGGCACGGTGAACCCCAGCCACCGCAGCGGAGCATCGCAAGAGCCACGTGTGCCACTGCTCTGCGTCACAGCATGCCTCAGGCCGTACCTACGCGCTTTCGTTGGTCCTACAGAAGAACCAGGCTGCATGTTTTTTCCCGACCTGGTTTTCTGAACAGTGGTTGTAGGCCATGCTGCTGGGTCTTCATTTCCATAAACTTCTGAAAGCAAAGGTTGGGAAAACAAATTCTGGAAGTGGCTTTCACTAGAGCATAACAACTAGCACGACTGCAAAGCACGAAAGTGTTTTCCCAAGGGGCCTTCCTGCATTCATTTCATCTGGGTGTCCCCTGCCTTTACAGGTCCTTTTAGAAAGAAGGCATCTGCTTAAAGACAACTGAGAAAGCAGGCACTATTCAAGTTGGATCGAGGTTTAGGGATCACATTTTTATACGCAAGCAGGAAAAAGCCTTTTTTTCCCTGCACGCTCTACCTCCCTTGGAACTTACTCATTCTTCCGATCAAAACACAGGTACCAAGTAGGGGACAAAAAACCCAGTGGGTACTGAACACTCAGGTTTGCTCAGGAAAATGGGCTTCTATGCTCCAAACAAGACAAAACATATGTAAATGATACATGATGCGTTTATGGACTGGGACACAAACGGAAGGATCTGTAGAAATGCCTACATGAACTCGGGTCTGCTCACCTCTATTGCACAGCCAATTTCTGTTTTGATCCATAACCTTTAACAGAACAAAATGTTACAGAAGGCTGCTTACATGATAGTATAAGGGAAAAAAACCCCAGTAAGGTACAGAGTCTTGGGGAAGCAAAAGAAGTGGGAGTCAGTATTTGGAGAGAGCTTTATGAATTTTGCACAGTTCTGATGGAATTCCCAGATGGGAAAATATACTCGCATTACAACCCCCACTCTCACCCTAAATCTTATCTCAACCCAATATCGGTGTGGCAAGTCGGTACTTGCTTTTCCTGTTTATTTCCTACGGATCAAATTCTTAGCCTGGACATACAGAATTTTCAGGCTACCGAGCTTCTACGCAGATCAAATAGCTTTCTTGATAACGTTCACTCACAACATTAATCCAAAAAAGGATTTGTTTATTAGGGGAAGAAAGCACAAATGAATTCTGCAACTTTTGATTCCATTCATTAGTGACTAATTTGAGGGCTAAGCTTTAAAAACACAAATGGAAATGCTCTTTTTCCTTCAGCTACATCAGCCTAGGTAAAGCGACGCCTAGCAGTTCACCGGAGACCTAATTTAAGTTTTAATGCTAACAATTACAGGTTCCATGAGCATGACACTGGGAAATTGTAAGTAATGAAAAGAATTTCTCTCATTATAAAACCACAAAAAAACAGAAATCCAAAAAACCAAGGCATGTTTTACCAACCTTAGCATATGTGATTCAAAGTTAAAGGAGAACTCTCATAAAAAGTGAGGTATTCTCTTGAGGCTGGCAGATTAAATGAACAATATTTCTCTCTCCCTATTGCTTATTTTTAAAATCTCCATAAGCCTGTTTCGATTTTGCATGTTGCTCAGGAAAAGACTGTCAGGAGTAAGTGGCGCGGCACTCCAGAGTGTTGCAGCTTCTTTCCTGGTATGGGACTTGTTTGTGAGGCTGTTCTATGATCCCTACAACAGTGTTTCCATCTCCTATTCCAAAAAAAATTACATAGATTTCAGTAAGATGGAGCCAAGCAGGATCTAAAGGTAAATTTGAGAATGTTCTATAGAAGAAAAAACACTTGGGGTAGCCTAGGCTGCTGCAGTGCCCACTGCTATAAAATTGCATTAATGCCCCATAAAACCTTGCACTTGTAAATGCAACTAACAATTGTAGCAACATTTAAAAGTCTCACATTTTTTAAGGAATGTAGGAATTGTATTATTCTTGCACTCCCCAACACCAGGAGTGTGTGTGCTGATGCGTGTGAGCACAGGTGGACCCCACAGCTAGACAGCATTCATGCTGCCACACAGCTGGTCAAAATATTAAAATGTGGATTTTTTTCAATTTTTAAGTGATTTGATGGAAAAGCAGGAACGCTTCCTAAATAATCTATTTGTTTAGTGTGACAACCTCTGACTTGAAGCCTGCGGAACTGAAAGCCAAGCAAATCTGCATATGCAAGGATGCAATTTCCCCAGCGTTTTTACAAAGCTGCAGATGAGAAATGGTTTCTCTAGCTGTGATGGATGCGTGGTGCTCAGGTCTATGTCTCACTTGCTAATTCCATTAAGAAGAAAGGAAAGCCTGGTTCACAAAGGCAGAGAAAAACTGCACGGCAGTTTATATCCCATTGCTAAGCTCTGGGGCTTTATTACTCTGCACCAGGTTAGGAAAGGGCTGACACGGTAGTAGACACAAAATTTAATTTAAAGGGACAATGTCAAGTGGTTTACACTCAAAACTTAACCTACTTGAAAAACGTTACAATCTGGAGAAGGAATCTAGTCTGAAGTTCTCATACTTTATTCCTAGTGTGGGAAAAAAAATTAAAACAGTCACTCGATAGCAATCTAGGACTGCTGTTCTGGCTCCTGACCACTCTCCAGGCCTGTTCCAGACAATGAAGATGACTGTGACTGCGTTCGGCGGGCTCTGGATCGAGCCTGTGAAGAAAGGGAGGCACCGCACCCCAGCGCTCCTCATGAGCTGGGCTGGTGCATTGCTGCCAGTTCTCCTCGAGAGGCACAGCTTGCTCTCCCGTGCAAAGGAACTGGAAGTTAGCGATGCAAAGTGTCGGGTTTTGGTAAAGTTTTAGTATAGTTGCCTTTTGTCAAACATGAATGTTACATTGTATATTGTATGTATTTTGGAGGCCAAGACTCTTGGACTTTTGAAGAGACTCTTTGAAGAGTCCAAGACCCTTCTTTATCCTTGGCGTGGGGAATCTGCGATGGCTCCTGTGGCCTTATCCCACGGCCCCAGCCCAGCCGAGGGAAGATGATGTGTTGACACAGATGGATTTTGCCCCTTTTGGTGGAGTGTTCAGTTTGCTTGGGCAACACAGCCATCTGCCGGATTACTCGCCCGAGCACCTCCGGCAGTGCCAGGAAGGTCCCAGTGCCAGAAAGCAGTCTGAACAAGATCCAAGGCTGTCATGTAGATTTGAAATCCCATGGGAAACCAGGGGGTAGAGCAGGGAAGAGAACAGCCATGAGCAGACACGCAGCATTTTGTGCTTGTTAGCGCTTCCCGGGCACAGCAACAGCATCAGCAAGAGGGGCCATGGCACCGCCTGCAAGAGAGTCCCTGAGCTAGCCAAGACCACAGAAGGCACCACTTGCCAAAGGGGAGTTTACCACCATCGAGCAACCCCAAAATACACCTCAAACTGACCATTTCTGGGTGTGCATTTTTCACCAAAGGAGACTATCGGGGCTGAAATGCCTTCTTCCCCTTCCCATCAGCTTTGCCGCACTGCTGGTGTTCAACTGCTGAGACTTGATCTAATCAATGCTCATATAGGGAGGTCTGTCTGGCCCGGAAGATGATATTATTGAGTAGGTCTACCAAATTTGTCATTGTCTTCGCTGACAATTTTCATGAATATATAACATTGAAATATGGCTCATCCATACTGACTTACTCTTTATAGTGCTCAAAATGGCTTGGAAAAAAATCTTTGTAATTTGATAATGAGAGAGGATAAAATCAGTTAGGAGAATAATTGCTAATATCCAGATCTTAAGAAGGGAATATAAATATAGAAGAATAAAAATAAATAGGTAAATGAATAAACAAGATGAAAACTCCTTGATTGCCTAGACCCTGAATGCAAAAATGCCACCAAACCCGCCAACTTCTTTACTCCTATAATGGGAAAATTCAAGAAAACATCAATCACAGGACTTTCGGCTCAGACACTACTTTCCAAAACACACATTACACTTAGAATGTTTAGAAATGCTCTTTCATACAAATCACAAGATAAAGTGTGTTTCTATAACCCAAATCTTATTTCACAAACCTGACCAACACCAACAAACTGCCATTTGTTGGAAAGAGTGAAAATCCCCTCCCCCACCCCCCCACCCCCAACAAATACTTTAAGGTTTCAGAAAATGGAAAGAGGCCAGAATCGTGCAAAGAGAGACACAAACACGCCCGTGTGCGGACACTGTGCTGACGCGTACTGCACTCGCAGCCATGGCAAGAGCAGGTTGGTGAGCCCGGCGCGGCGGGCACTGCCACAGAAGAGCCACCTATGGCTCACTCTCCCCACGTCTGCTGTGCTGAAAAAGGGGATGCTGCTTTTCAGATGTCTCTGACATTAGGCATTTCCAATACTACAGTAAGTCTTGCCTGTATAAAGTAAGAGCCCTTAAAAAGCCAAGGTGATGCAAAAAATGTGAAGATTTATGTTCTAAAGGAACAAGTACTCTTGCTTTTGCAAACAGATTTGTGCGTTATTTGCAAGTACCGATGTGCCTGAAAGAACAGGAGGGAGCAAAGACACTGATTGAACAGACAGTTTGAATAGTTCAATATGAAAAAAATCAGCTGGGTGTTGGGACTTGTGGTTGTTCGCAAAGCTGCTGCCTTCCTGGGACCCCACGTTGAGCATGCGGGGGTGTTTATGGAAAAACCCACACCACTCTGCTACCACAATCTCTGCAAAGAGCATTTGGCACTGCTGCATTAGCATAATTGACAACATCAATTATGCCCACTGCTATTTTCTCCCCTAGGAAAGTGAGTCCATATGAGTCAATGTTTTAAAAGCGTGTAGTGCTCATGGTCTCGGTGATTTTTAGTGCCATTAAATGGCAGAGAACAAAGGTATTCTCTGGAAGGGCGCAGGCTTGGGGAAATTGCTTCAGAGGCACAATGGCTGAGGAACTGCGGCTTTTTCACACAAAGCTCCCCATGGCCAGGGCAGAATTTCCCTTCTGAGGAGATACAAAAGTAGGAAAAAAGTAGCACATACCACATTCTTATAATAGACATCATCAAATGTTTCTGCACTTGAAAGAACAGGAGGATGGCATGCAGCTTCCTGCCTGGCAAACGCTGAAGCCTGAATGTTCGTGGAGCCTCTGTTTTATACTGCTGTCTTCCTTTTCACCAACTATTTCTGAAAGGCTGGAGTTGTTGCTGCTTTTGAATAACAGCTGTCCATTTCCCCTGGGGTCTCCCAGCAGGGTTATGCTGCAAACATTTGGGGACACTGGAGGCACATGGATTGCCCTGCACGAACTTGCAACTTTCACCCTACCTGCTGTCACCGTATGTAAACATGAAAAATTTAAGCAAGAATAATAGGTGTACAAAAAGAAGACATCAGCTGGCACAAGCGACTGTGGTTCAGGTTAAATCAATGGACAGTACCTGATGAGATCCATCCAGGGGACACAGTCGCTGCCCTCAAGAAGCCCAGTGGGGACTGAGCCATACCAGAAGCCTCGAGGAGCCGCTTGCTAAGGCACAGTGATGGTGCCTGTCTGTGCCGAAGTGGTACCTGCTGGACCTCAGTGCTGATTCAGGATGTCTCCATCCCTCCCCACAGCTCTGGGGGAGTGAGGTGCCTTCTCTCTGTTCCATAGACGCCCATCACCTCTCACTGGACCATCTCTTCCCACACTCCTGACCTCTTGGCACTCAGACACCATCTCCACTACAGACCCACTCCTCTGTGTCATAGCTCTGCCCTCCTCCCTGCCCAGTAACCCAGTTTCCTCCTGACTTCCCTGCTTGGTGCCCAACTCCTGACAATGTTTTGCTGCAATCAGTTTTCTTCTAGCCGCTATCTTTCTTCTCAAGCGTGGGCTAAAATATCATCTCTCTCCTAAGCCAAAGCTGTTCTCTTCCTCCTGCCCACTTGAGCTGAAGGTGCCTTCTGTGTGCCTCTTCCTCCATCACCCACGACTTGGCTATCTTTTGTCATCCTCCTCCTCCCTAATCCTCAACCTGCATCTCCTCCCTTTTTGCTACAGCTCAGCTGCTTTGTGCTTAAATGCGCTGTCTCCTCTCTAGGTGATGTAGGTCGCTGCCGTCCTAACACTAAACCACCAGGCAGCAGCAGACAGAGTAGGACAGGTTGCACAACATTTAACAAGGGGCTGCAGGCCTTCATCTTGACTTGGGCATGCAGTGCTCTCCTCAGTTCTCCAGGAAGGAAGATGAAGGATTTAATACAACAATATTACTTGCCCTTATTTCTGACTTAAATAATTTTGGCCTACTTGGCCATGTCTCCTGCCCATCACAGGATACAACCTCAGCCATTCCAGCCTTTTAAGAAAACCGGCTGCTGCCTTGCAGAAAAAAGCAGAGTAATCGAGGGTTTGGGGGAAAGACAATGAACACTCTCTCTGCGTGATCCTCACTTCGCCTGTGGAAGGGCTCCTTGGCAGTAGGAGATACTTGGACTGTGGCTCACCTGTGATCTTTTGGAAATTAATTTCAGCATTTACCTTCCGTAGACATTTCCACCCTCTCCGCTTCGTGCTGCAGCCACCCCCAACACCTAGCACTCCTCTGCCTCACCGAGGCATCATTTATTCATAGCTCTATGTTTTAATCATCACACACCATTTTTAAGTAGGAACAGAACAATCATTTCCAGCGGCTGGGTACCCTAATAACTCAGGGACGTCATGCACAAAGGGCCCTCACAAGGGATGACCAGCTGAGTTAACGGCTGCCAGAGGGCTCTCCAGGTAAGACATGTTAAGACCTGTGAAACCATCAGCTGGATTTCATGTAAGCCATGCAGCAAGCTGCTCAGCTAAACCCAGTAACCTGCACCTTCTCTCTCAGAATACTTTCAAACCACAAAAAGATCACAAACTCAAGCAATGAATGCACCACCTGACCCATTTTCACAAATACCTTCCCAAAGGTTTGAATTCTCAGTGCGAGCTGTGAAAATTTGCATGCACGTGCGCGCGCACACACACATTCACTTTCTAAATCAATCCTCCCAGGCAAAGGGTATAAAAAATATCTCCCAAGACTCACTAGTATTTACATGTTTTTAATTTCAAATGCCAAATAAGGCTATTCAGCCATTATATTTTATTGTAGCTTCTAAATAAATTAAAACCATTTATCACTTAAAAAACCCCAAACATTTTAAGAACCTTATTAACTTCATAGTTAAACACCGACAGGTAATATTTTCTATTGTGGCAACGTTTCCTGGTATCACAGCTGTGCTATGCTGTGGATATTCTGGATTTTCACTTTCTTAAACCTGTATATCGTGACAAAGATATGCACAATCCAGCACACCAATTCAATAATTTTCAATAATGTCTGTCACTTCTGGCAAATAGCTTACAAATGTTATGGCCACTGTCAGAACAGGTATTTTATGGCCAGAACATCTGTACATTGACAAAAATGGAAGCAGCCCATTTATTAAGAAGAAAAAGAGTTTCTGGCAAAAGGAAGAGTAACATGAAGACAGTGATTTCTTAAACCAAAAAACCCCACTGGAAGATGAGGACACCTCACCGTAGCAAAGGGAGGAGAGAAGAGACTTACACAGCTCCCGCGAATTATGAACCTGACAGCATAGGAACCGTACCTGCATAATCTGTTCTTGCGTAATGCCCATCTTCCGATTTTGTAGTTGTTGTAGTATTATCTGTGTGAAAAGAAATACGTTGAATTGCCTGGGGAGCCTGTCCTTGATACAGCCTATGCCCCAGTCACCAGTGCCCAGGCAAACCCAGCTTCGCTTGCATGCACAGCATCGCTGCTGGCTGCAAGGCTCCCCTGGGCTGCCAGGTGAAAACAGGAGGATCTGGCTTTTTGGAATCAAACATGAAACATCTTCCATTAAGAAAACACATTTTTTTCTAACAATATGTGATAACAGATTGCAGCTGGGATAAATATATCAGTATGAAGCAGGAGCTGTCATTTCTGCTCTATTTCAAGTAATTGGGGAGTTTTAGTATGTACCCTGAAATGAACTGCAACATAGTGTGGTTAACTTTAAAGATACAGGAATAAACTAGAACGTGTTTAATACACCTGTATAGTACGGTCTTGTACATAGATGTACTGAGGATTTATAGGTCAGAAGCCAAGGGGGAAAAAAGCTATTAAGAATCTGAGCCTCAGCAGACACTTTATTTACAGGAGCTATTTAAAGGCAAATTTCCTTCATTTTTATTTTAGAACAAAACAGAGTTTTCGAAGTCAACTCAAGGGTTACAGATGATGCAGTAGCCCATGAGCAGCTGGGCACAGAGAAGCTGGCATTCGTGGAGAAACACGGAGAGCTTCTCTGAGCTGCTGTTGGCAAAATTTCCTTCCGGGCACCTCTGGCACCCATGGGTGCCGCGCAGGTCTCATGAGAAACCAACACCAGCCCTGTGCTTGGAAGCAGCCTTTGGCCTCCTGAGATTGCTCCCTGCTGCTCCAGTTAAGGGAGCAACACAGGATCCATCCATTCTGGGTGGCAAAATGTACCTGCGGGGCTCTCCTGCTGTCCTGCTCCGACTCCTTTGCGGAGGACAGGGCTCTGGGCAAGCTGCTCTGGGCAAAATCCAGGCGCCTGCTTTTGAAAGCCCTGTGGGGCTGGAGAGTCCCCTGCTGCTGCGGGCAGGGTGTGGGAAGGGTTACGCACACCGCTCCTCACGCCTGGCTTGGCACCTGTGCTGCAGGGAGCTCTGCCCCCTCCCACAGCCTGTGCTCTACAGTATAGACTGCGAGAGTCTAATGGAAATGTAAGAAGTGCCAAATAAGAAGCCAGCCTTGGTTCTCTCTCTTTTTTTTTTTTTTCCTGAACAAAAATTGAAAACATTCTTTGAAATGAGTTTTGTTGTGAGAGTTACCTTGACATCGACCCAAAGACATGACTTCAATTTTCTCCTGTTTCTGGCATGATGCCTCTTTGATTTGACATGCATTATCATAAGATTTCCCATCGGAAGCACAAAGAGGATTGAAGTTGGTTTGAGAACAGTCAATGTTGCACACACACCTGAAAAGATAAAGAAAGAGAAAAAAGAAGAGGCTAATATAAGAAAGCTTCTTCATGACATCATAAATATATCTCAGAAATAAAAGTGTGTGTATTTTCCTGACTGCGCAATGCAAATTGACAGAACGAAAGTGGAAAGTTATGTCAAGAGGTCATTTGTATTTCTGGATGTAAATGAAATGCAAGGAGAGGCAAGAGACACAGAAAAGCAAGCAAAAGGAAAGGCAAAAAAAGTGTTATATGTGGAAAACTATGCCACAGCATTACCACTTGTAATTTCTTGTAAACCAAAGAACGCCCAAGCAGATAGGCAGATAATTCAAGCTTCTGCACCCTCTTGCAATTAAAGAAGCCACAAAATGCCCTTCTGTTGAGGTGCTGCCCATCGTATGCAACACGGTATAAATGTGGGTTTATACTATGATTTAATTCTGATAATAATTACTTAGAGGCATTCTGGTCCTAATAAAAGATGTGATACTGGAGCCTCACCTCACCCCACTGGGATAAAACCACCTGCCCAGATGGCGACTGGCAGCAGGGATGTGGCTGTCCCCTCTTTGTGCCCGGGGCTGGTGGGATCCCCCCAGCTCCCGCACGGGAAGCAGCGAGGCTGCTCCGTAATAAAGCCAGGGGAATGCTGTTCTTAGGAGAGACTTTGTGCACAAGCCCTTTCTGAAGCATTTGAATAACTCGACAACCAAAACGCCTTCCTCAGGTGTCACCCAGGAAGGTCAGCGCCCACTCCCAGCCTGGGGACACGCTCTGTGCAGGGGGTGGCCCCCACAGCTGTGAGCAAAGTGCGGGCAAGTGTGGGTAAGGCAGTGGTAGCCCTGTCCTCGGGGAGCTTAGGGGCATCTCCAGAGCCACAACGACCAAACTCCTGAGCATCTGGGATGCCACAAGATGTGAACCAAAGCTCAGTGGGGGCATTCACTTCAAAAGTCTGGTCTGGAGCTGAACTAACACACTAACGTGGATATGCCCTGATCCCAGCAAGCCTCAGCATTGCTCATAAGATGGAGAAACCTAATTACTTCCATCAACAGCAGGCTGCAGCCTTTTTTCTTTAGGTTTCTCCTATTTCATTATCATTAGCGATGTCAGACACCCTTGGGCATCGGCAAGGGAAAGGCATGCTAATCTGCTGTCCCCCGACTGCGCCACAGAACAGACAGCTCAGCTTCAGCAACGCCTGCATTAACACCGATGTGCTCCTGCACAGGGACAAAGCCAGAGGTCTAACCTGGCAGCTGCTTCAGCTCTTCTGAGCACGTAATTGTGCACATGCTGCTATCTAAACTCTTCCCGGCTCCTTCTGACATTTAAGGCAAAGGAATGCGACCGATGCTCTATCTCCAGCCCACTGGTTGTGCTGAACCTCACGGCGCCGACTCCACAGCTTTCCCTTTGGAAAGTTAAGTAATGGAAATGTCAGCCTCTAGCCTCACTGCTTGATCTAAGAAAGCGTTTAAAAGTCAGTTCACATCCCATTCACAGCAGACATCTGGACACCTTCAACCACTGGAAATGCAGAGGGATACAGGCAAGAGAAACCGCTGGCAGAAAGAGGAAGCATAGGAAATCAGACAGCGTGGGTGGGATTCCTCCATCACCCCCTCTGGCCTCTCGCCTCTTCAAACATGCCCAGGGCGATGAAAATCAGTGGGACTGGTGCTTGCCTTCTCCTTTACATTGGGTAGGTCTATTTCCCCCAAACGTTCAGAAAGTACAGAAAACTTGAGCTCAAGAAGAGACCAACAGTGAAAAGCTGTGGTTATAAATTAAATTACATTTCATAACTAGGGGAAGAAGAGAGTCTACTCCCTGCGTAACCATTTCCCCACACTGATGAACATATGGAATATAAGAAAAAACCCCAGTCCATTTCCTAAGAACCTCCTTATCAGCGGAATAAGAATGTTCTGCTCCACCGAGATATTAACCATCGCCATTTCTTCCCACAGTCGTTTCCAGCTTCCCACCTTAGTCAAACTCACTTCATTAGGAAACATTAGGAAACATTTACTGCTCAAGTAATAGTGATTCTTTCCACGTAGCTCCACCATTTGCATTTCAGATGGGACACAATCAGCCATATGCTCCTTTTTTGTAATAAACCAGCTCAGAAACAGCTTCGCTTCCCTACATTTTGCTACAAAAAATGAGTGTAGGTTAATATATATTATGTCTTGAGTCAAGAGAAAATTAAGTCAATGAGAAAACTAAAACAAAAGGGTGCTCTTTAGGGGAAATCTAAGCAATACTGGATGCAATTTCAAAAAAGCCTAGGGGATGTAGGAACCTGTGCTAGGAGTTAGGCACTTAAGAGACATATTTTCAAAGGTGTTTAGATGCTTAAAGATGCATGCAAACACTTTGTGTGGGATTTTTGAAATCTCAGAGACTGATCTCCCATTGATTTCAAAGACCATTTCAGAGCCCACTAGGCATTTATTTGCATCCTTCGATACCTTCCAAAAAACAAAGTTCCAAAACGACTTTTCTAACCTCTTTTAGTAAAAGTAAGAAGAGAGCCAAGGTTTTTCTCAACTCCATTCTAAAATCTTCACTGCGAGACCAGCCTTTCTCTCCAAGCAAGGGCTCCGTAGCTGCATGCTGCACTGAGGCCGCACCACATGAGCACCACGGACCATGTGCAACTTGTGCCACCGTCAGGTTGCTCATGGGGGAGGGACAGAAGAAAGGGACAACCTCGGGATGACGCTATCTTACAGGATCTCCTGTGTGAAACCTGATTTTTGGGGCTGACTAGAGGGCGGTGAAAAAACACTACAATAAACCTGTCACCCCAATCTCCTTGCAGCAAGGATCTGTGCGTCATCCACCCCTTGCACAGCTTTCAGCGGGCGGCTTCTAGCTTGCATCTGCAGTTTCTTACTGCTTTTGCACTTATATACTCAAATCCTACTTTAAGGCTGCACAATTAAGTCAACATCAAGTATACGTCAGGAAATGCTAAAGGTAGGATTGCATCAGGAAGATTAATGTGCCTGGGTTGCTGACTCTGTTTAATTTATAGCGCTCATCTTATCAGGAAAAATGACAGTATATTCAAACACATTTTTTCAAACTAGAGGAACAAGCAGTCTGCCATTTCAACCATGCCCCCAAATTCCAGAAGAGTAAATAACTGACAAAGAGGTGGGGCATTTACTCCAAATGTGCATGCCCAGGCACCCGCGGTCACAGAGCATACATCATCCTTAAGCGGGATCCACTGGCAACGTAATAAATACAACATGAACAGCACTTAATGCATTTGATTGAATGAAATCCTGTAGCCATAGGTAACGCTGCCTTCACTTCCCGAAGCATTACAAAATGCAGAAGTGTGGCCGCCTCCCACTAAACAAGCAGAACCAAACCGTCACATTCCCGCTTGGCCCCCAGGGCGCACCTTAGGTGGGCGTCCCAGTGTCCAGAGTTCAGATCCTGCGGGACACAGGAATGCCCTGCCCCAAGGAGGTCCTCGCCCCAACACGTGTCAGGCCCAGAAATCCCGTCCTGCTCCTGGCTAGCATCCAGCCCTGGTGCTTCTCCTCACACTCAACCTGCAAATTTGGCCAAGGCCAGGCTCTGCCCTGTCATCTTCTCGCTCTCCCACAGGTGACACAGCCGGAGCGGCCTCATCTCTTTTGGGTGCTGGCTGTCCTGGCCCGGGGCTCCCCGCAGGTCCCCTTGCCTGCACGGGGCTGGCAGCATGCATCCACTGCCACGTGCCTGCAGCTTCCCGGTCCCCGAGACACTTCAATACGCCTCTAATTTTAAGTAATTTGATCATTTGACCATTTTATCATCCTGACTATGGCTTCTGATTATAGTTCTATCAATAAATCTATTTGGTTTCTGTGTTCCTAAGCGCAGCGCTGAAGAAAGCTTGGCAATATAAAGGCTGACTGAGCTTTCCTTGGGCTCAAGAAGCTGTGAGAGGGTCAATGAGGTCTCCTAGGGGGGTCACAGGGTGAAACTGTACCCAAGAGCATACACCAAATACATGTGTAAGGCTTAACTATGCCTTCTGCAGTCAGAAAAGCAGCTTTAAAAGCATCTGTGAGGAAAAAGTGCTTCCAAGATGCCAGCTGATACCCTGCAGCTCCCTTGGGAAAGGAAGAAATACTGAATGCTGTCCCACAGGCCCATCACATCTTTCAAGTAATGGGCTCATATGTTAATTGATTAAAATTTGGGCTGTCACTATAAACAATCATTAAACAAGGCTCACTTTCTTATGTCTATTCTTTCAGGTCATTATGACAGTCTCTGATGAATTCCACTACTTTTATATGGTTTATTTTATTCCATTTCATTTCATATGATGAAAATCTTGGAGGAGCTGAGCAGCCAGCAACCCACTTAGTTATGCTGGTGATCAGAAAAGCAAGAAAAATCAAAACAAACTAAAAAGACTGTCTGACGGGCATACCTGGGCACCTCCTCAGGGGATCTGGGGATAATTCCCCCAGGGGCATCCTGCAGCACTGCTTGGTGGCTTTGCCAGACCCTCTTGTGAGAACATCATGTTCAGGCACAACTGGAAGGTCTCTGCAGACGGAGGGGCAGCTCGCAGCTAACATGCTGGAGAAGCCCACGAGGCTGCCTGTGGGAGGGCTGGCAGAGCTGAACCGAGCCCGAGGCAGGTAAGATGCTGACAGGCACCTCCTTGTGCCTCTCTGCTGACTTGCGGGGTGCAAGTCGCTGCGCTTCGGCCTTTGAGCTTCTGTCAAGGCAGTAACTGCTGTAAATATACTAAACAGCACAAGGGAGCGCGTGTGCCTTTGGGTTGTCATTATTTCACCTGCGCAGCGTACTTCTCCCCTTCCCAGGGAAATGAGAGAAGAGCACAGGGTAGACCAGCAGTGATTTCTTGCACAGATCTTGACCAGGAAAACCGCTGCCCAGAGCTCAGAGGGGTCTGTGTCCCAGCAGCGATGGCACTGTGCTGCACCGGGTTGCTCGGCCACACTGGAGCAGCTAACTTGGCTTTCTGTTGCATCAGCCTCTGTAAAGATTGATGGGGTCAATAAACCAGGCACAGGCAACTACACTGGTGAGTGCACAGGCTCCTAACGCCCCACTTTTCTGCAAATAATGTATGGTATTATTTTCTGGGCACAGAGAGTACCTTTGCCTGCAGAGAGCACGCCACTGAAGAGAGGATTCATGGCTATGAAGTGCTGTCCCTGGAGGGAGGAACTGCGTTTTAAGGCAGCGTCTCAATAAAACGAGAGACTGGTGCTTTGCCCATGAAGTGTTGGGGAATGCTATAATTATATTTCCTTAGTTCATGAATAAAGTATAATCATTAGTGACACAGTGATGATAAAAAGAGCCCCACTCCACACTTTATCTTTAATCCTAAGACAACTATTCAGTCTCCCTTCTCAGCAAAGTATTACTGAATAATAATTTTAAAGAAAGCACTATGCAATATCTGCACATAGCATGAGGAAGGTTTCATATGTAGCTCTGATGGGAAGGAAGGAGGATAAATGAGACAATGCTTCTAAAAGAGCGGTTTTACTGGGAACAGATGCAGGCACATTTTCGTCAGAGCGAGATGGCAGTGGCAGTTCTTCCCTATTCAACATCTTTTAATTAGCTCTCTGCAGTTTGGAAACCTGAGAGCATTGTTGGTACTACCTCTGTTTATTAAAGATTCATATTCAGACTTTGCTGGCCATGGGTCATTTGCTTTTTGGAAGCAGAGCAACAGAAAATTGTGTCTGAGAGATCTGCAAAAAAGTACTTAATGAAATGACTAACGTCTTCAGCCAAGTGTCTCGTTGATTACAGGGTCCAAACAGCAGAACAGCAATAAATCTGCCACAAAGAGAATTGTCAGTCAAGAAAAAAGGCATAAAACCAAACAGACAGGGAAGCGAGAGCTAAAAATGTGAAAATGCAAATATAGTGTTATTTTTACTAGTCAGAGCTCTGATATTTGAGCACATATGCTAATTTGGTCAAGTGTGAGATCCCACCATGTCTCAGTGAGCACTACTTTACAGGGAAAGTGATGTTCCATTCTGCAATCATTTTAAATGTCGTATATTTTCTCCAGGCAAAAAGAAAAAAAGGAAGGAAAAAAACAACAGCATTTTGCAGTATAAAAAAGCTCAAAGCCTTCCCTTTGCCATAAACCAGTGTATAAATAAAAACACGGTTGTTGTACGTTTATGATATTTCCACCAGAGACATTTCTTATCTTCCTTTGACCAGAAAACAGCGAGCAGCAACTGAAATTTCTGGTTGGTTGTCAGTACAGTCCTCCCCAAGCCCCCTGCCCCTCCGAGTAGGACATTAAACATCCATTTAAAGCAAACCTGGCAGTATATGCCTGCATAAAGAGCCTGGCAATCAGTCCCAAATGCCTTCTCTATCATTTGGATTCCTGCAAGGTTTTTCTTTCTGGTACACAGGGCATCTTTGTTGACATTACCAGCAGGCAAGTTGAAATGAAGCCAGGCTTAACATTACGCCTCAACATTCGAACACACATTGTACCATGGTTCAGCCGCGTGTCAGGAGGCTGGTGGGAGCGCTCATTTACCCAGGCAGCTTTGGGTATGTTTAATATGTCTCAACACAACACCACGCAGAGATATCTGAACCAGCTCTAAGCAGGGACTGGCAAGGTTAACCAGGCTGGGCAGACCCAGCCTCTGGGAGCTCAGCTAGCCCGTTCCGACCGCCTGTGTGCTGAGGCATCGTGCCTTGTTAAAACACACTGCCTGCGATACCCCTTTAGCGGGGAGCAGCCAGAGGTTACCTCTGCTACCCACCTCAGCGCCACATCAGTCATCCTCAAAGCTGCGCCCCCCTCCCCGGCACCTACATGGGACTGTTCCAGGGGAATCAAACGCACCTCCGTGTTGACATCAGTCTTGAAAAGACCACAGAAATACCAGCTTCTTCCTCCGGCCCTCCGCCCGTTTACCAGTGCACCATTAAGCTTTACAATAACCTCAGACAGCCCTATAGCAGCAATGACCTGGTACTATTACACCCATTTTACCGAGAGGTAAGTTGCAGCGTAAAGTCCTGGTACCCTCAATACAGAGTCAAGGTACCTTCTGGTAGCTGGGCCAAGCGCAGGTGCCCTCGCAGTGGTCTCTGCAGCACGCGGAGCACAGCCCAGGAGGGTGGCACCTGATGATGCCTCCAGCCGGGAGATAAAACTGCCTGGCATCCTCGCCTGGTTTCACATACAGCTGAACATCAGGTACACAGACTTACATATATAAAATATATTGATAATGCACTCAGGCACACAATATTTTACGCTTTCTATGAATCATCTGTTACAACCTGCCTGTGCTTGCCAGGAGATTGAAATCCTATCACCGCACTTTTAAGAACATCATTAAGAGGCTTAAAGAATAGAGACACTGCGTGTCTCCTTCAAACCAAACTTTGCTGTATTTTTGAAGCTGATGCAAAACTTTAGCTGCAGTGCAGAACAATAAACAATACATATTTTATAATGGCAGCACAAAAATAGCATGCGATATTTCTTTCCCGGGCCTGCTACTTCTTCTTTTCTGCTTTAAGATCACAAGAGAAGAAAAAGCACAGCTTATTTTGAGTGCCTTCCATTCAATGTTATTTATTTATCTAATCTATTTTTATTTTTTGTCCTTTGCAGCTCAGCTTCTGCACTAAGGGCTTTAGCACATCTACTTTTCAGTGGCTTCCCTGGGATATTTTACCTATTTCAGCTGTTCAAATGTTTATCTTCATCAGGAGTAAAAGGAGAAAAGCTTGATTCCCTCAGGGTGACGCAATGTTTCTGCATGGCATTTCAACAGCATCCTGTTATTCAAACAATTAGGAATCACAGAGACCATGCATGGAATTATCAGCATACTGCTTAGAGATTTTTATTATTATGTAGTGCATAATGAAAATGATTTGAAAGACCCCAAAGCATCATAAGAGAAGGAAGCACTGAATAATCAGGTGATTTTAAAAAAATTTTTGTTTATGACTGCAAGAGACCAAGATATTTTTTACTGGACATATGTCAAGCTAAAATGCACTAAAGTGGTGAATATATTTATCGATGTCCTTCCTTGCATACCAAATGCAACATACTCTGGGAGCCTACCTGGAGCGCGGAGTCGGGTGCTCGGGCGATGGCTGTGCAGCTGCCATGCTGCTGCTGCTGCTGCTGCTTAATAGCAGGGAGTGACTGGCAATGCTTAAAAACGCATATGGATTTTTCAAAGCACATTTGTTATGGCAGCTCACAGAGGTTGTTTCAAAACGGTTCTGTGGACCGCTCCTGGAGGCACCTCACCTCACAGCATGGGGAGAGCTGCTGGGGCACTGCCTTCTTCCCAGAGCTGGTCCCATGCTCCACCAGCTTTCAAGGTTTCATTCTGGAGACTGCTGCTCATGGAAACTGCTTTAATCTGCTGTGCAAGACACTGCAACTTGATTCTTAATTCTCCTTGCGTTCCCCCCCCCCCCCCCCCCCCCCCCCCGCAACACTTGCTTTACTAAGTTTTTGACAAAAAACGTCACAAACTTCACCTTTGCTTCCTTCTTACAATTCAAAGCACCAATTATAATATGACCTTCACCTGGGTTCCCGATGCCTCTAGTGCCCTCAACAGTACATTGAATTGTATGCTAACACCTTTAGGGCAAAATAAATGTCTCATTTTATTTTTTTAAAAAGTATCATTCCTATTTAAGAGGAACTAAGTTGTGTAAAGCACTCTTTGCTAGACTGGATGCTTTAAACTCAAACAGAGAAATGAGAGAATTACAAGGCTGATGACTGGGCTTGAAGAGCGATTGAAAAATCCTCAATCTAGTCCTAGCTGTGTGACTAGAGAAGAAAATTCTAATTCTGTTCACATGCCAATTCAAACGTCTGCAGGTATCTAACGTGTGAAGTTTATTTAAAGCACATAGAATAAAATAAATGCCTTTTTATGGTTTGCCTACACTCACTGTCCTTCATGTCTCTATGGTCTCTGTTAAAACAAAGCTTTGCTGACTGTTTCTCTCCCTCTGTAAACATTTGAGGCTGTCCTTCGCAAATGTTGTATTGTGTGCCTCAGTCTGCTGATATTGTTTGCTTCTATCTTGAAGCCAGCAGAATAATGAGAATTGTTCCCACGAATCCCAGTGTTCCACCTGGAACAGCCAGCAGGAATATTGCAATGTCTGGCGGGAAGCATGGGATAGCATCTAGCTGCAGGTCCTGGCATGGATGCAGGACAGCTTGGTCTGTTGAGGAAGAAATGAGGCACCAGCCGGGACCCATGGCAAATTTCTGGGTTTTGTTAACCGCACTAGCGGCTACTCCTGAAAGCACAAAGTGGACTCATCAGTGAGAGCAGGGGCTGGTAGCCTTCAGGCTAGCAGAGACCAGCGTGCTGCAAGCCCCATCCCATGCAGCACGTGAGCCACCCACTGCCGGCGGGGAAGGCAAGGCTTAGGAGTGGCCTTCCTGCAATTAGTGAGAAAAACGCCCATGGTAAAATAATTCCTTCTTGTAAAGCCTCCATCCACATGGGCAGAATCAGACTGCCTCTCACCGCGAACTGCTCTGCACCCTCAACCATGTGTGCCTCCCGCTGCCTGAGGCAGCACCACCCGGACTGGCTCTGCACTCCAGGCCACCCTGCGTGGGAAGATGACTTACACTGCAAACCAAAAGCCAGTCAAGGTATGTAATGAAATTTTAGGAGGATACTTCCAGGCTTTCCTTCAGGCACTGTTTGCACCTTCTGCACAGACAGAAATAAGGCATGATAACCTCGTGTCATTATCGCTCCCTGCAGCTGCCTGACAGGAGGCTGCAGACAGGTTGGGGTTGGTCTCTTCTCCCAGGTAACAAGTGGCAGGACAAGTAAATGGCCTCAAGTTGTGCCAGGGGAGGTTTAGATTGAGTATTCGGTAAAATGTCTTCACCGAAAGCGTGGTGAAGCACTGGAACAGGCTGCCCAGGGCGGTGGTGGAGTCACCATCCCTGGATGTATTGAAAACCCACATAGATGCAGTGCTTAGGGACACGGTTTAGTGGTGGCCTTGGCAGCCCTGGGTTAATGTTGGACTCTATGATCTGAAAAGTCTTTTCCAACCTAAATGAGTCTACGGTTCAATGTAATCCCACACTGTGATGAAAGAAGATCTCGGCCCATAGATGGGCCCAAGCAAACGGCTGCATGTGCAAGACGGAGGGAGCAGCAGCAACCCTCTCTTTCCTCAGAGCGCTCAGCTCTGTAGGTTAGAGCTGCCGTACCAGGCCAGGCATTATTACTGGCTGGGGATGCTGCCCCTTCTTTTGCTGTCTCATGGTGACCACAGTGGCTGGCTGCTTTTGGGAGCAAGCCCCAAGGAAAAGTACTGCTGCCAGAGAAATGAAGACCAACGAACAAATGAAATGTGCCATCTCAAGGACACGTCCTTGCCCACAACCTAACGAGATGAAAGCAACCTTCTTCAGGTCTGGGACAGAGAGCAGTGGAATCCACCTGCAGCTCCTGAAAGGGATGCGCCACAAGCACGGGCATCCCTGGGGCACCTGTGCTCCTCTGCGTGGGAGAGCTTCGTTACAACACGGGCAGGCTGAGAGACAGCAATTAAGCCTGTACGTCTGGGCACATCTCATGCAGGCTTTTAGCTGCGACTTGCACGTGGGAAAGGAGAAGGGCAGGAGATGGATGCTGTGGGGAAGGGACACCTGCCACCCCGCAGGGGCTGCGCGAGCCGAGGTCAGCCCTGCACGTCAGCTCCTATTGAGTTTTCCTCAGGCTCATATTTAATGCATGGGATGTATTTTTAATGGCTTAGATGTGTGAACAAATCGTGGCCTTGATGTTCCAACATGGGTGTGTGAAGGAGCCTCCGACCTTCTGCAGTGGATGCAGTTTTAATTTAATAGTTAACATAAAGTGGGATGAAAGAGATGAAGCATTCTATTAAGACATTTGATAATAAATTGGAAAGTGCTTTCCCAGTGCTTTACATAGTTATTCTCTCTGCTGATCTATTTAGCCAACACATGTAATTCTGAGCTACAAAGTTGTATTCCTGCTTTCGTAAACATACTTACATAAAACTCAATAACAACACAGTCTATTTATTGCTAAAATGCTAGTAGGAAATTGGAAAAGGTATAAATACAATTCATTGCTGGTGATCTCCTGCCCCCTGAAGGCACTGTAAGGCTCCAAATCTTGCTCAGTTCACAGCATCATAAAACTGAAGCAATAAATGTCACTCCTTTCTTGATTGCGCATTAGGCCAATCGGCTTTTTATTGCGACTAAATAGGCCGTCATGAAGGCACCACTCAGTTTACTACTAGGGTATGACTTTGGCTAAATGGGGGGCCAGGGAGGGAGGAAAGCTTATTTTTAAATAACAAAAAAGGGGAAAAGAAAACCAGTAAAAAATGGTGCAAAAAGTGCACTGCTCTCCAAGGTCCCTGCACTTGCTCACTCATGCTGTCACGCCCCGACGTATGCAGACGATTATGTGTCAATGCACATTAATATCTGATGTGCATTATCATATCATCCCCTACGTGCACTTTTACAGCCAAAGCTCTCCCAGCCATGGGGTTACACAACCGAGCGGTGGCTTCGCCTCGCAGCACCCGCGCACAGCTCTGCCCTTGCAGAGCCCAAAGGGATCCTTTTGTGTGCCTCCCACAAAGCGGCAGGAGCCAGGCATGATCTTCCCAACACTCTGTACTACAGCAAGAACACAAAACAGCCTGCCAAAACCATTCTGTCAAATGCAAATCAAGGCGTGCGCTCAGAAGGCTGCTACCTTTTCCTACCTAGGACTGAAAACCGCCGTCTCAGATAGTGGCAGAAGAGTAAAAAAACCACAACCCTGGGTTCATTTGCTCCCCTGTTAAGCTGGGCAGACAAAATGGTTGCTCTCTGCTATGCTGTCAGGCGTATAGGTTGTATATAGGCACTTCCTGAAAACAGAGAGAGGGGTGCTGTGGCTGTTGCACTCAATGCCCAGCCACACACATGCGCCCTTGTGACAGACACGTGCAGATCGGCGTGAACACAGCCCACAGCCACACCACCTCAATGCAGTTGAGCCGCTACCCCCACACACCCTCCAGCTGTCCCTGCAGTATAAATGTTTAATTCACCCGCTCCGTGCTGGCTGTGCCGCTTCAGCCTCCCAGGCAGGTGAGGAGGACCTCCCTGCTGCCTTCAGGTAGCATCCCCCAAACCCTCCCCGAGCCCCTGCACGTGGGCAGTCACTGCGGCTCCTCCTCGCTCTCCAGCAAACAGCAAAATGGACTAGCTGCAAGTCAGCTTTAGGTTTTCTCCGTGCTTCCACAGTCCTCTGTCCTTTCCCAGTCCACCCCTCCAGCCTCCTCTGCCACAAGCACCCATCCCTCTACGCCATGCCTCTTGTCCGCACACCACATGCTGAACTATAGCATCTTCGCCATGGAAACCTAACAGGAAAATCTGGCTATTTTGAGCCATACTTTTAAAGCTATTGCAGCTTTTTCCTTTTTTCAACTCTAACATTGTCAAACTAATAATTATGAAGACAAATGGCAGTTCTACATGTCTCACAAGCCTTCCTCCCCTTAAATTTCAGAAGAATTTGTATCTTGCTCCGACAGGAGCATGGCACCATGATAAGACAAGAAACCCCTCCAAAATCTCAGAAGTTATTTTTGGCTTTCCGCAAATCAATATGTCCTCTGAAGCAATAGGAGCAGTCAGTAAGCCAAATTCTGCTTTTATCATCACAATTTCCAAGTTATTCCCTTGCACTCTGTGAACAACTGTGCATTTACACTCAAGCAGTCTGTTCTCGCTTCTGCCAGTGAAAGGCTCCACTGGCTACCAAGAAGTTATTCCACGGTTATGATACCGGGAAAGAACTTTTGTTTCAGTGAAGTTAGTGGAATAACTTTCATTGACTTCCATAAGCTGACACTGAAACCCAAGTTTGGATCAGCATCTGAAAAGAGGAGCACAAGGAAAAAAAATAATCTATAAGCTTTATGACTGTGCAGGGTATTATCCCCTGGACACAGAGCGAGTTTTGCTGTAACTGCAAAAGATAAAACCCATCTTTTTTATTACAAAGTCAAATGTTAGGGATTCTAGTTTTTGGATGAGATGGATGTGTTGTAAAGGGTCCCTAAAAGACCTGCTTGGGTGAGTAGTACAGATGGAACACAATGTGGGTTTGCATTTATCTGAGAACATTTAGAGCTCTGATATACAGTCTACATGACAGACTTCCTCGATGTATAGAGAAAATATAGCCAATTTCTTTGTGTAAGCTGAATTATTTACCAGAGTGTTCCAAAGTGTATTGGTAATAAAACACTATGAAGTATAAGTAACTCCAGACAATCTTGGCTTACATTAAAACCAGTTGGTTGGGGTTTTTTTTGTTTGGGTTTTTTTTGGGTTTTTTTTTTTGTTGTTTTTTTGTTTTTTTGTTAAGAATGTTATTAAGAAAATAAATCCTGAGAATCTGGGAAGGTAGGACTTTGTCAAATGAACATAAGCCTCTGAAGGACTGCGTTGAGTCAATGGATGGAAAGGTCAAATTCTCCAAACCATCACCCTAAGGGAGTTGGGAATCACTCTCACTTCAAAATTAAATAGGCTTTTTGGCACAGGATGAAGGATGAAAAGATGGTAAGGTGATTTTGTGAAACTTATCTGCCTGGGAAAAATGGCTGTTTTTAACTAACCCCCCCCAAAAAAGGTATGCAGAGTAAAACTATTTCGCCAGATGGCCAAACAAGCCATCGTTTTTCCATTGTTCTAGCCCAGCCACTAGTAGCACATTCAGTTTAAAAGTACAAGGCGCTCATTCCTGCCTCCTACCCTGGAGGACTGGACCATAAGCTGCTCTTAGAGAAGCTTCCCCTGAAGATAAAGCTAACTTCTTCCCATATCTTCCCTTGCTCTTTCAGCAGACTCATTGCTAAGAAAGAGGAAACCCACATCTTTTTGGCTTGATTTAAGGTCTTTTAGAAGACGGTGGGGATCTTTCTCTGGCTAGGGTTGGGCACAAAGTCACTTTCTCACCTGGGCTAGCTTTAAGTTGAAACTGCCCACTGAAAGAGTCCTACAATATCTCAGTAGCTTGCCATCGAGAAACTTGATAGGAACTGTGGCATTTATGCAATGCTCACCTGGGGACCTCATTTTCTGACTCTTAACATGATGGCTAGACACTAGCTTCTAGTAAGCCTGAAGCTTTCACCTCAGCTGGAACTGCTGCAACTTTGTCCTTTGCGCTGTGGACAGCAATTCATGCTACAGTTTTGTGTTTCGCTAGTTTTTCCACTTTTGTACCAGTTCACACGGCATTTCTTTCCACAGCCCAAACGAAGGAACATGGTTGGGTTCTCTATTCAACTCTCCTGTCCCAGAGAGCAGATCTGGCTGGCCAGTCTCCCAGAAAAGCCACTGACCTGGCCCTTTCACAGCACAGGGTTCATAATGAAAATAAAACATATAGACAAGTAGGTGTCATCTTACTTTTTCTAAAATCCCTGTTCTGTCTTTCACTGCGAATCCTTCATTGACCAATTTCCAGTTGCTTAGGCTACATTTTTACAGCATCACTGCCTCTTAGCCCACTGCACCATATTTCTACAGTTATCTCAACATGGTGTCACAACAGTTACACTGGAAGTCAGCTGCTTGCTTTTTATTTCAAAATCTTTTAAATCAGAGAACATGCACCAAATGAAACATTAACAGTTAACAGAGCCAGAATTAGGCTAATTTCTGGGCAGGCACTGGAGGTTGCTCTGTTACTACGCTGGGCCTAAGATAAGTGACACGGGTGTAAGAGGGTGTAAACTGCTTGGTCGTCTCTTGCTGTGCAATGCAGAGATTGCATGCTGCAGTGCCTTTACTTTCCTCTGTACACCCTTGCCTGGACTGTTATTAGACATGACTACTAAGATCCACATGAAGATTTATGCAGCAGCAGCTTTACTTCATGCCTTAGGTATGATCTCAAGTTAAGCAGAAATTCAAGTCTTTGCAGGATTGCATATTTTTAATGATTTGATTCCATTTCTGTGTTTGTTTGAACCACAAGTGCAACGAATATGTTTAAGTCTTACACATAGCCATGAACAAAGATCTACTTTTTCTCTGAAAGAGAAAGGAAAGCAGCAGCAACTGGCAATATATGTACTGTGTAATGCATGGGGCACTGCAGATGTTAAAGCAGCTCGTTGTTTCTGCATCTGGAACAAGTAGGTCACACATAGTTATTACACACACTGCTGAACATGAAGCAGCCAATACCCATGTAATGTATGTGAGCTTTCAAACTACCTTTTAGTACTTTATAGTAGCACAGCATCTTGTTTGCAGATGCTCTGGTTGAGAGCAACTGATGGAACAGTGAAAGGGCCCAAAGCTGACTGACCTAATTGCTGTGTGGATTGAGAAGCTGGCAAAATCATTAGTTTCTTTTATATGCTTTCCTTCTATACTATAATAAAGATAAATATTGATTGCTAGAGCAATATCGATTGTAGAGGTCGCTGCAGATGGCAGCTGCATGATTTGCACAAATATCTCCCATGTACAGTGCTCCTTATTTGCATGAGAATGCAGTTTCACCATCCTCATGTCTTGCCTTATAGGAGCATTTACCCAAACTATATATATATATCAGTGATTAGCACTGAAATATGAAACAAAGGACTGAAATAGTACATCTTCTTAATACGTTTTGTGTGTGTGTGTCCATCTGTCTGCCTGTCTGCTGTGGGTAAGTGGAGTTGGGTGTCCGAGCCACGCGGCCAGAAGCACAGGCCGCAAGGGACCTGCTGGAATTTATGCTGCAATGTCACCACGTCACTTGGGAGTACCACCCAGCCACACAGCACGCCTGAGGCCACGCTCCCTCCTCCACCCGCTGACCTAGACACTGAAACTGCCAAGCCCTTCATTCAGGCCTGGATGCCTTCCTCCAAGCCGCCAGCTTTGGGTCCTCAGGGACACAGTGTCCCTGTGGAATGGCTTCAGCATCTTCTCCTGAACTGAACCTGCCCAGTGGGATCCTCGCCTACTTGTGAGAAATGGAAAAGGCCTCTCCAGCACGGGCCAGGGTCGTGGTGGGGGAGGAAAATTGCCTACCATGAGTATGGTGCCTAGAGCAGAGCACAAACCCCTATGCTCAGCCAAGGAGGAATCCTTGGGGTGTGTGGGACCGAGCTGCAGGAAGCAGCAGGAGTATTTACGTCCCTTTTTATCACTGGTGCAAGGCCCATTTCAAGGTCAGGCAGCGCGTGGCAGGGCTATTGCTGCCTCTGTCCTCTACCTGCAACCTCCAGGAGGGAGGAAGGGGAAGGAAGAGGAGCAATCTGTGGAGATGGCCTCCTCACCTCCTCGGACACTACCCGGCTGCAGGGAAAGCACTCTCATCTGAGCACATCGTACATCTCTGCATGCCTGTCTTACAGCTAGCAAACTGCATCTTATTGCGGGCAATGCTGCACTTTGAGACTGCTGCTGGCTGACCTGCTGATATTGAAATTCAAAGGAAAAGCATGCATATTTAACCCCAATTCATCATTGTGATTTTGATTAACTCTACAAGTCAGAGGTTTGCAGGCTTTAATCTTGTTATAAGAAAATACTCCTGTCCTGTCTATTGGTGTCTTCCAACAGGAGACTCAACAGAGGGCTTCTTCCTATTATTTATCTCCTTCCACTTACTTGGACGCATTGCGGACCCCTGAAATAGCTGCCCAGTATCTCTCCAAACCATGGCTTGTCCAGTGTACAGAGTGCTCTTATTTCCTCAGTGGCCCATAAGGAGGAGATTAATACTGGAATCCAGGTTTCTGATGTGGTTATGTGCTGACACTAAGCCACTTTAGCAGATGAGTGGGCACTCCATTTGGTGAGTATTTCATAGATGTTTTTTGGAAGATCTTAGAAATACACCATGGTTCAGAATGTTATGCTTCATTCTTCATTTCCTTTTAAGAATATCTCTCGGGGTGTTACGTTGAGTAGCCCTGTCTTACAAAATCAATTATTCCTTAGCGAGCTCAGAAATAAAACCCCAAGTAAGCAACACTAAATGTCTGATTTACCAATAGATTGCAATCCAGTGCTAAAGAGCATAGCCACTGCCCTGCTTTAAATATTCATGAAGCCCACTGGTGCAAAATGCATTAAAGGTGGGAATAATGCCAGTAATACACGATCCTCTTAGTGACAAGAAGCTTTCACATACTAAAGTAGCAAGATGTTAAAGACTTTCAACTGAACAGTCTTTGTTTTTAACCTAGAGAAAGAGATTCACTAATGGAATGCCAAATTGCATTCACTCTCATGATATTAGGCTGTAGAATAAGATAATAGTACACGTATGCTTTACCATGCCGTACAAAACTTGTTATTACGGTGGGTTCGTTTCCACCTTTTCTCTGTACTTTCCAGAAAATGTTCACACACCTCTTACGCCTTCGAGTAGTCTTCTATGTGCCAAACCCCCTATCAGAATCCCAGGAGTCTAGCCATTAACAGATTGGTTTTACACAAATAAAAAGATTTAAAAATAGTGGTGGCACAGTAGAATAGCACAATTTAGCTGACTGACAACTGGCAATGAATAACCAAAAAAAAAAAGAAAAAGAAAAAAGAAAAAATAAAGAGTTAAATCAGAGACAAGGGACTGCAAAATAACAGACTGTGGCAATGTAGAATAATGTTAATTGTCACTTTAAATCATCAGCAGCCCAACCACATCTGCTATCACACCTGTGCTCTCTTCTCTGATCTACTCTGGCACCCTAGCAATATTAGGCGAAGAGCCAGCCTCACATCTCCAGCTCTCTGCGGTCTGGCTCTGCTACCAGCCTGCATCCCTGTCACCTGGAACGGGTCAGGCAGCTGACCCTGCACCCTCAAATCGTTCCTGATTGATGGGGGATGCTGCCAGTGCTGGGCTCATCATCCCCTAACAACAGGTCCCGGGGCCACCGGGAACCACTGACCCCATTTGGATTTCACAAACCTCATCAGTCAGGTGAGGTAGCTGACGGAGCCCTGCTTACATCTGAAATCTGATCCGCATAAAACCAGTGATCAAATAACGAACGGAGATTTCTTTTCCCACTTAATCTAAGGACGTTTTCCGTACAACACATCTTGGCAGGGGGAGTGGGGGAGTATGTCTAGCTGGTGCCAAACATGGAAATTCAATTAACGCACATTTGAAAGGGGGATCTAGGACCTCCGTACATAGTCCGCTTTTATTCTAGAAATAAGAATAACAAAGAGCTAACACCAGAAGGCTCATTTTTTAGAAAGACGTTTATCCAAGACTAATCAGGGGGCAGAGACAGGAAAACAGGGCTCTGTTACGGCATATGAAGTTGTTTACTTCAAAGCAGACCTTTAACAGGCTTTACATGGTCTTTGTACTTCTGGTTGGAAAGCTGCTTTCCTGCCTTTTAACAGTTTGTCTGGCAGCATCTTCCCAGTAAATGCCCTTCCCTGCTTCCCGCCCCAGAAGCATCTTGCCCTGCAGAAAGACTGCCTGTCAATAAAGATTGAGAACTTCAGCTCCTGCAGTCATTACACTGCTCCGTATAAGCCAAGTTGTTTCAAAGGGGAGGAATTAGATAACACAAAAGCTGCAGTGGGAACATTACTGGGGTAAGTTGGATCAGCTTATTTTACCAAGCTATTTCTGGAAAAAAATAAACACTGCTACTCAGTGCTTATGATTAATAATGTTATCTTGTAGCTAATTTTATTCCTTGCCCCTCTCTTCTCCTGCCTTCCAATTTCGAAGTGCACTTAATTATGAAAACACGAGCACTAGACTGTGAATTTTGATATATTAATTTTACCATGGTTTTCCTTCTACACTGCACCACCAAAACTCTCAAGGACAACCGGTCAAGGAGACAATGAAAATCCTGATACCTGGGGTAATTTTCTTAAGCAATCAACATTAAGCAATTTCTTCCACACAACTCTCATTGCACCTTGCTCCTGTTTTTCAGCACCACAATCCCTTTCCACGATGGCAGCCAGAGCCAAGCTGCTGTGGTTTGTTTACTTGGTGTTTCTTAAAGACTAGAACTGGAGATTATTGAAAGCCTGGCAAGAAAAAAACAAAATGAGCCCAAATGGATGGCTGTGACCATATTCCTAAGCTTCTTCACTGAACAGCAGAAATGTTCATTATTCCATGCCTGACCAACAGTGCAGGGTGAGGTCAGCTGCCCAGCGCTGGGCCGAGTTATCATGTTCACCGTTCATTCGTTGACTCCTCTCTGCTCTAAGCCTACTGTCCAAGTTACAGTTTGGGCAACACTGCTTTACCGACACCTCACTGCCCAGTCTCTGCCTCCATCCTTCACCGGCCACCAGCTCACAGCTTCAGCAGCAGCAGCCAGAAACAGCTCTAACATTTGCATGGTTATTTTGTTGTCTCTCTACCGTTGTATTAATTACTTAGATAGAAAAACAAGGCTTGGTGTTAAGGCAGCGTTAGAAGTACAGCTCTGTGAATAGCGGCTTTTTTGATCTATTGGCTGCTCCAAAATCACAATGAAATGATTAGTTTAAAGTTGGCTTAATGTATGTTTGCATAGTTTCTAGGCAAAATGAATAAAAAAGAAGTGAGTAGATAGAATTATTTCCCTTCAGCTTATGTAGTTAAGATTTAAAATAATAAAAAAACCCTGAATAAATTTGATACCTCTTTAAAAAAAAAAAAAAAAGTAAAACAACTTCCACCGAGAAAACATCTAAATGTACACTCTAATTATTTCAAGCATTTGAGGGTGAGGTCTTCAACTTCAGCAACTAGGAAAAAGCGAGACAGATTTCCCAGCATTTCTAATGCCAGATAAGAATTAACATGATGATAATACTAATGATACTTTTTAACCTGAAAAGCTTTAGGTCAATTGTTTTTCCCAATTCTATTTTTACCAAAGTATAACGCTGTAAAACCCCAGATGGAATGACATAAGTTATAACAGCAACAAAACGGATAACTGTGTTTCTAGATTTTGTCTAAATTGCATGTTCCAAAATTATTAACCAGACTGTTTTATACATTTTTTCAGAGTAACAACCACCTCAATCACTGTACAATGAATCTCTGGGTGCAGAAATTTGAATATCTAATATTTGTAATGCTTTCTAAACCACAGTACCTTTAAATATTCTAACATTCATTAAAATAGAAGAGTAGACCAAATTACTGTACCAAACATCCTCTGCATCTTCGTCACACTCTGCCCCAAACTGGCAAATGTCACAGGTCGATGTCTCTTTTTGATTGGTTTCACCTGAGCCTTCATTGACTGTTTGATGGAAAGCAAAAGAATATACATTAGTAAAGACAGCACTGTAGCAAAGCACTTCTCTCTAGAAAAATCTATGCACTGCGTCAGCTTAGTGTGTTGCTCACAAAGCCGACGGGTGGCCAACAGTGTTTCTGAACGGAGCCAACGCAGAGACTTCCACGTTGGCCTGTGATAAATTCCCTGACTTGCGGAGTTAAAAAGGAAAGTGGAGCAAGACCCTTCCTCTTCCTTTTCCACTTAACCCTGACCCCTTCGAGCTGCACCCGGGAACGCTGTGTCACCGCCATGCCTCACTGCTTTGCTCCCAGGGACAGTAGCGGAGGTGTATCGATAGCATCACGTGCTGCCTGGTGTCCTTTACCGCTGAAGGGCCTTGAGATGGACCCAAGGGGATGCTTCCCTCGAAAACGTTTTGAAATTACCTGCCGTGTGGTGCAATCTAGTCCGTTCCAAAGGCAAAACATTTTTCTCTTCAGAAGCACAGCCATGAGCCCCAAGGACTAGTTATCTCTGGAAGGAAAGATTTAGCACTGTCCAGAGGAGGGGACGAACTCCAGCACAGGTTGAATTTGAAAGCCAGGGAAGTCAACACCAATGTCTGCAATTGTGAAAGGTTTGCACCTGGCTCTTAAGTCAAAAATGTGAAGGGACCAGGGAAAATAAAAAATATGGGTGGAAGAGGACTGCTAAAAAATATTGATGGCTGACAACTGACAGGGAGAGAGACCACTAAGGCAGGCACCAAGAAGAGGGTTTGTTACAAGATCCAAAAGAAACATAATCTGTTTGCATTAAAGTATATAAGCACCTTTTAATATCTTTCGAAAGACGCTGCTTTCTAGCAAGACACTGTACCTCACGATATCCTTCTGCCAGTTAGAGAATAATTAAAACAACCCAGACTTTAAGTACCAGTCAGCTTTGACTGATGTTGTTATCTGCATAAGCAGCCTCTGCAGTGCCATCCTTTCATTCCTCTCTTTCACTTGGTGTCAGCACTGCGGTGCCGGCTTACCGCACATTTGGATCCAACCTACCAAAGCTGGTGGATGCGCTGAAGTGTGTTGGTAGCCCCAGTGACACTGATGGGTCAAATCACCTGCCTGATGTTGTACATCCACTGCATGAGACTGTTAACCCAGGTGTTAAGCGGGTTGTTACTGCAGGCTGTCGTGTTGCAGTGACCTTGGGTAGGCTGCTTTTGTTATTTACTCAAGAAAATACAAGTCCCAAGCTTTC